>NC_083354.1:69033135-69359697 GCF_030254825.1 Meriones unguiculatus
GAAGAGAGCGACCACAACTTCAGACCTTCTACTACTCTTTTCTTATCAAAAGCCCAATTGTACCTTCAAAATAGCGACTGAAGACCTATCTACCAAAGTCCTAAAACAACAGACTAAATCTGATGATGATACATTGAATGTCACACCCAAATTACATTACATCATGTTTGTCTCCCTTTGTACCTTTCTATGTCTGCCCTTTGCCAGTGTTATTAATTGCTCTTTTGCATCTATATTACACCATCAGGCTGCAGAGAGGGACACTGTGAGAAACATTGTTCAGATGGTAGCCAAGGCTTTGGTCAGTAGGTCAAGGAGCCTATGTTTTAAGTGGAATCAAGGAACTTGATCTTTCAATTCTTAGGAACAATAAAAGTTGATTTATAGCTATATAGAGCATTGCTTTTATCCAGCTTGTATTTTCTTTCCTGATGTAGGTTTTAGCTAAACTTCTTTTATTCTTCCTATAAAGTTTGGGATAGAAGCAACTAAGGACATAGACAAAATTACTTTATCAATCTTTTATGAGGAGATAATTTCTATTTTGGTTATTTTGAAGGATAAAGCAGACTCCCAAACTACAGAACAATTTCAGTTATGAATATACATTTCAAAACCCAGAATAAGATCAAAGCAAATTGAACTTGGCACAGTATAGTTTTGCAGTTTTAACTGGGATGAAAGTATACTTGAGTATCAGGAGCTGTATTAACAGCAATCTTATGCCACCTAAGAAAATCTTTTAGTTGCATCCCATTATATGTTGAAATGTTAATCCATTATTTCACGACAAACTCATGGTTCTTTAGAAATTTAGAACAAAATTATGTCCTTTGCAGAAGAATGGATTGACCTTGACCAACAGGTCATTTTTCAGAGAGAGAGAGAGAGAGAGAGAGAGAGAGAGAGAGAGAGAGAACCGTGGGACAAGAAATGATAAAGAAGACAGAAAAGCTAGGGTCAGGAGGCTTGACCAAGCAAGTTCATTAAGAAGTAAAGCATCTTACAAAGAGTTTGAGGGAGGAGAAAGAGTCAGCAGAAAGCCATCAAACAATGGGACAAAGTCATTAGGAAGCTAATCAAGCAATGTTGCACAAGGAGAACTCAGGATATCTCAAGTGGTTCCAGACTGAGTGCTCAGAGACCTTGGGGTGATAATTCCAGTCTCTTCAAGGGAGGAAAGTCAGGTCCCCAGGCAATGAAACCTTAAGTTCTTCAAGGCTCAGGCTCCAGGCCGAGCCCAGACCTTACCCTATCTGCCCCTAGGCAAGGACACAGAGAAGATCACAATGACAGGTTTGGAGTGTGCACTTACAGTCACTAACACTGAGAACTGATGCTGTCACTCCACCATGGATAGAAGGCCAGAACCTTCACCTCCACAGTGTCTTCTCCTACTGCAATCAGCACCCAACTCTGCTTTCCCACACTCTTTGGAATCAGAGCTTGTCAAAAAAAGAAAAAAAAAAAAAGGAAAGAAAGGAAAAGGAAAGAAAAAAAAGCTGTCCTGGGATTGGACATACCTAAAACACATACCTAAGCCTTTGCTTAAAGGAAAACTTGGAGACTGCTTTTCTAGCTTCTCCGTAAGAAAGATGGAGCACAAAATATGCGGAATCTTAGAAATGCCTGGTCCAATAGAGCAATCCAGAGAATTCTTCAGTCCACAGAGGAAATAGTCCACAGCCTCCGGGAAGGAGGTGGTTCCACTTTCAGGCTGGATTTAGAACCCCACACATGCTGAGTTCATGGACAGATTTTACTTTTCAGTGTAAGTGAGGTTTTGCTAGGCTGGGTAGGATGTTAGTGAAACTGGCCAAAGTGTGAAGGCAGTGCTGACTGTTCTGGAGGCAGGCTAGCATGGCATGCAAAGAGGTCTCCTCTATCTTTCCATGTCATGGGGGTCAGAAGTTTTCCACACCTCTATAAGACCTTATCTAAGTTTAATTGAAAGCATCTCCAGTGACTTGGCAGACTGGCATGATGAGAAATGTGATATTACTTTTTATAGTTTTGTCTTCAGGTTGACCCAAGTCTGGGTCCTGATCTTCAATAAAGAGAATTCCTCAGTCTCAGATACAGTTTTCACCCCAGGTCCCCAGAACAGAAAGCAATAACAGAAATTGAACATGTTAAAATTATATAGTTTTTTTTTCCAAGAACAACCAAACCCTCACCCTCAAGTTCATGTAACATTGAAGTCCTTTCCTTATCCCCTCTTTCTTCTGCTCTAAAAAGCACATCAAACAAAACCAAGTTTTTGTTAATAAAGATGGTGACAAATTTGATAAATGTTCTAGAGAGCAATAAATTCTTATTCTCAGAAATGGAAGAGAATTCAGAAAAATTAAATTATTTTAGTTAAAAATGATCCTGTATTTTTTCTGCCGATAGGATAAAATTATGAGCTTAAATATGAAAACTCTCTCTGAAGAATTTGTCGTTTTGCATTTGACACAGATATCACTTTGATGATTACCTGATCCCTGTTTATAATTCTCTTAATGTATGTTTATTTCAACATATTCATTGCAGAATATTTTAAGTAAATGAACATAACAGTAGCATGACGTTTGGGGACAGGTTTCTTTATATACTATATAACCTTGTAAATGAAGCAGGGCTTCAATTCTTATGAGTAAATGCTCAGGCTCCAAAAATAAAAGTGCAATGAGGAAAAGATCTATTACTGTCCACATTTTAGATATAACTCTAAATCTGTCCAGAATATAGTACAATTTGGGGTAGAGAGAGAGAAAAAGAGAGAGAAGAGGAGGGAGTCTCATCTCTGTTATGACATGATGATTTCTAAACTAAACTATATGTTCCTTGTAATAAAGATGACAGACATGGGCTTTAAGAAACTGTCAGGGATGAAGAGTGGGAAAAACAATCCTAGTTATTTGATTTTGATAAAATAATAGAAACACTCGTGCAGGCTAATGTCCTCTATGTTGGAGACTTGTGATCAGCTGGGAACATGGGCCATGGCTGAGTACACTGTACAGATTGATGCGTGATATCACAGTAGAGTGTCATGAAGTCTCACAAGATTTTTATAAAACCTAAATGTGTTTAATATTCTGGAGTGATAGTAAGGCACTTTTATATGAATGTGCACATTTTCAAATGTTCGTGTAGGAGCTGCCTGCACCTGTGTGTTTGTGCCCCACATGCATGCAGTACCCACAGAGCCCAGAAGAGGGAGTCGGATCTTCTGGAACTGGAGGTAGAGAAAATTGTGAGCCCCTGTGTGAACCCGGAAACAAATCCAGGTCCTCCACAAGCGCTCTTGGCTGTCAGGCCATCTCTCATTTATATTTTAAAGAGTGCTGAGATTTGTTTTGTTATACTCATTTCAAATTTTGACTAATAGGCTCATTCATATTATAAGGCAAATGACCTCTCAGTTCATTCTGCTCCAGATTTAATGTGGTAATTATGAAGAAATGGAGTGTTAAAAGCTTGTTAGAATATTTTCCCTCTCAGGAAATTTTTATTCTACACCTATATTCTAATAAGCATGTAAAAGTATGTCTATGCCAATATTGGCTTTTTTATTCTCCATAGAAACGATAATCTAATCAGCTGTGACAGTTGGAACCAGTATACCTGCCTTTGTTCTGGAATATCTCTTAGTGAGAAAGTAAGGGCTGAGAGGGCATACTTTGGTTAGAGCTACCCTGACACCCAAGCATCCAAGTGCTATAATCAGTTCCTTCCAAGACAGGTGGGAACATTGTGTGCACCCCAAAGTGGAAAAAAGATCTGACATGAGTTCTCCTGGGAAGAGGGCAGCATTCTCCCATCACAGCCAGATAGTGCCTGACCTGCTCATCCTTCCTTAGGATGGGATAGCTCAGCCACTGGAAATTGGGGGGTTTACTTAGTACCTTTCCTCTCTCTGTAGCCCATTTCCTCTCTGCACCTGCACTCCTGGCATTAGCCTAGACAGAATGTCTGGATCAAGAGAGATTTATCAAGTAGATAAATGCAAACAAGAGGAGAACTGAAATGTGCCATAATAGCTTCTCTGTGTGCAATGAGCTTGTGCCACACCTAAAAGAAACATTCTCTTTAAAATAAAGATATGGCCACCAAGCCACCCTTACAAAATATGACTCTGTAAAGGGACACAGTAAAGGAAGTTGCTGGATAACCCAGAGAGCTCATAAATAAAATCCCCATTTCAAAGAAATGTATTTTTCTATTTGCCATAATTTTCCAAGCATGGTCATGTTCATCCAGTGGGTGTAACCTTGACTTCACTGGCCCAGACTAATACTATAGTATTAGTTATGTGTTCTGAACTTTACAGTCCCTGTGAGAGAATCCCTGAGTAGCGGGCATTGGGGTGCACCTGAAGTCACAAAACTGGGTCTAGGAGATTAAACAGCTTGTTCAAGGTCACCTGACAGCAGCACAGAAAAGTTTAAAACTATCATAGGCAGCGTCCATGTTGCAATTCTGCTAATACTATAATTCTAATTTGTTTTTAAATGACTTTAAGTAATTGTTAGTTACTATTAATTGTTAATTTCTATTTCTAGAGTAACTCACAATGCAATGTTACATCTGATCCTCAATCACAGGCTACAAGATGTGTACAGCAGACACTGGGAGCTAGTTTGTCAACAGGGGGAAATGGAACTCACTAGTCACAAACTGTGTGGATCCAGAATCCAGCGAACTTTTCACAGCACACAACTTACAAAGCCCATTTCAAAGTTAATCCACCAAATGCTGGTCTGGGATGAGGTGGAAACTTAGGACAATGGAAACTTCTGGTGATCTAAGAGGGTGACCCTCACTAAGACCCTCACTAAGACTCTTAGCACTAGGGGGATACGGAACCTGAAATGGCCATCTCCTGCAACCAGGCAAGACTTCCAGTGGAAGGATGGGGACACTACCCAGCCACAAAACCTTTGACCCACAATTTTTCCTGCCTATAAAATGTGCAGGGATAAAGAGGGAGCAGAAAGTGACAGAATGGCCAACCAGCGACTGGCCCAGCCTGAGTCCCATTCCCCAAGTGTGAGCCCACTCCTGACACTATTAATGATGCTCTGCTATATTCACAGACAGGAGGCTGACACAACTGATCTGAGAGGCTCCACCCAGCAGCTGATGGAAACAGGTGCAGAGACACACAGCCAAACACTAGGCAGGGCTCCGGGAATCTTGCAGAAGAGGGGAAGAAAAGAGTAAATGGGGCAGAGAGGTCAAGGACATCACAAGAAAACCTATCGAATCAACTAATCTGTGCCCATAGGGGCTCACAGAGACTGAACCACCCACCGGAGAGCAGGCATGGGAAGGACCTAGGCCCCATACACATATGTAACAGCGTGGTATTCATGTGGGACCCCTAACAGCAGGAGCAGGAGCTGTCTCTGACTCCGTTGCTTGACTTTGGATCCCTTTCCTGAAACTTGGCTGCCTTGTCTAGCCTCAGTACAAGAAGCTGCATCTAGTCCTACTGCAACTTGGTATGCTAAGGCAATTTGATGTCCGGGGAGGCCTCCCATTCTCTGAGGATAAAGGGAGAGAGGGACGGGGAAGGGAGGGAAGAGGGTAGCCTGGAAGGAGAGGAGGGAGGGGAAGCTTCGATCAGGATGTAAAGTTAATGAGTTGAAAGCTGGGCCTGGTGGTTTACACTTGCAATGCCAGGAAAGTTGGAGACCAGTGGACCCCTGAGGTTCCCTAACCAGCCAGCCTTGCCTTCTTGGGAGTTTCCGGGCAATGAAAGATACTATCTCAAAAACAAAAAGGAAAAAAAGTTGAACAGTGCCTGAAGACATGAATGACAAAAATGACACCTGAGCTTGTCCTCTGACCTCTACATGTATAGCACAGGTAGCCACACACATGTACACACACGAGGAACATGAGTGCAAATACACACACACACACACACACACACACACACACACAAAGAGACTACTTGAAAACAAAAGGAAACAAACAAACAAACAAAAAGCACAATCCACTGTAAATGTGGCATAGTGATAGCTCAGACCAGAAGGACTAACTGCTTCTTCCTTTTTTTAGTCATTATAGAAGCATTTCCAACAAATGATGTGGACAATGAAAACACCACACTTGACTGTTGGCTGATTTTGCTAAGAGAGGAACAGATCAACCTCACAATGTCACACATTAATCGATTAACTCTCTCCCAGACTGTGACTAAAAGCTGATGGACAGGCAACTCCAGAACTGCAGGATCAGAATATCTTCTATTTGATCCAATGGCGGGTACATCCCAAACTAAAAATACATTTCTCTTATTTCAACTTCTGACACCAGCATTGTATCACAGAGCTTGTTTCAAACCAAGATTTGTTGAATAATGTAACATAGACTCATATCCTAAAGGGTTGAGTTGAAAAGATACTTAATATCTGAACTAAAAAGGTTAGTTATCTTTCCTTAAGATGCCCTAGGGGAAAAAAGGAAGCATTGGGGTGTGCTCAAGAGTTATATAGCCAGCTCCTATGCTGCCCCTTTTTGTAGTTTTTAGAAGAAACCTCCATACTGACTTCCAGAGGTTTGGTTTATACTCACCCCAGCAGTAAATTAGGGTTCCTCATTCCCTGTAACATCTTCATCAGCATTTGTTGTCATTCTTGACGCTAACCATTTTTATTGGCATAACACAGAATCTCAAAGTAATTTTAACTTTCATTTCTCTTAGGATTGAAGATGTTGACTACTTTGCTGAATGTCTATCAGCCATTTGTGTTCCATCTGAGACCTGTGTCTCCTCAGTGCATTAGCCCATTGATTGACTGAAAGACTTTGGAGTAATTACTTTTTTCAGTCCTTTCTATACCTGTCTAGCGCCAGTGCATTAGCCCATTGATTGACTGAAAGACTTTGGAGTAATTACTTTTTTCAGTCCTTTCTATACCTGTCTAGCGCAATTGGTAAAGATTTTTCTCCTATTCTGCAAACTGTTCCTTTACCTTTTACTTTGTTTTTTTTTTTAGTGTAATGTAATTCCATTTGTCAGTCCTAGCGTTTATTTCATGTTGCAGTTGAAATCCTTTTTAGAAAGTTTTTGTCTGTGCTATGTATCTTCAAGTGTTCTGCCTCTTTCTATCTAGAAATTTCAAAACCATTGATGCAGTTCGAATTGATTTTTGAAGGGTAAGATAAATGAATCTAATTTATTTTCTACATGCAGATATCCAGTCCCTCCAGGAACATTTGTTAAAGAGACTTTTTCCCCCAGTGAATGTTTTTCATACTTTTTTTTTTTTAAGTGGCAGAACTACATAGGTATATTTCTGGGTCCTCTATTCTATTCTACTGGCCTACATGTTTTTTTTTTTTTTTTTTTTTGGCTCACTAACATTCTCTCTTTGGCACCACAGTTCTGTAGTAAAATTCTATAACATCTCCAATATTGTTCTTTCTACTTAAGATTGCTTTGGTTACTCTGAATCTTTTGTGTTTTCATGCGAATTTTAAGATTATATCTGATTAGTGCCGTGAAGAATGTAACTGGAATTTTGATGGGGACTGAGATAAGTTTGCAGGCTGCTCTGAGCAGCAGGACCGTTTCCACAGTGTTAATTCTACCAATCTACAAGCACAGAAGGGTGTTCTAGCTAGTGTTTTTTTTTTCTTTTTTAATTTTCATAGATTCTTTGTAAATTTCTCATCATGCATCCCAACCCCATTCATCTTTTCATTCCTTTGTATCTGTCCTCTGCTCTCGCAACCTCCCCACAAAATAAAATAAAATCATAATTAAAAAAAAATCTTGTCATGGAAGCTGTGGTGTGTTATAATGTGCCCCACAGTGTGCCCTTTTGTCCACACTTCTTTACGTGCACATGTTCAAGGCCTCTGGCTTCTGCTGCACTACTGGATTCTCACAGGATCCCTCTCAGATGTCCTGTTGTTGGCCTGTGCCATGGAGATCCTGCAGCTTTGGATCTGTGGACCAGCTCCTTCACATGCTCCAGCAGTTCACAGATGGGGTAGATGTTGGGGTGGGCCACCTCAAAGCCCTGGGTCTGGGCCTGGGAAGTGGCTGAGTTGGTCAGCCGGCCAACTCTCCTGCACCTGCACCATGAGGGTGAGCTCTTCAGCACTGCCCCTGCTAGCTCATCCAATGCTGCAGCCAGAAAGGGGCAGAGCCAGCTCTCCCTCACTCATACCTCGGGGCTGGTACACCACCAGGGCCAACTCTACTGGGGTGGGCAATAGGAGGCATCTCTCCCTCGACCACACCACCCCATAGCAGACTAAGGGTGGGGCCAGCTCACCCTCTGGATCACACCCCTGGGGCTGGTTCACCCACTCCCCAGACAGTGATCACCCTTATATCAGCCCATATTTTAGTGTCAATTCTCTCAGTTTTCCACCATGAGGTTCCTCATGTGTAGCTTTATTATGTTGGGATATATTCCTTTAATCCTAAATTATTTAGAGCTTTCTTTTTTGGGGGGATTGTATTTTAGGTTTTTTTTGTCATGAAAGCACATTGGTCTCTTATAACATATACTGAGTTGATTGTATGATTTCTGTCCTTACATTACTTACATGGTGTGTTATGTTTATTGATTTGCCTATGGTAAACCAACTTTGCATCCCCAGGATGAAACCAACTTGATTGCAATGCAATCTTAATGTGGTCTTGAATTCAATTTGCATGTAATTTATTACAAAGTTTTACAGCTATCTATCAGGAAAGTAAGTCCATAGTTTCCCCTTTGTTTTTCTTTGCTATGTCCTCATCTGGTTTTTAAGTCACAGTAACACCGGCTTCACCTGAGTTTGCTAGCTCTCATTCCCTTTCTAGTTTGCTGAACAATTTGAGAAGCAAATGAACATATCCAACTTTGAGCCTTTATTTGTGGAGATGCTTTTAATCACTGCTTCAATTGTATTGATAAGTATGGGTCTAAGTGCTTTGTACATTCTTCATTTGATGTTTGCTGTATATGTTCAGAAATTTATCTACTTCTTGTAGATTTTTTAGAAAATATATATTCTTACATACATATGAATATAAGTTTTCAATGTGGTTCTTAATGATTCTCTGGGTTATATTGCAATATATTATTGCATCTTCCTTTTCATATACAATTTTATAGATTCAAGTTTTTTTCTCTCTGACTTTTGGTTAGTGTGGTTAAGAATTTGTCAAAGTTGTTAATTTTTTCAAGAGCTAATCCTTTGATTCTCTATCTTTTCCTTTAGTCTTATTTTCATTGATTTCTGCCTCAATTTTTGTTATTTCTGCAATCTGCTGCATTTGGTTTTGTCTTATTATTAAGACAAAAGTGCATCATTAGATTATTTTAGGAGCTGTCTGATTTTTCTTGTGTGTTACATGTGTACATCGTATATCGTGCATATACACATTTCTGTGTATCAGTATGAGAACTTGGGTACCATGTGCTGCTCTGCAGATCAGAGTGGAACCTTGGGTTTTGGTTTTCACCTTCCAACTGTGGGCCAGCTAGCTAGTGTCAAGCGAAGAGACTTCTGCCTCCACTTTCCCTACAGAAGAACTGGTCTTACAAAGACATGCTATCACACACATAGTTCTGAGGATTAGAATTTAAGACTCCTCAGTGTCAAGCATTGTTACATGCTGAGCCATCTCCTCAGCGCTTCCATACACACACACACACACACACACACACACACACACACAACATACACACTTACAGCCATAAACTTTCTTCTTAGAATGGACTCAGCTTTAGCCTACAGGTTCTGGTAAGTTGTGTCAATTTTTTAACAATGTATCGTGAGCATACCTACCCAGCTCCTCCTACCCAGTCCCTGAGACAATCCCTATCATGTCCTCCTCCCACCATCAAGCCCTCCCCTTTATTTATTTTGTTGTGCTGACTAACCATTTTGCCTTTATCTTCTGCTACAGTGAGTCCATCAGTACAATGGTTGTGTGATGGCCATTTCACATTGTCTTCCCCATCCTCGGGCTGTTACATTCTTTCCATCTCCCTTTCCACAGCCTCTCCTGAACCTGAGATACAGAGGTATCATTTAGGAATGAGAACTCAGCAGTTGACTATTCTCAGCAGTTATGAAAGTGTCATTTGACACCCCCAAAGGGATAAGTACTCACAGGTTGAGACCCACTCCTTTAAGCTCCATATAAACTCCTTGACCCAATGGATTCTTGGTTTGGTCCCTCAATTATATTCCAGAGTTCTTGGAAGTTTTGACCGTGCTCATTCATTATTTTTAAACATATTACTGCATTATCGTTTGGCTTTGTCCTCACAGCTTATCTTTCTGCTTGAGTTTTGCTTGGGGGGCAGGCGGTGGGGAGATTTACGGGTCTCAGTAACCCAAACCTGATGAGCTGGTATGGTGGATCTCTCTGTGGAGCCCTGCCTTCCACAAGAGTCACCCAATCTGAATTACATACCTCTGTCTTCCAGTTACAGTGTTGCCCATGCTGCCCAAGGGCGGGGTGGTTGTTCTTCCCATGTGCGGCTTCTGTGACACAGCTCTGAAAGGGTGTGGAAGATCAGCCTGTAGCTTTCATTTTGTCCCTGGGTAGCCTTCCCAGTAAGACTGCACCAAGCCTAGCTCCATGTTCCTCACAATCCTGTGCCATTGCTCCCCTAGGCAGTAGCAAAAGTGGGGGTGATGGTTGGGCGGGGGCTCTTTCCCACCTGTGGAGAATTTCACCTCCAGGCCTCAGTGTGCCACGCTGTGCCATCTCCACCTCCACAGTCGGTGCCCACTGCAGCCATTTCTCCACCTACGGTGTACCTAGCCTCTGGGCACGCATCCATGCCCCAGTCCGGCTCTCTGGTTTACTGTTCTTTCAGTAACCATCTCCAGCCATCACTCTCCCCATCTGTCACAGCTAGGCATGGATTCGTTATTCCTGTTTGCTTCTTTGCAGAGCTATTACCAAGGTATATTTATTTTCTTCAGTTCTTTCTCTCATAGGACTAGAATCTATTATTTTTAATTCTTGCTCATCATTTCCCTGAGTGAGAGTTGGCTGCTAATCGGACATCTTCCCAGATGCTTTAATTTTTTTCTCAATGGTTTGTGTGAATATTTTATAAATGTACCCTTTATTAGTTACAGTTGCTTCATATTTCCATTTTTTGTGTTGGCTATGCTTTTAATAGCAAGAACCACAGATATTTTAAATTTGCATGTAGTGATGTATATGGACGCTTACTTTGTGACCCGTTCTGCTCATTATTGGATTTTTATGCAGACAACTAGGGAAGCTTAGATGCATTTCTTTCTGTGGTTTTCTTTAAGAGAAGCACCTTATCTATATTTGATGAGCAGGAGAAAAATCACACATCTTTCCAAATTTCAAATGCATCCTGGCTTTAGTCAATTTTTAAAGCTTTAATTAAAATTGTCTGATTTTTTTATGCATGTGAGTGTTTTGCTTGTGAGAAGGCATGTGTACCACACGCATGCCCAGTGCCTGAAGAGAGTTCTGGATCCCCTGGTTGTGAGCCACCATGTGGGTGCTGGGACCTGCACCCAGGCCCTCTCCAAGAACAGTAAGCATTCTTAACCACTGCATCTGTGCTCCAGCTCCCAGCTTTTGTCTATTACCTAATACATTTATGACTTGTGATTGCTAATTTTATTTGGGTACTTTGATTTAAGAACATCAAGACTTTTTTTAAAGTGAAATAAATTAAAGTGGAGGTTTATGAACCATTTATTTCATGTTATCATCCTTCTATATAAGTAACATATGCTATAAATAATATACATGATATTTATATCATTACTCTTATTTTTATGTATGTGTGTGCTTGTGTGTGTGTGCCATAGTGTACATGGATAGAACAGGGGATGAGTCCTAGTTTCTAGGTTAGCTTAACATCTTTGTCTGCTGAACTCCATCAGCTCATAAAAAGGTTTTAATATTAAAGTTTTAAGAGTTCTGGCAATCAGGAATTGGGATAGGTACACCAAGGAGTTAAATAGAACAAAAAGAGAGAAGTCAATGAATGATAAGTAATTAATGAGCAAACTAGGAAAGAAGCAGCTTTTTAAATGAGGAGACCCACTATCTTCTGCACTTGGATACAGGTGCATTTAGCTCCTGGGTCTTTGGGACTTCAGTTTCTCTCAGTGACTCTCTGTGTCTCTCTGTCTCTCTCAATGTGTCTGTGTCCCTCTGTTTGTCTGTCTGCCTGCCTGTCTTTTTCTCTCACATACAAATTGACAGCTTATATTGTGTATATTCATGGTATATAGTACAATATAATATTGTAAATTTATATACACACTGTAAAATGACTAACTCCAGCTAATTAACATATGCATTAGTTCACATAAATATTTATGAGGTGTAACTATTATCTTCTGCAATTTTCTTATGTTACCTCTGCTTGTGATGATGGATACCCATTAACAACATAATTCTTTTTCTTGTCAGTATCATATTGGTCTTATGGATGTAAAGCAATCAGCTTCTGTGCTTTAGCCTCAGCCAAAGTGCCATTATCAGAGGGTGCAGACACTTGAGGTCCAGCCACAACTGTAGATACACTGGACATCCAGGAAGGCCCAGACTGCAGCCCTGGCCACCTGATCAACCAGGCAGAAAAAAAAGCACATTATGATCCCAATTATAGATATGTTCAAGTCAGGCAAAATGATGCCCTGCTATCATGGTTCTTTTGTAGGCTGAGAAACAGTGGCCAGAGGAAGAACAAGGCAGTTCTGAGTCTGGAATGGTTCTGTTCTTAGTTTGGATGCTGCTTATTTAAATATATTGTCCTTGTAAAAATCCACAAAGCAGGATGCTTACAATTTTCCTCCTTACTCTATCCACACACCATGTTTCAATCAGATGTGTACACAGATTATTAGAGACACTGGGGGAAGTCCTTCAGATTTAAGAATGTGAAATGATAATAATGGGAAAATCTCAGCTCATATTTTTCAGCAAATGCATAGAAGCACTCAGTTTAAACGAGGTTTGGAAAAGGGCCAGAGCATTAGAAGTAATAAAGACAGCACTGGAAAAAAAAAAAAAGCCCCAGTTTCCGGAATGGGTAGAGCCTTTGGCAGAGTGCTGTGACTAGAAAGAATGAGTGAGGCAGTCCTGAAGCAGACTTTTCTAAAAAGATAGGACAGGTTTCTGCTAGGAGGCCACACCCCTGGGAAAGACTGGAGTCTGTGCCTCACCCTAAACACAGTTTAAGAGATTGTCTTCTGTAGCTCTTACTATTTCCCACTTCTTTCATAAGATTCCATGCACTCTGCTCAACAGTTGGCCATAAGTCTCAGCGTCTGCTTTGATAGTCTGCAGGGCAGAGCCTTTCAGAGGCCCTCTGTGGCAGGTTCCTAGGTTGTTTCCTGTTTTCTTCTTCTTTTGATGTCCTTCCTCTTTGCCTTTCAGGATGGGGATTGAGCGTTTTAGTCAGGGTCCTCTCTCTTAATTAGTTTCTTTACATGCACAGATTTTAGTAGGTATATCCTATGTTATATGTCTATATGAGTGAGTATATACCGTGTGTGTCTTTCTGCTTCTGGGACAGCTCACTCAGGATGATCCTTTCCAGGTCCCACCATTTACCTGCAAATTTCATGATTTCCTTGTTTTTCATTGCTGAGTAATACTCCATTGTGTAGATGTACCACAATTTCTGCATCCATTCTTCAGTTGAGGGTCATCTGGGCTGTTTCTAGCTTCTGGCTATTACAAATAAAGTTTCTACAAACATGGTTGAGCAAATGTCCTTGTTGTGTACTTGAGCATCTTTTGGATATATGCCTAGGAATGGTATGGCTGGATCTTGAGGAAGCACTATTCCTAGTTGTCTGAGAAAGCGCCAGATTGATTTCCAGAGTGGTTGTACAAGTTTACACTCCCACCAGCAGTGGAGGAGGGTTCCCCTTCACCACAACCTCTCCAGCATGTGTTGTCAGCATGAGTTTTTCACACAAGGAGAGCAACAGAACCAGAAAATTTGAACACAGGGATCTTCCCAGAGACTCATACTCTAACCAAGGACCATGCATGGAGATAACCTAGAACCCCTGCACAGATGTAGCCCATGGCAGTTTAGTGTCCAAGTGGGTTCCATAGTAATGGGAAGAGGGACTGCCTCTGACATAATCTGATTGGCCTGCTCTTTGATCACTTCCCCCTGAGGGAGGAGCAGCCTTACCAGGCCACAGAAAATGTCAATGCAGCCACTCCTGATGTGATCTGATAGACTAAGATCAGAAGGAAGGAGAGGAGGACCTCCCCTATCAGTGGACTTGGGGAGGGGTATGTGTGAAGAAGGGGGAGGGAGGGTGGGATCAGCAGGGGAGAAGGGAGGGGCTTATGGGGGGATACAAAGTGAATAAAGTGTAATTAAAAAAATAAAATAAATTATACATAAAAAAGGAGAGGTCTTCTGGGCTCAGAGCCCAAGCCTTTTAATCTGAAAAATACCAATTTGGCAACTGCACTTCTTCTGAGACTATTACTTTGTTTCTTTCACATTTTGTTTGAATGCTGTAGCACTGTGGAGTCCAGTGGGTTGTTAGAAAAATCTCTTTTGGTTCAGTAGGAAAGCCTTTCAGAGCCCCTGTTTGCAATAGTAAATGCTTCAAATAGTCGCACGGACTTGGACTGGACAGCCGATGTTTCGGAACAAAATATATTCAGAGTACCCATGTGAGCAGCCCCGCTGTCTTCAAAGATTCACATCTACACAATACCAGCAACATTATACAGACTGATAAGGTTGTGTTTCTATAGTTAGGAATACATATAAACAACTATATGTCAAATAAATTATATATGCTTACATGTAAATATATAATTATATATAAATAATATATATATAAATATATATATATATAAACAAAGAAAACGAGGCCATGAATTTGGAAGACAGCTGGGGGAGGGGTAGTAAATGGGAGGGGTGGAAGAAAGGAAAGGGAAAGATTTATATTTTCATTTCACAAAACATAAAACCACTGATAAAATGCCACCTCCTCTGCAAAGCCCTTCACTCAACCCTTCCAAAATGCGCTTTCTCATTTACTTCTGTGGAACTCACCTAGACCTTTATTTTAGATGTTTTAAAGGGTGATGACATAGGACAACAGTATGTACAAGTTTTCAAAATGTCCTTAAATGTTCCTTTTGGCCAATTACTGGACATGGATGAGACATAAAGAGATATTGCTTCCCCTTATCCTGTGCCCCCTTTACTCTATTTTTCATGAATCTCTATCGTCTCTGTATACAAGTGAATTAAGTGCAGTGATCAGTATTCATCACCCTTTATTACATCCCACATACTCGTTCTGCTGGCCGATGAGCTCAAAATGCCCAGAAAAATCACATCAGCATCTATCATATCATTCATCAGAGGACATGCAGAGTACTCTGAGAACAAGAACACTTTTCTTCCCAGCCCATTCCACCCAAGAGTCTGATGGAATTATTAATACAATACCAATTTATTATAATTACTAAATATACTAATGGTATATTACTAATACCATTGTTGGCTTACAGAAGGGAAGGGGCCTCCTCCAATGCACCTCTAGACCCTGCCAAGAGATATCTAGGGGCTTTCAAACAGTATGCCTTTGAGAAGATGATAGCAAGGCCCTGTGGTGCTAAACATTGTTAGCCCTGATGTCTAAAGTCAACCCAAAACAGGTGGACACACTCAAGGGAAGAGCAACCAAGACTTGGTACCAATAACATGAAAGAACGTGAACATTCTGGGCCTTAAAGAAGCAGCTAATTCATCCAATACATTCTTGTGAAGGTGAGAGATGACAAACCAGGCAGTTTTGCCTGATTCTATTAAAGGAAACTTCCTTTTGTGTCTTTTGTTTGTTTTATGCTACAGAAGGAGGAATGGTCTACGGACACACATAAGGAAATACTCAGACAAAAAACTATTAAAAATGGTGTAGATGCTTTGTGGCATTTGGCTTCACAAATAATAATATATGTATATTAAATACAATGTTTAAATATTATATGTTAATATATTTAATAAACATATCAACATACTATGTGTTATATTAATTACAACATACTAACTACAATGCTTATACTGTATTTAATAACATATAATACTGGATGGTAAATATATAGTAAAATATAATGAATGTAATGCTGCATCAACTAGGAAATATATCATGCACTAGCTCTTATTTATATGAGGGGAGAAAGGCTGGGGAAAATACTCAGCAATGAAGTCTATCCAGGGATTGCCTATGTCCAGTTGGGAAGTGTAGAAGTCACAACAGCTAGTTAGCTGGGACTTGAAATCCTGTAGCCTGAATTTGAACTTGTATCTGGGTTACTACTTATACATGTCTTTTGGCAACTTAATCTCCATGGAAGCTAGATTTCTTAAGCCACACGAGAGCCAGAGAGAGACGATACATCTGTTTATGCCTGCTTTGGGAAGTGATGCACCAGAAAGAACCGTGTTGTCTGTTGCTCACCAAGCAGACCAGTCCTGGTACCATACAGAGCATGACTAATAAGCACTGCAGTCACAGGCAGTGGCGTTTGCTGGTGGCCATCTTGGAGGCTGGATGCCAGAGGTGGACAACATGACTGGGATGGAGGGTGTCACTCTCTCTGGATGGACTTTCTACATGGGTTGGGTAGCTTGGACCTTATCCTCAGGTTCTCAGGCTTCCAATAAGCAAGTTATCTTACCCAGTGTGAGCATCTAGCGTAATACACAGAAGCTGCCAGTTCTCATGTAGGCCTGGGATCAGCTGGAAACGGCATCTGCCATACCCTATTAGGCAAAGCCCATCCACATGGGTTCAGACAGGGAGGGCAGGGTAGGAGCTATGCTTGAAGCTATTGTAGAAAAAGTGTTTATGCCAAATGGAAGAGAGATTGCAAAGGAGACTGGAAGGGTCCTCTGGGAGAAGTGAGTCCTGAGGCTGCCTTTGACACAGCTGAGACCAGGAGGGAGGAGGTCCATTACTAAGAGCCATATGCAGAAGCTGAACACACCGCAGACAGAATAACAGAACAGGCCACAGAGGCTAGGAAGTGTGAGCCACTGTGATGTACATGGGAATCCCTTGGCGGGGGCACATGGCAACAGTCAGAGACAGGAGGCAAGGGCCACATGCCAAATTTGAAGCCCAGACTTGGAAGGATATTCTGTACCATATGCTGGGTGCTGAGCTAAGTATTGTGTGTACATACAGGCCATTTAATTCTCGCAGCAAGTTGACAAGGTGAGTCTGATCTTCACCTTTTGGAAGGGGAAACTACAGCTTCGTAGGTTTGAATAACTTCCTGAAGTTAACAATAGTAGACTGTGACTGAGCTGTTTGGAAGGTGGCATCCCCAACTCTTTCATCTGCTGTCGCTGTTAAAGTCCCCAGAGAGAGCATGACTTCAGATTTATAGGAAACACCTGGGTGAAGAGCACTAAAGGATTGACTGGTAGTCAAGATATAACATCCTGAAGGCGCACACGGGGGAGCAGCACTGTGAGCAGTAACGGGCTCACAGGAGTTATAAAAGGCAGGACTGAAGAGCTGGCGGAAGGCCTGGGGATATACCCACCGGAGCCACCACAGGTGCTGTGATGGCTGTTTACACAAGAAGGAACAAAAAGGTCTTTGAATGTTGAAGGATCCTAGTAAGAAAAAGCCACCCCCCAACCTGTGAGCAGTGCCCATCCTCCCTGGAAAGCAGAACAGCTCTAGGAAGAACCAGTGCAGACCAACGCGAGAAGAGATAGTCCCTGGGAGAGCCAGATCAATACAGTCAACCCTGGTGCATGAGGAAAACGAGGAGGGGCTGCTGGCGGCAGATCCAACACCAGATTATTCACCCAGATGCTTCCTAATCCTTTTACAGCCTTTATTGAACAAGGCTAGATGAACCTGCTATCTCCCTGCTCTGGCCTCTGCCTTCGAGGAATCTTTTTTTTTTTTTTTTTTCAATGCAGTTTATTCAGGAACATTGAACAATCCTCGGACCCCGGGGAAAGCCAGCCCACAGCTTAAATAGCCTCTGGGTAGCCAACCCAGGCGTGCCACGGGGGCAATGCAGATAGGTCCACATACATGGAAGCAAGCCAGATCCTTGGCCTTAGCCAAATGTGGAGTTGTTCGTGACGGAGAGCACTCACCATCGGGAAGGTGGAAGGCGGAAACCAGCTCCATCTTTAAGGCATAGCATTCCGCAGCTCTCTACAGTCCCCCCTTTTTGTTTTAGACGCATCAGGCAAGAGTAGAGGTCTGATCTCTGATATTAGAAATAAATTGGGACTTTGTACAGATGTTCATTTAGGTGTCATCCACCCAAAGAGCATCGGACCCGTCCGATACCTTTTTCTCAGAGGCGGGACCTGGGGCATCAACCCGCATGCAATCAGACATGCTCTTCTCTGGGTCCAAAGCGGCTGACCCTGAGTGCAGTGCTTAGCCTCGCATTCTGAGCGTATCATTTTAGCTTTTTATGGTATCCAACCATGCTTGGGGAGAATGTCTTGCTTCAATGGCTGTAAAGGCCTGAATGATCATGGCTGCATCACACTGTTGTGAGACTCTAATCTTGCATATATACCACAGGCAAACCAAGGAGACCAACACCAGAAGGCCTGCTAACACTCCCATGCCCGCCCATTCCTTCAGATGATTCATGGCTGCAGCAATCCATGTTGATAATCCTGTGGGTAGTCCTGTGTCCACTCCGGTAGAATTTACTGTGACAATGGCCACTCTCAGCTGCTCCATCGTAGTATCGAATTCTCCAGTCCAATTACCTAAAATATAGCTCGACAATTGTTTAGACAGATTTGCAGCGCAGGAAAAATTCTCATGTTGTATGCTAGTGACACAAAGTCCAGCATACTTTCATTGACAGCCAGGTTGAGCGATTTGCCATAGGGTATCAATTTGCTCCTGCAAGAGGTCAATCCTCTGATTGAACACCATCAAGCTTCCTTTTAGTTGAGCATTAATTCCTTTATGTACAACTAAGGCATGAGCTACATTGGCTAAATGATTATTCAGGGTCTGAGCAGTCTGCCCAGTATGACTCATGGCTAATGCCCTGGTGGTAGCTCCAACAGCCGTCAATGAGATGGTAGTAACAATGGTGGCTGTAGTTCCAAGATCCCTTTTCTGTCTGAAGAGAGTCATAGCGTGAGGGGCATCAATGGGCATAGGCACCCAGTGAGGCATGCGAGTAACCAGGGCATACCTAACTTTACTAGCACTGGGGCTTAAAAAAAACCAAGTATCATTACCACAATTACTTGGCTCTATCTGGCTAATAATGAATAAAAATGGGGGATATAGACAAACAGGTGTGGGCTTATAGGAAATATTATGAGAAGCCTTAACCCCCTTCGAGGAATCTTTAAGCCAAAGGTTACCCAGTTCTCATCAGATCCATGCTTGGATCCCAGAATTTTTTCTACGCATATTGTTAGGACCACTATAGTCCTCTAACAAGGTCTTTTTTTTTCATTGTGTGTGTGTGTCTGTCTGTCTGTCTACATACCCCAGTACCAGTGTAGAAGACAGAAGATAAGTTGTCGTCAATTGTATGTGAACTGGATGGTTTTTTTTTTTTTTTTTTTTTTTGGTCTGTGAACTGGATGGTTTTTTGTCAACTTGATACTAGCTAGAAATGTCAAAGAGGAAGAATTATCAATTAAGAAAATGCCTCCATAAGATGGGCTTTAAGGCATTTTCTTAATTACTGATCAATGGGAGAGGGCACAGCCCATTGTGGAGGTGCCATTTCTTGGCTGATAGTCCTGGGTTTTATAAGAAAGCAGGATGAGCCAGCCACGTGAAACAAGCCAGACAGCCAGTGAGTAGCATCCCTTTTTGCAGGATATTTGATCACACTGTGAACCCTGAGATTGTGTACTGGAAAACCTATTTCTAGTTGTTGGGCTGCTCAGCCCTAACACAAACTTTTAATCTAAAAATCTTTCTGTAACCAGGATTAAATAAAGCAAGCACCCAGTTGACAGGAAGTGAAAATGGGGGAATAAAACCTTAGAGAGAGATGCACAGGAAGTAGAAAGGAGGGACATCCAGTTTGAAGAGTTTTTAAAAACCAGTGTGGAGGAACTTAAACCATACAAGATCCAACAACAAAAAAAGAGAGCTTCAGACCTATCTCTCTTATGAACATTGATGCAAAAATACTTGCAAACTGAATCCAAGAACACATAAAAGATATCAACCACCATGACCAAGAAGGCCTCATCCCAGGTGCGAAGGGGTGGTTCAATATTTGGAAAGCCCTCAATGTAATCCACCATATAAACTAACTGAAGGAGAAAAACCACATGATCATCTCCTTAGATGCTGAAAAAGCATTTTACAAGATCTAACACCCATTCATGTTTAAAGTCCTGGAGAGATCAGGAAAACAAGGCACATACCTAAACATAGTGAAGACAATCTACAGCAATCCCAAAGCCAACATCAAACTAAATGGAGAGAAAGTGAAATTAGGAACAAGACAAGGCTGACTACTCTCTCCATATCTCTTCAAAATAGATCTTGAAGTCCTAGCTAGAGCAATAAGACAATTAAAGGAGATCAAGGGGATTCAACTTGGAAAGGAAGAAGTCAAAGTATCACTATTTACAGATGATATGATAGTATGCATGAGTGACCCCAAAAATTGTACCAGGAAATTCCTACAGCTGATAAACACCTTCAGCAAAGTGCCTGGACACAGAATTAACTCAGAAAAATCAGTGGCGCTCCTGTATACAAAAGAGAAATGGGCTGAGAAAGAAATTAGGGAAACTATACCCTTCACAATAGCCACAAAGGACACGAAGTATCTTGGTGTGACTCTAACCAAGCAAATGAAAGACCTGTTTGATAAAAACTTCCAGTCTCTGAAGAAAGAAATAGAAGATGTCCGAAGATGGAAAGTTCTGCCATTCTCATGGATCAGTAAGATTAACATAGTGAAAATGGCCATCCTGCCAAAAGCAATCTACAGATTCAATGCAATTCCCATCAAAATACCAACACAATTCTTTACAGACCTTGAAAGAACAATTCTCAAATTCATATAGGAAAATAAACACAAAATAGCTAAAACAAACCTGTACAATAAAAGAACTTCTGGAGGTACCCCATCCCTGATCTCAAGCTGTACTACAGAGCTATAGTAATAAAAACTGCATGTTACTGGCATAAAAAAAAAGAATTGTGGATCAATGGAATGTAACCAAAGATCCAGAAATAAACCCACACACCTATGGACACTTAGTTTTTGACAAAGAAGCCAAAACCATACAATGGAAAAAAGACACCATCTTCAACAAATGGTGCTGGTCTAACTGGATGTCTACATGTAGAAAAATGCAAATAGATCCATATTTATCACCCTGCACAAAACTTAAGTCCAAGTGAATCAAAGACCTCAACATAAAACCAGACACACTACGTCTGTTAGAAGAAAAAGTGGGAAAGAGCCTAGAACTCATTGGCACAGGAGAAAGTTTCTTGAACAGAACACCAACAGCACAAGCTCTAAGATCAACAATCAATAAATGGTGCCTCATGAAATTGAAAAGCTTCTATAAAGCAAAGGACACTGTCATCAGAACAAAATGACAGCCTCCAGCTTGGGAAAAGCTCTTTACCAACCCTATATCTGACAGAGGGCTAATAACAAGAATATATGAAGAACTAAAGAAGTTAAACAGCAACACATCAAGTAACCCAATTAAAACATGGGGTTACAGAGCTAAACAGAGAATTCTCAATAGAGGAACATCGAATGGCAGAGAAACACTTAAAGAAATGCTCAACCTCATTAGTCATCAGGGGAATGCAAATCAAACGACCCTGAGATTTCACCTTCCACCCACCATAATGGTTAAGATCAAAAGCTTACGTGACAACATATGCTGGAGAGGACGTGGAGAGAGGGGAACCCTCCTCCATTGCTGGTGGGAAGGTAAACTTGTACAACCACTTTGGAAATCAATCTGGCCCTTTCTCAGACAATTAGGAATAGTCCTTCCTCAAGATCCAGCTATATCATTCCTAGGCATATATTAAAAATATGCTCAAGTACACAACAAGGACATTTACTCAACCATGTTCATAGCAGCTTTATTTGTAATAGACAGAAGCAGGAAACAACCCAGATGTCCCATTAACACAATGGAATACTACTTAGCAATTAAAAACAAGGAAATCATTGAGAGCTGCAGGCAAACGGTAGGATCTAGAAGTGATCACCCTGAGTGAGTTATCCCAGAAGCAGAAAGACACACATGATACATACTCACTTATAAGTGGATATTAGTCATATAATATAGGATAAACATACTAAAATCTGTACACCTAAAGAAGCTAATCAAGAAGGAGGACCCTGGTAAGATGCTTAATCTTCATTCAGAAAGGCAAATGAGATGGACATTGGAAGAGGGAGAAAATAGGGAACAGGACAGGAGCCTATCACAGAGAGCCTCTGAAAGACTCTACCTGGCAGAGTATTAAAACATATGCTGAGATTCATAGCCAAACTTTTCGCAAAGTGCAGGGAATCTTATGAAAGAAAGGGGAGATAGAAAGATTTGGAGGGAACAGGAGCTCCACAAGGAGAGCAACAGAACCAAAACAAGGACCATGAATGGAGATAACCCAGAACCCCTGCACAGATGTAGCCCATGGAAGGTCAGGGTCCAAGAGGGTTCTCTAATAATAGGAACAGGGACCGTCTCTGATATGAACTCATGGGCTGGCTCTTTGATCACTTTCATCTGATGGGGGAGCAACCTTACCAGTCCACAGAGGAAGAAAAAGAAGCCAGTCCTGATGAGAGCTGATAGACTAGGGTCAGATGGAAGGGGAGGAGGACATCCCCTATCAGTAGACTGGGGGAGGGGCATGGGTGGAGAAGAAGGAGAGAGGGTGGGATTGTGAGGAGATGAGTTGGGATACAAAGTGAATAAACTGCAAAAAAAGAAAAAAAGATGATGTGGCTGAGAAAGGGCTTTTTCCTTATGAGATGTCAGTAGAGTAGGAAGGTGAGCTATATGCTTTCTCTGTTTCTCTGAGCTAGCAAGTTTTACCCCAGCATCCAGCTCTTGAGCTTTTATTGGTAAAATCCAATATTTGAGATTTTGTTTAAAAACAACAACAGCAATTCCTCCATGGTCTCTGCATCGGCTCCTACCTCCAGGTTCCTGCTCTGTTGAGTTCCCGTCCTGATTTTCTTTGTCGATGAACAGCAAAGTCAAATTAACCTTTCCTCCCTTTGGTCATGGTGTTTTGTTGCAGTAACAGAAGCCTAACTAAGATATTTTGTGTCTATCATGTGGGCCTAGAAGATGGAACTTGATCATCAGGCTTGGCAGAGGCACTTTCAATGATCCAAGGTCCTTATTCTTTAAAATGAATTCTGCCTCTGTCCTGTGTATCTCTAGGAATATGTAAGGGCACAAAGGACAGCTTCATATCTACTTAAGAGTTGTGTTAGTCAGAGTTCTCTAGAGAAACAGAACTGATATTCTATATGAATATATATTCATACCCCATATAGACATATATGTATAGCTATTGGATTTATTAGAGTAGCTTACAGATTGTGGTCTATTTCAATAATGGCTGTCTCCTGACAGAAAGTCCAAGAATCCAACAGTTGTTTAATCCACAAGGCTGATTGTCTCAGCTGGTCATAAGCATACACTGGACTCCTGAAGAAGTACCCTCTAATATTAGTGAGGGAATGGACTTGCCAGCATGAGTGATGACACCCAGGTAAAAAGCAAGAGCTTCCTCCTTCCATGTCCTTTATATAGGTTGCTACAGAAGGTGTGGCCCAGATTTTAGGTGTACCTTTGTAGTGAGAATTTTGGTTTCTTTAAAAACACAGAAATATTATATGTTTTCATTTTAATCCCAGATGTGGGATATGGGGCTGCTTCAGACAGTCCACAGCAGCTGACTATGATTTGCCTCATGCTCTAGCAGAGGTATGATTTTGCCAGCTGCAGATAGTTTCTGTGATTATGTGATGTTTGGAATTCTGGGAATTTTTCAGAGGGTATATAAATTCTAGGGCATCAAGAGGTGTGGTGGGTTTTTGGTTGATTATTGGTTGATTGTTGGTTCATGTTGGTTGATGTTGATATCAGTTTGTTAAGGAGTCATGAGCAAAGAAAAAACAAGAAGAAATTAGCATCAAACACCAAGGAGCTTGATGCCCCTAATCAGCAGGAAGTAGTTTAATCATAACATTGCCCCCTTTCCAACCCCTGACTTTATTCAGGGATATCTTTTTTTTTCCTCTTTATCATTTTTTCTTTCATATCTAGTGTTAGGTGATTGAAATGGTAGAAAAGGGGTGAAGAAGGTTGGAATACAGAAGAACCTACAAAGTAGCAAGACCAGCTGCAGGTCTTCCCACATCGAATGATCCAATCGAGAAAAGTCCCTCACAGGTATACCTAGCAGCTTGGGTTTCGATTAATTCCTGATGTAGACAAGTTGGCAACCAGAAATAGCCATCACAGAGGGCATGAATTTACCCTGGGTGTTCAGGCCAGGGTGTCTACAGAAGTCTGCCTAAGACGATTTTCAAGGAAGAGCTGACTGTGAGATGCTCTGAATTCCGAGTCCTAATGAACCCAGCCTTCTAATTTATTTTGAAAGTATCTTTGTGAAAGCAGGAGAGTAGGTCATACTTTCTCACTAGTTAACTTGAATTGTAACATGAAACTAGATACACATAAAGAAGGTGAGAGGATATTTTGTGTTTCTCAAGAACTGGAGCAATAGGCTACTGGCCCTGACCTCAGCACAAACCTTAAGAACTGTTGTCAAACCTGCTCACTCCTATCTGTCCCTACCAGGAAGCTCACTCAGTTTACTCAAAATCCCAGGTCCCCAGACTTGTCAACACAGCCCTTGACCGTTGTCTTCACTTGAGACAATGGAAAGTTGCCTAACTCGATAAACTACGTTGCATGATATCCCCTATGTCCCAGGTCTTTTTATTTTTGAACTATTATACCCAGGGACTCAATTTGAAGACATGTCAAGATGATTAGCCATGATTACACAAGGCAGCCAGCACTTTGAAATCAGGGTTAAAATGAGGACTCAGTCTTTAACATCATCAACAACAACCCACCCGTGGCTGCTGAAGAGGACTGGTACTTCCATACTTACTGTGAGCAAATGTCAAGCTATTAGTTTGGAAAAAGGCACCCAAAGGGCTGGGGAGATACTTCAATCAGTAAAATGAAACTGTTAAAAATGAGCTGAAATTTTGGATCCTTAGCACCCATATGAAGGCTAGGTTATTGCAGCACATACATGCATGTAGCCATGGTGCTGGGGGGTGGAGAGGAATGGGGACAGGGGCAAGTAAGTTCCAGTTGCTTGCTGTCTAGCCAGTCTAGCTGAAACAGCAAGCTTGAGGTAGACAGACATTTTGTCTCAAAATAAAGAGAGAGTGATAGAGAAAGACACTTATACTGACCTCTGGCCTCCATGTACACATGCCTGAGGGGCACACACTCATATGCACGTGTGGACACATCTGGATACATCACACACACACACACACACACACATACACACACACATGTGCACACACTAAGGAAGCACCCAGCATGCAGAATGTTTCTTCCCATTCCCCTTGTTCTTTCTCCTCGTGTTTGTTTTCTTTGTGCCAATCCACACATGTAATTCATAGGTTTTAATATTGCACGGCTGGTCAAGTGACTGCTTTACCTTGGCAACTGAGAACTGTTTGTGCATCTTCTAGCTGGTGACACCAAAGACACCGACTGTCGCGTTGCTTAGTATCCTTCAAAGAAAAAAGCCCACATGATAAATCCCCTCTATAATTCAGTGTAAGGAAACACCGTAAAACCTGTAGAGATATCTGTTGACAGGTGAGCTTTACACACATTTTAAAGTATTAGCATGTACACAGTTTATTGTAAGTAATTAGTGTATAAGCGCATGTAGCTATACCTTGTTCTAAATGATGTCATTCTCTTATTGATTACTTACTTGTGTCTTGGTAGTGACAGGTTAAGCAGCTTCCTTCAAGTGATAGAAATCCTTAGAATGGGCCTCTATCCATGTGGCCTGGAGAGGACGTGGGCACCGCGGGCACACTTCCAACCTCCGCTGTGCCGCTGCTGCTCCGTCGTTAGTGTTGCTGTTCTCTAACCCTCTGCTTCTTATTTATACTAGAAGTGACTTGTACTAGTTAATGTCTCTCCTAGGCTTAGTTTTCTGTGCACTGAAGAGAGCATGGACACGCTTTCATAGTTACATTATTTAATAAAGTATATTTATACTAGATAACATTCAAAAGATTCTAGATGGTTCCTGTGAATCATAGGAGCAAACACATTCTGACACTTCCTACCTCAGCAAAGTTGCCGTAGGTCCTCTGAACTCATGACTGAACTGCCCTGTGTCACTCAGACCTTAGCCAACCATCAGGCTAGAGCACAGTCCACAACCACATGGAAGCTACGTAGTTTCATGGAGGCTCAAATCCAAACATGTATGAAGGGCCGTGGGCACATTGCTAAAGTATGAATCATTTCTGTACAAGATGCAAAGTATAAAGCAGTAGGTGAGGTGAGCAGTAAATGCAATGAATAATACGATTTCTAATGTCAACTCATTAATTCAAGCTGATTATTATTGAATGTCACTCTGACCATCAACAAATTAGTATCCTGTTGCAGTGTGACCTCGGTAGTAATAGAGACACTGAACATATTAAATCCTCCAGCAGACTTTTATGGGGTAATTTTTTTAATATAAATTGCTCTTTTATCAGCAGATGCTAGAAGAGGCAGACCCTGGAAGAAGATTCAGGCCCTTGAACAAGAAAAGCAAATTCCTACTTATGGAAACTACGTGTGATGGTATTCTGTGATGAAGATGCCCAACAGCGGAGTTGGGTAGCTGGACCTGGCAGCAGCAGGAGGTGATGTGGGTAATAGTCACCTGTGGCTGAAGCAAGAGCCAGGAATCAAAGCTGAGCCAGGTAATGGGGAGGTTGCTAGAAGAGCTCCGTGCAGTCCCTGTGCCGACCTGCAACTTGGGGATCATTTAGCCTGTGACGATCAGGTTCTATGGCAAACTAAACCTACAGGTGTGAAAATTCATCAAGTTTCCTCTAAATATTTTGGACATTTACACGGTCTACTAAAGCCACGGTACTCTCTTTCATCTAGTTTACCTAGAAATGGCCATTCGTGCTGCTAAATCTTCAAAGGTTTTTATTTTGTTTTATCATGTATGAGTGTTTGCTTCCACGTACGAATGTTCACTGTGTATTTATAGTGCCCACAGAACCCAGAAGAGGTAACTGGATACCTTGGAACTAGCTTTATAGATGATTAAGAGCCACAGTGTGGGTCCTTGGAACTGAACCCAGATCCTCTGCGAGAATCCTTGACCACAGGGCCATCTCTGTAGCCCTCAGTAAATATTTTTAATACCACCCACCGAGAAGCCGCAGGTTGGAATCAGCAAAACCTTCATGGTTGCCTCCAGTGGGGCTCTGCTGATGAGCTTGAAGCTGGTCATCTCCAGATAGCCAATTATTTGCGCTCGGTCTATGATGATAGACTCCCTTTTCTCAGTGAGGCTTTGAAGGTCTGCCCTAATCTGAGTGACCCCAGGTCTTGCAAGGAGCTTAGGAGCATCACATAGCCCTCAGGGAAGATTACAGGCCAGATCCTTCCCTGACAAGGAAACTGCTCTAGGAATCCCTTGAAATGCCCCAGCTTGCCAAGTATCTTAGTCCAGGAGTGGCCTTCGGTTGTTATTGGGGATACCGCCCCATAGGATAATTAAGTACTGAATTTTGCTTCTTGTGATAGGACCATTAAGAATCCCTGACCCCTTGACCACATCGAATCAAACACATTCACCCTTGAAATCCCTCTGTCCCTGCTTTCTCACTTCAAGACCATCTGAGATTCGTCATTCATCCTCTGCTGGTCTCACGGAGCCTGCTTTTGGTCCACCAGGCCTGGGCCTCACCAGGCTTGGGTCTTTGCCACAAGCCGACCAGGCATGTGGCAAAGACCCACACCTCTGCCGTGCCTAGCCCAGCAGCCTGACCAAAAGCTGTATCACTCTGGTATCGCCATAGGCTTTAGAACGCCTGAGCTTCCTTTGCCACCTGCTCCAAGAACTGAACTGTAACACCCTGTGGAAAACCTTTTCCACTCCCCGGCTTAGCGCATTCAGGCCTCACCCTAACACGTTCTAACTGCCCCTGAGAGAAATGGAACCCCGTTCGCTACCTGGAAGCCAACTTGTAGGACCCCAGCTGAGATCCAGGCCCCCGTCGAATGAAGAATGACAGCTTCCATTCCAAAAAGAGATCCAGTCAGTTAGACGACATGTGCCCAACCACACGGATCAGGCCGCTAGAACTCACAAAGTGATGGTCCTGAGCCATACACCGATCCAGGGCAGGTCTCTTCTAAGGTGTGTGACATCATTTTTACAGCGAATCCGCAGCAGTCATTTCTACTGGCCCCCTTCAAAGGCTTTGGATGGATGGCCAAATAAGTCCTATTTAGACAGAGAAGATGCAAACTTTCCCGAAGAGACCTTAATGGGAATGAAAGGAATCAAGTCTCTGATTAAAGCTATCTGCCTTTCTGGGAAATTATTGCGCCAACTCAATGTATGTAAATATCTTTATGAAGCCTCTTGGTGGCTGTGTCTATTAAGAATTAAATTCTTTTTGTTATGTAAAATTTACTGGAAGGTTTTTTTTGTTTTTTGTTTTTTGTTTTTTTTTTTTTTTTTTTAAGAAATGGGTAATTATAAAGTCTTTCCCTTGCTTGGGCCTTCATCCCTATGAAGTGATCCCCATTGTCCTCGGTCGTCTGGGTGGAACTGGGGATCCTAGCCAGTGAAACTAAAAATGTTGCTGAGGCTGTGAGCACAGTCATGTCAGGAACCCACTGCAAAGACAGGACCTGGCCGATGGCTCGACCATTCTAGAAAATGGTGAAAAATCAATTCTAAGCTGACCTTCTGCTGACTTTTACCCCAAATAAGCTCTGGCAAATGGCTTTGAAAAGGAAGAACAGGTGCAGATTACACTGACTAGCTTTGATTTCATATCTTGAGCCTGTGTGAGAGCTATGTATACATTTCCTTGTTCCTGAAGTGTGTGTGTGTGTGTGTGTGCGCGTGTGTGTGCCTGTGTGTGTGTTCTAGACTAATAGTTGAAAAAAAATTTCTTTGGATTTTTAAATCAGTCATTCTCTTTTCTATGCCCTTTTTGCCTCTTTTCTAACTGAAATTGGCTACCTAATCATGAAGTTGGATAAAGAGGGTGAATGGGACCAAATCCCTATAAAAGATCATATCAGAATACTGGATGAGGTGTATAGTTTTGAAATATCTTCTCTGTTCACTTCCCACTATCCTAGATGAAAATGATCAAACATTAATTCTTTGACTGGCTTGCCTAAGATCACACAGAAATCAAATTCATAAGTTCTTGATTACCATACCACATTCCTCTAGGTTTCCAGCTGCAAGCGCATACTATAAACAGTGTTGCAAATTGTGCCCATAGAAATCAGTAGGCTTCATAGGCAGGTGAGTTCCAGGACAGCCTGGTCTACGAAGGGAGTCCAGGACAGCCAAGGATACAGATAGTCCTGCCTCTGGGGGGAAAGAAAGAAAGAAAGAAAGAAAGAAAGAAAGAAAGAAAGAAAGAAAGGAAGGAAGGAAGGAAGGAAGGAAGGAAGGGGCTTAATGTTCAATATAGAGAATGGATGATTTTTAAAATTAAAGACTTATAGTAGATGAAGTGATCTTTCAGAGAATGTTTATTCTAATACATTTTCTTACAGGAAAGGGAATTCCAGCACAATGGGGTGCTTAGGATCTGAGACAGAGCTTCTAGAAGGCCTGTTTCCTTCTGCTGGGAATAAGCAGCCCTGTAGCTTGTGAAAAAGGCATCATGCCATCAGAACCCATTAGTCTCCTGGCTGCCTTGCTCAGAGTATCTCTGCACCACTTTACTGAACGCTCGCTGGCAGAATTCCCAGTCAGGAATACCCCATAGCCATCTGCTCTGTCTCTGGTACCCCTCAGTGTTCCTGTGAGGCCACAATCTCTCCGCAAGCACTACTTGGTTGCTTGGATTACTATAAAAAGGCATTGTAAAAAAGAATTGCTATGTACTCAAGGCATGTGCTCTGTTTTTATGTTGTGATGTTTTATTATTCCTTGCTTTCCTGCGTTTTCAGGTCGAGTCTGCTCCTTACTGTGGACATGCACAGATGGAGTGTAGAAAGATAAGGCAGAGTGGGAATAATGGCTCCCTGAAGGCAGTGCTGAGAAGGGGGGTTTGTGGGGGAGCTGAGTCTTGTTTCTGCTCTATTATGAGCTAAAGTTATGACCCTGAGCAAGACATTCTCCCTTTTAGTTTTCTTGTATTAAAAATTAATAAAAGAAATTTTCCCTAAAGTGAATCCTATAAAAATGCAGGGGTGGAACTACATCTAAAATCAAATTTAAAAGACAACTGATTTGCTGCTCCTTAAAATTTGTTCATAATACCTATAGAAAAGGATTAATATCCCTAGCAAAGAACACCTACAAATTGATGAAGATAGAAAACCTATAGACTCCACTGTATACCAGAGGCTAACAATAAAACAAGAAACAAAACAAAAGAACAACAACAACAAATAGCATGAGGTGTTTTGGTTTGCTTTGGTTTTGTTTGGGGGGAATTACCGCTCAGTGAGGTCCCATGGACTCCCAACATTACAGGCTCATGCCACTGCTCTTGGTTACTCTTCAGAACCTGACAGCAAATCCTACTGCTGGAGGCACAACAGGCTTGAGTGTTGCCTGGCTTTCATGGTGCAGAAAGGTGCTGTGCGGCTAAGAGAGGAGAAGGGTAACCATCAGTCCTACCCAGCGATTGGCCTTTTGAGCTGCAGTAATGGCTGCCCAGGAAAGACCTGTCCAGTAGTGAACAGCAGCACAAGCGCCGTGTGGGTAGCCGAACATCTCGGAGTGTGCGGAAGTCCACTCCCCGGGATGAAACCCGTACCTGGCACCACTATCACATCACAAACCTGCGGCGAGGCAGTCATCGGCCCTGGGCGAGAACCTACTGCTTCTATGCTGCTAAATAACCACGGTATTGGTGGGATTCTTAACGAGTTAGCATTATACCCACATACCGGTGCAGCTCACCCTTTACCCGAGAAGCTTCTTTCTGCAGTAGAAGTGGCACAGTGACCCACAACTAGCCAAGATACAGAGAATAAAAGACTACAGAATGCTCAGCCCTAAACAGAACATATGCACCCCAATCTTCTTCAAAGGTCAGGGATCTTTGCGGAGAGGAGGAAGAAAGAATTTAAGAGCCAAAGGCAATCGATAACTACAAGGAAACATCTGGACCCAGCAGGACAACCACGCTTATGAACGCAGGGGTTGTGAGAGCATGCTCAAAGCCTGAGCATACCCAAGCCAGACCACATTCAGTAAGGAGTTGAAACTTGGGCCTGAAATGCCACCACCAGCTGTGGAGTTAGTGGTAATAGTTTGAAGATGGAGACTTTTTATCCTAAGGGTATACGCCCTGGAAAGTTCAGCTACTTTCCAATAGAAGACCACACATCCAAGATCATTTAGGCAGCACAAATTGGTCTGCAAGGGTTTTTTGTTTTTTGTTTTTTTAAGATATCACAAGTTGGAAGGGTAGTGAATTGGGGAAGAGTTGGGCGAACTATGACAAAAATATGTATGAAACTCTCAAAAGACGAATTAAAATAGGCAAAGGAGAAGACTGGGTTTCATGTAAGACAGAAAGCAAATGACCAATAAATTCATTTTATTTAGGGATTATTATAAGAATAGAACGCCTCATTTTTAAATATGAGCCATTATGAATGGACAAGGAAATTACAAATCAAAGGAACATGGGGGCACCATTTTTATGCATCTAATCTGGTTATTATTGACTGCTGGCAAGAGTGTATCAATACTTCAGACAATGTGGCAGGCGAATTGCTACAAGCTGTAAGAAGTGGCCCGACAATGCTCTGCCCAGGCTTATTTGTGGGAGTCTTTCCTATAGAAACAAAACATTCACATTTAAGGATATGTACATAGGGGTTATTATTGCAGAGTAGGATAAAAACAAATTCAGAAAATATCCTGAATCAACATCGAGAGAGAAATGGCTGAATAATTATGCCAGTGGCTCTCAATCAGGGATATTTTCTCCCCAGAGGAAATATCAAGAATGCTAAGGCATTCTTATATGCTAAGGCATATAAGAAATCTATATATGTGTATTTAAATGTGTGCGCATGTATGTCTGTTGTAAAATGCTTGTACCTAGAGGAAAGTAAGGACTATTTATAGCAAACTGATGGCACTGCTTGCATTGAGAAGGATTTCAGGAGCCGGGATGGTGTGGAAGGAACGTCACACACGGGCATGCACACACACATTCCTTCGCCACCATTAAGTAAATCCCAAGTGCAGTAGATCCTGTTAAAGCAATCATGTTTCCTGGCCATGTTTACAATTCATTGCATCACCTATCTTAGATTTAAATAGTTTAGAGGATGGCGAGTTCCTCGCTTCAAAGCTATTCTTTGGAAAGGAATAAGTTGCTTCTTATTTAAATGCTTACAAAGGATCTTCTAGCATGGGGAACCTTTTGTTATTTTATTTAGACAGCAAAAGATTTTTTTTTTCAGAGAGAAATATAGTTGCCCAAAGGGTTAGGCCAGTGTTTACAGAGGTCACTTGGAAGAATCAGCTAAAAAAGGTGCAGCGGTTTTCCAAACAGAGAGGAAAGAAATTTAATTTATAGGTATTGATTTGTTCTAAAAACTGAACCTCATATCTGCAAGTACTAATGTTGCTGTAAAATCAGCCCTCTAAAACAGTGGTTATACGGGTGAAGATGCAAACAGAAACACATGCGCTGTGGGAGCCGCTAGCCCGAGTGTCCCAATCACATGCTTTGGCACGGATGGCTGGGAAGTGAGATTTGAATAGTCAGAGGTAATGGCTGAACAGAGGGAACAACGTAGGAGAGGAGGCACGGAGGGTGGAGATCAGACCTGGGGAGAATAGATGTGAGAGGACAGAGGCCTGTAGAGAAAAGAGAAACTGAGTGTGGGGTATCTCTGTGACAAGCTGGACACCTAAGTCAGGGTAGGCTCCTGAGCGGATATGAGGGGGATTCAAGCAGAGACTCCTAGTAGTAGAGGCCATGGTAATGGAAGAGGACACCCTCTAACAAGACTAATCTAGTAGAGGGAGGGAAACCCCAACCCACCCACAGAACCTTTGACCCCAAATTTACCCTGCCTACAAGATGTGCAGAGATAAAGACAGAATAGATAGAGCAGAGATTGAGGCAATGCCCAACCAATGCCTGGCCCAACCAAAGAGCTACCCTATGGGACAATATCAACTCCAGGCACTATGAATGATACTCTGCTAAGCTGGCAGACAGGACCCTAACAGAGTTGTCCTCTGAGGGACAACTCAGGTACCCAGTAGCACCTCAAAACAGATGATGAGACTCACAGCCAAACATTGGGTGATGCATAGTGCATCTTGTAGAAAAGTGGGAGGAAAGAGAAAAGGACCTGAAGGTGACAAGAGCCCCACAGGAAGAATGACAGGGCCAACTAACCAAGTCCAAGAGGGGCTTGTTGAGACTGAAGCATCAACCAAGGACCATCCATGAACAGACTAGGCCCCCTGCAAAGATGTAGCTGATGGGTAGCGTAGGCTTCATGTGGATCCTGAAGTAGGGACGGCGTGAGACACAGCCTCACTTATCGGCTTTCTGATCACTCTTCCCTGGCAGGATTGCCTTGACAGGCCACAGGGAAAGAGGACATGCTCAGTCCTGATGCAACCTGGTAAGCTGGATAAAGTTGATAAGGGAGAAAAAGGGGAGGACTGAAAGAGTAGGAGGGATGGGGCTACAACCAGGATGTAAAGTGAATTTAAAAATAAATAAATTTTAAAATTTTTTCTAGTGACAGGATAATATGTGCCGAGTTCAATTTTTTTCTGTATGAATCTTAAACAACTTACATGAACATATGATTCACATTGGAAAACTCCGAAGAATGGTGGAGATGTGGCTGCTGACTCAGCAGAAGTGTCTGACGTGGTTTCATCACACAAAGGGCACAAAATGTTTGATGCTGACGTATTATTTTGTAAGTGATTTTTAATATGTATCTGATAGTAAATCCATGAATTAGCTATCACAACAAGAACAAGACATTCATAAGGGGACTTTTCCATTTAGAAAGATTTGAGAATAACAGGCTTTCCAGTGATTGCCCGCGGGAGGCTGGCCACCGTAGAGTTCAGGTCTTTCTACGTCTGATGGCTTCCTGCCTTTCTGTCTAAGGTCACAGAGAAAGGACAACACCTTTGCTCGTGTACAGGAGAGAGAGGAATTAGTGTGGAACAGAAATGGCAGGTGACACGGAGACACGGCTGGTGCGCGCCTGCTGACTGGTGGCATGGATGGAGGACACTTAGAGCAGCGTGGGCATGAGCCTGGGCCCGGCAGGTCTGCAGTGTGCACAGTTCCACGCCTCTAGCACCCGCCGCTCGCTGGAAGCTGGGTTCTTGGGATGGTGCAAAAGGTTTTAAGGCCGAGGCCATCTGCTGATGCACCAGGCACGCTGAAGGAGGCAAGGAGGCCAGGCCTACTCTGGTGCACAGAATGCCACCCCTGAGTGTTTGTTTAATGCAGCTGTTAGGTATTAGACACTGGGGAACGAGTGGGAGTCAGGAGAAAGCCGTCTGGGGGAGCTTCCACCTCTCAGCCGAAGCTCGCCAAGCTGCAAAATGGTATGAGATAAATCACTGTAACCCAGGCTCCTGGTCTTGCTCAATGAGCAAAATTATTAATGTGGCCTTGCAGACCTGGGACTAGAAACTAGAGCCAAGAACAGTGTAGGAAGACAGCACATGACACTGATTATTGCAAAGATTTTTGTGGTGCTCACTTTTAATTCCAAGAATAAGATCAAGTAATACCTACTCACCAGGAAGATTGTGGTATAATCAAAGGCCGAGTAAGTTTCCATCCTGATTCACTATCCCAGCCATTCTTGTGTATGAAGTAATGAGGCCAAAATCTTCTTGTGATTAATGGGATGAAATGAAATGGAGAGCAGTTTCAAATGAATCACGGCAAAATAGCCTTTCAATTATGGATAGCTTTTCCAGGAAAGGAGTGAAACTGGTGCTCCCAGATAAATAAACACATAAAGGGTTCTGAGACTTTTCTGGTATCGCTTGTAATTGTATGATTTCAAATTAGTCTCAGTTTCCCAATATTAATTAAACCCTTACAGTGTGAAACATATTTCTTGTGTGTTGGGAACAGTGAAATAAATGTGAAGCAAGACAAAGATGGGGCATCAGAGTTGCCGCGGAGGCAGCTGACGGGATGAGTAAAAATGTTTCTATATCAAGCTAAGTGAATAGGAACATGATTCTGTTAATAGCAGAATGCAATTTGTTTCTACAATGGGCTTTCATTTATTATGGGCAAACATTTGCTCTTGCAGCGCTTGGAGATGTTGCATTAAACCCATGTGATTCACATATTCAAGTCAAAAACATATTTGTGTTTATCTTTGCTGCACTTTCACATTCGCTTCTTTTTCTTCACTGACACTTTTTCCTGAAAGAACACACTTTGTTTCCTTGATGCAGTGCTCAAGCATCTTCCCCGTCATTCTTTCTTTTATTGTCATGTTCTCAATGGAAGCTGTATATTCATGTTTCTGTTTCTTTCACCCCATTTACCTTTCAATCTACCCTAGCCTGGTTTCTGTTCTTACACTATATCAAAATTTTTCTAAGAGCAACAAATGGTCAGCAAGTTACTGTTCTCAACGGTCTCTCCAGATCAATACATATATAATACCTGGACAGTACTGGCAGTGTCTCCTCAAAACCTGTAGCTTCACACACTTCATTTCTTCTCCCTACCCCCACCTCTGGGGTTAAAGCCAGAGCCAGTCAAACGTTCTATCACTGAGTAGTATCCAGCCCTGTTTTAGTTTTAGTTTTGATCTGGCTAGGCTGGACTTGGCCTTGAACTTGTGATCCTTCTGCCCAGGCTTTTCAGGTTGCTGAGATTACAGATTTATTCCACCAGGTCAAGCTTACATCCACCTTTCTGTTTCCCTTTCCCATTACAAATGATTGACACACTGATCAGATTTTCCACTCGTCAGATGTCTCCTGGCACCACACTTATAGCATTCCCACTACAGACTTGAAATCCAGGAAAGTCTTTATTTTGCTCCACCATTCCCCACTTCATACTTTATTTTCTACTGGCTAACATATATTGTAGAGGCAGACTATAATAAGAATTTTTTCTCTAGTTGACATATAAAATTTAGATCATCTTTAGAGCAGCAATCATCGCTTTTAAAGATTCTTAGGATCCGTGCACAAAAGCAATTTTACCTTGGAAGCAACACCCAGAGTCCCTGTATAAACAGACATATCACCATCTTTCATTCACTCTTCCCCAGACTCCTCTGTCTCACGTTTGCTTCATTTAATTGCATAATTAAAGTAGCCAAATTAAGGGAAATTGTTTTGCCACTGGAACATCACTGGGAATTCAACTATTGGCCCCCAGAATATCAGACTTAATCTCTATGATTAATATGTTGTGGGATTTGGATTTAAATATTCAAGTCTTTAAACAAGAGAGTACATCTAATACTTATAATTCATGCTACTCCACAAACACCCTCTCAAGCAACACTAGCTTTGCTATATTTATTGCTTGGAAAAAATCCTTTCTATTAGTATTATCATTAGGAAGTTTATAGAGACCAAAATTCTAAATTAGAAGGGAACTATAGGCCTATGGTTTTTCTTGCTGAGGGATGTGTGTGTCCATTTCTGTTTCAGTTTGCAAGTTGATGTTTGAATGAAGCAGATAACTAAAGGTACACTTCCAATGAAAGGTGTGGGCCAGACTGCAGAGAACAGTGGACAGGTTTATTCTGACCTACTAAGGCATTTTCAGAAGCATTGGGGTACTGAGGTATGAGCTTCTTGGATGAGTTTTCAGGAGTCTTGAAACCATGCTACACAATCATGAGACCCAGGAACCTGTTGCCTTTTCAACAATTGGAAAACCAGGAGCGCAGAAACAGAGTGGCCCCTGACACAGTCTGAAATCTTTCACAACATGGTGAAACACACGAGCAAAGTAGGTTCTTCACACTGACCTTTCCAGACCCACAGGGCTTGTGAGTAGATACCAAGATGATGACCTCTCCAAACTGTTCCCCAGCAGAGGTGGCAGAATTACCAGCTTTCTGTCCCTGCCATAATCGTGACTTGGAGCATTCCATTGGCAGCTAAACCACACCCAGAAGCTTGCTCCCGGGACTTCAAGATTTTGTCTTTCCTGTTATCCTCTAACCCTCCCAACAGTGGTCTCTCAAAACAGATATTAGAAGCAAGTAGCTGTGATTGGATGTTGAATAGTTTTTGTATTATTTACATAATGAAGTTTCAGGACAAACTCAGCTACATCAAGAAGATTAATGAAGAAATGCCAAAGTGCTATTTTTTAATTAAATAATATAGATTTTTTTGGTAAAACAAAAATTAACTCATTATTATTAATAAAGCCCAAGACACTGAAGAATGGCAGTTTCTTTTTAGGTTTCATGTTGCATATTTGGTAGGAAAGTAACACAATGCTCAAGGTAAAGCCAGGAGCCTGTGTGGGGAGAGGAAGGGGATGCGCGTGGCACAGGCCTAATGTTGAGTTCACTGTTCAGGATGAAATCACAGGGAGTTATTTCTAAGCAAGTGAAATACCACTTCCTCTCCACGGCGAGTGAGAGATTGCTGTGGAAAGGCTGATGCGCTCTGATCACCAGCACAGCTGGGTCTATGCACGCCGCAGGTGGGCCTTCCGACGCCGCTAATGACACGGCTCCCCTTCACCTGCCCCACCGGGCAAGGCTTCCTCTCTGAAGGGAACGGGGGATGGAAGACAGCCATGCCTTCACGCTTTCGACAGCCACAGCAACCAGCAACATGCAGGCTTCCCTTAGCTCCTCCATCCCGAGGAACTGGACTTAGGAAGCCATTTGTCACACACTCTCTACAAGCGTTTGAATAAGAGATTCACTTTTACTTGTTTCTTCGTAAGAATTCCAGAGGGTCGGCACTCCTTTCCACCTGTACCACCTTGCAGATGGAGAAACTTAGGTTCAGTAGGAGTAATTTACACAAGTTCATGGAGACAGTTAGATGCTGAAAGGCTTCAGACTCAGAAGTGTCTGAGTCTGTAATGGAATAGACCTGTTTTTGTCTGCCTAGCATTCTCCCTTTTTTTTTTTTTTTTTTTTTTTTTTTAATAGAAGCACGTTTAGGGAACTGCCTCTCCTTGTCCCCTATACAAACAGTTTGGATATTTTGGATCCTTGCAGAGACTGTCATGGAACCCAGGCATGGTCCATAAGACCCTTTGGTCCCCATGACCAGAACAGTTAGGAGTATCATGTGATACAATTGCTTAGAAAGAATTATAATTTGTTTTTATTTTGTAGAGAATCAAAGAGAGGCTTTCATTTCTTGTCTGCTTCACTGAAATATTCTAGGCATCAGCCTCTAATGGCTGCCACTTTCGTACTAGCAAAGGGCAGAGCTTATTAAAAAGGAGGCCAACACAGTACAAAGCAAAGAAGAAGCATAGAGAAAGACTGGCTTAATTATATGTCTTATAATTGAAAACTCAGACTTTCCAGCTCAGAGAACTCAGAGACCTTGGAGGCAAGAAAATGAATTCCTTTGCTTCCTAAACATAGCCCATGTTCTGTCTATTGGATTATACTCCTTTAAGTATCATAGCACAAACTATCTCCAATATAAGATAAGATTTAAGGTAATAATTCTATACATGCATAGCTTATGATCTATGAAAGTGATTATTAACTTAAAAAAATAAAAACCATGTGAGTGGTTTTGCCACAGGTAAATTATTTGCACATGTTATAAAAAGCTTGTTGGGAAATTTCTCCAGTCAGTCAGCCATAGCTTCATCATAACGAACTCTTACATTGTGTTCTTCTTGCTTACCTCACTACAAGCCAATGATAAATATCATGAATTAAGAGGCTTTTTAGACCTAAGCAAATAGTGTCTCCACACAAAATATTTCTTTAACATTTTAATAAATTGGATTAAAGGCAGGTGTTTTTTTTAAAGATTTATTTATTTAATATGCATATAGTGTTCTGCCTGCAGGTACGCCTGCACACTAGAAGAGGCCATCAGATCTCACTATAGATAGTTGTGAGCTACTGAAAGAATCAGACTAACTTTGTAACCTATGTTTCTTTAATTGCCTTATAACCTACAGTTTTAGGCCTATGTTAATTAAAGCCTTTTAGTGCTTCTCCAGAGAGCCGAGGAATGTAAAAGTTCCTGCCATCAGCCATCTGTGAGGGCAGAGATAAGGAAGAGAACAAGCAGAGATCCCTACTAAATGAAGAGTAAATCACCGATTGGCGCCTGTGAAATGGGCTTTGTTTGAAAACCGGGCCAAATGACCCCAATCCTTCTCCTGCATAGCTCCTGACCTTTGATCTAAAGCCTGTAACCCCCATTTCTCAGAATAGACACGGGATAAATTAGTTACTCTCCCATATTTAACTGTGGCTATACCTCATGTGGCAAGAAATTCCAAACTGACTTGGAGATCAGATATTTACGGCAGGACTGACTGGACCTAAGGGTGCCCAGAACCAACCAATTATTTTAAAAGTTAAACACCTCCTCCAATCCTAAATTGCCAAGATAGCAACCCCAGGAGATTCCCGCCTTCTGCCTTTTAAAAACCTAAGGTCTTTGTTTCCCGGCGCCACTCCTAGCTGACCAGCAGGGGTGACCCCATTGCAATGGTCAAGAAGAGTCTCTTGCGTTTCTGCATCGATGGATGATTAGTTTCCTGAGTTCTCTTCATACCTTCTTATATTTAGGCTCTTGCTGGGCCTAACACTACCATTTGGTTGCTGGTAATTGAACTCAGGACCTTTGGAAGAGGAGCCAGTGCTCTTAACCTCTGAGTCATCTCTCCAGATCTAAAGGTCTAAAGATGTTAATAGAACATCAAGGTAAAGTAGGATTGTAAATGGGAGCAAAATATTCATCTCACTCTAAATGGTGATTAAGTTGCCATTTCCGTTAGGTAAGGCAGGTCAGGCACTAAATGTATCCTTTTCACCTGGCTTTCTTTTCTCTCAGCTTTGTTTGGAAGACACATTCACTGTCTTACGTTCCTACAGTCACTCAGGAAAGGGGGTTGCACCTCGGTGTAACTCCCCCACCTAGGGAACTCAGGCTCTGACTTGCTGTGCAGAAGAAAGAGAGCTAGGACTCCAAGCCGCTTTCATTACTCCTGCTACATCACTGAGAAGTGTATGCTCACTGCTTCTGCCCACATAACCAAAACCAGCCAGGTGGGCTCAGCCATAACAACCAGAACACCGCAAACAACAGCAAGTCCTAGGCAGTATTTAGTGAGGACTTTGTCTTCTCTGGTGTCCTGGAGCAAAGAGTGAGGATGGGGATGTTTCCTGCTTTCAGGAGAGCATAGTTACAGCTGTAATTTCCCTTTAATTTTGTTTAGGCTATCTGTTTGTTGTCTATTTAAAAAGTCTCACTCTGTAGCCCAGGATGAATTAAGGGATTTATAGGGGTTCACCACTATGTCCAGTTCCCCCCCCCCTTTTTTTTTTAAATATATAGCCTTTCAGATTGGTTGCAATAAAGGCAAACATTAAGAGAGCCTGACTTTGGAGTTTCTAACTACCTCTGGTAGCTTGTGCTTGAGGAGAATACATCTTAAATTAAGTTAGTCATTGTATAGTGGAACCTCCTACACAATTGGACATGATATTACAGGTTTGTAAACCAATACTTCAGAAGGCTAAGGAAGAAGGATTGCAATTTCAAGGCTAGCCTGAGCTACATAATGAGGTCCTGTCTCATTATGTATATGCAAGATTAGAGTCTCACAACAGCGTAATGCAGCCATGACCATTCAGGCCTTTACAGCCATTGAAGCAGGACAGTCTCCCCAAGCATGGTTGGCTACCATAAAAAGCCAAAATGTTACGCTCAGGATGCGAGGCTAAGCACTGCACTCAGGGTCAGCCGCTTTGGACCCAGAGAAGAGCATGTCTGATTGCATGCGGGTTGATGCCCCAGGTCCCGCCTCTGAGAAAAAGGTATCAGACGGGTCTGATGCTCTTTGGGTGGATGACACCTAAATGAACATCAGTACAAAGTCCCAATTTATTTCTAATATCAGAGATCAGACCTCTACTCTTGCCTGATGCGTCCAAAACAAAAAGGGGGAACTGTAGAGAGCTGCGGAATGCTATGCCTGAAAGATGGAGTTGGTTTCCGCCTTCCACCTTCCCGATGGTGAGTGCTCTCTGTCACGAAGAACTCCACATTTGGCTAAGGCTGAGGATCTGGCTTGCTTCCATGTATGTGGACCTATCTGCATTGCCCATGTGGCATGCTGAGGTTGGCTACCCAGAGGCTATTTAAAGTGGGCTGGCTTTACCCAGGGTCAGATGATTGTTCAAGGTTCCTGAATAAACTGCATTGAAAAACAAAACAAAACAAAACAAAAAAAAAAAAAAAAAAAAGAAAGAAAGGAAAGCTGGCTCAGTGGATAAAGTGATGGCCATGCAAATATGAGAACATGAGTCCAAGTTCAAGCTGGGCAGTGGTGGCTCACATCTTTACTTCCAGCACTTGGGAGGCAGAGGCAGGTGGAACCCTGTGAGGCCATCCTGGTCTACAGAGTGGGTTCCAAGACAGCAAGAGCTATTCAGAGAAACCCTAGTCTTGAAAAAAAAAAAAAAAAAAAAAAGGATTTCTAGAATCCATGTGAAAGCCAGGCAGGCCAGGTGGCCAGCTGCAAAAGAGTGCTTTTGCCAGTGGAGCATCCCAGTACTTAGGAACACTTTAAGAGATACAGGCTCCCTGGGGCAAGTTAGCTATCAAGACTAGCCCAAATGAGTGAGCTCCAGGCTCACCCCAAAACATAAAGTGGAACATGGGAAGAGCTGGTGAGAGGAAAGAGAATCAGGAAAACGATGTAATTATATTTTAATTAAAAAGTAAATATAAAAAGTAAGTGAATAAATAAAGCAGAGAGCCACTGATGTCAACTTTGGTCCTTCACACAACATGTACACATGCTTGTGAGAGACCAAAAGATAAATTAGCAGCTATTATTAAGGCCTGAACTAGGTGGGTGGAGAAGTACAGTAATGCGCTGAGGGGAAGGGCCACCTCACTGCATTCTTTCCCCACCCACTAGAGATACAGTTGCTAGGAAACTGGACCATCCCCCTAGGGAGGGACACCATATCATTAATGACCTGGAAACCTTCCTGTAGCCAATCAATTCAAAATGTAGCATTTTGACCAATAGATGTTTGCCAGGCAGGAATCACCCCTATCTTGGGCATGCTGGGATGGACCATTATCTTTAAATGACCCAACTAACCTGGGTACTGCGCTCTCGGCTCCCACTGCTTCGGCAGTGGGGGTATATGGGCCCAAGCTGCAGCTTGTAATTTACAATAAAAAGAACCTCATGTATTTACAGCGGAGTCTGTTTATTCCTGGTCTTTGGGGGTTCATGAACTGGGCAGAACACTTGCAAGCATGCACACACACAATACAGATAGACAAGTAAGAACAAATCCCAGAACCACTTCTGAAATGGAAATTCCTGGTTTCTTTGGAACCACAGTAGTGTCATGTGACTATGTTTTCTTGTTTTTGTCCTAAATGTGGAATGTGGAAATGTTTTTACCCTTCAGAAAACACACCCCATGAAAAGGTATATGATGTTGGTCAGCTGAAACCGCCCTTGTGCAAGAGGCATGGTTTTTGTGAGTTGCAAAGTATCCCTCCCTTTTTGGTTAATCTCTATTTTAATTTTTAAAATTAATTTATTTTTTATTGATTATAGTTTGTTCACTTTGTATCCCAACTATAGTTCCTTCCCTCATCCTCTCCCAATCCCACCCTCCCTCTTTCATCTCCTCCCATTCCCCTCTCCAAGTCCACTGATAGGGGAGGTGCTCCTCCCCTTCCATCTGAACCTAGCTTATAAGGTCTCATCAGGACTGGCTTCATTGTCCTCCTCTGTGGCCTGGCAAGGCTGCTCCCCCCATCAGGGGGAGGTGATCAATGAGCCTGCCACTGAGTTCATGTCAGAGACAGCCCCTGTTTCCCTTACTAGGAAACCCACTTGGATACTGAGCTGCCATGGGCTACATCTGAACAGGGGTTCTAGGTTATCTCCATGCATGGTCCTTGGTTAGAGTATCAGTCTCAGAAAAGACCCCTGTGCCCATATTTTTGGTTCTGTTGTTCTCCTTGTGGAGCTCCTGTCCCCTTGAGCTCTTTCTATCTCCTCCTTCTTTCATAAGATTCCCTGCACTCTGCCCAAAGTTTGGTTATGAGTCTCAGCATCTGCTTTGATACCCTGTTTGGTAGAGTCTTTCAGAGGTCCTCTCTGGTAGGCTCCTGTTCTTCCCTTGTTTTCCCTTTCTTCCAATGTCTATTTCTTTTGCCTTTCTGAATAAGAATTGATCATCTTACCCGGAGTTCTCCTTCTTGCTTAGGTTCTTTAGGTATACAGATTTTAGCATGTTTATCCTACATTATATTTCTAATATCTATTTATAAATGAGTATATACCATGTGTGTCTTTCTGCTTCTGGGATACCTCACTCAGGATGAGCTTTTCCAGTTCCCACTATTTGTGTGCAAATTTCATGATTTCCTTGTTTGTAATTGCGAGTAGTATTCCATTGTGTAAATGTACCATAATTTCTGTATTCATTCCTCGTTGAGGGACATCTGGGTTGTTTCCAAAGTCTGGCTATTATGAATAAAGCTGCTATGAACATGATTAAGCAAATGACCTGGTTGTATATTTGAGCATATTCAACAGCCTACAGACTGGGAAAGGATCTTCACCAACCCTATATCTGACAGAGGACTAATATCCAGAATATGTAAGGAACTCAAGAAGTTAAAAAGCCACAAATCAAGTAATCCAATTGAAAAATGAGTACAGAGCTAAACAGAGAATTCTCAATAGAGGAGTATCGAATGTCAGAGAAACAAAGAAATACTCAATGTCCTTAGTCATCAGGGAAATGCAAATCAAAATGACCCTAAGATTTCACCTTACACACATCAGAATAGCTAAGATCAAAAACTCAAGTGACAATACATGCTGGAGAGGATGTAGAGAAAGGGGAACCCTCTTCCACTGCTGGTGGGAATATAAATTTGTACAGCCACTTTGGAAGTCAATCTGGTGCTTTTTCAGACAATTAGGAATAGCACTTCCTCAAGATTCAGCTATACCACTCCTTGGCATATATCCAAAATACACTCAAGTATAGAGCAAAGTTTCCTTATCATCATGATGGGGAGCATGGCAGCATGCAGGCAGACATGGTGCTGGAGAAGAACTGAGAGTTTTACACCCAGATCAGCTGGCAGCAGGGACAGAGAGACTCTGGACTTGAAATGAGCTTCCTGAAACAAAGCTCATCCCCAGTGACACACTTCCTCCAACAGGCCACACCTACTAGTTCTTTCAAATAGTGCCACTTCTTGGTGACCAACCATTTATAATCTATGAGCCTATGAGGGCCACTCTCCCTGAAACCACCACAGTGTTTGACTTTTTGTGTGCGCCATTCGATGGGTACCAACCCTTCATCTTCAGAACTGTGCGTGGGCCTGCCTTCTGGTTTGTTCACCCCGTGGCCTGACTGTGTATAAAAGAAGATGGAACATTCCAACATGAAGATTGATTTTACAGGATTATCGGGGGCAGTACCCCCTCTCCCATTTTCAGTAGTCTGAACTCTTAAATCTCATGATGGTTTTCCCAGTGCAATTGTCCTTACTAGAGGTGGTACTCTATCTCAGACAGTGTTTTGAAAACTATGATGATGGTTGCTGCCATTTTCTGGGTTTGATGTGGTTGTTGTTGACGTCAAAAGAACTGGGATGCTCCACTGGCAAAAGCACTCTTTGCATTCGTGTGTGTGTGTGTGTGTGTTTGTGTGTATCTCCAACATAAGTGTTATATGTAAACAACAAATTGAGGATGTGGTTTTAATAAGTATTACAATTTCAATATTTCAGCTCTTCTAGAAATACACGGAAGACTGCTTTTTGCTTAAAGATTTCCCCAAAGCTTTCTGTGTCAGAAAGTCATGTTATCCACGTCAGCAGTGTTGTAGTGTTCTCTTGTACAGTGAGTCTCCGTGTGCACGCAAGTACATGTGAATGCTGGAGACACGAGCTTTCTAGTTACATCTCCGAACCTACATGACTGCATTAAAAATCACTCTGCTTTTCTCTCTCCTTTTTAATAGACACAGACTGCTGATTGTGTTATAAAATTACAGGATTGTCAGAAATATATATATATATATATATGAATTTAGCAGTAGAATAATAAAAATAGCATTAAAATAGTTGTTGGATCTAATTAGGTTGAAACACAATAGGTTTAGGGGTATGACATGATAATTAAAAGCAGGGTTTTAGGGATATATAGGTTTGAACTCAAGGCAAATTCTATAATAAGATTTTAGGCAAAATATTAACATTTGTAGACCGCACTTTCCTCATCTGCAGAATGGGAGTGTGTCCTACATGAGTTCTTTTGAGATCTAAGTGTGGCAACTAGCAATAGACTACAGCTTCTATTTCAAAGGCATTATTACTTATGAAGCCACAGTTCCGTGTGAAATATATAAAAGTCAGGGGCAGAGATCAGACCTCTACTCTTGCCTGATGCGTCTAAAACAAAAAGGGGGAACTGTAGAGAGCTGCGGAATGCTATGCCTTAAAGATGGAGCTGGTTTCCGCCTTCCACCTTCCCGATGGTGAGTGCTCTCTGTCACGAACAATTCCACATTTGGCTAAGGCTGAGGATCTGGCTTGCTTCCATGTATGTGGACCTATCTGCATTGCCCACGTGGCACACCTGGGGTTGGCTACCCAGAGGCTATTTAAGCTGTGGGCTGGCTTTCCCCAGGGTCCGAGGATTGTTCAAGGCTCCTGAATAAAGTGCATTGAAAAAAAAAAAAAAGTCAGGGGCAAAAAACTTTTAAGACCTTGCCTGGTAACCATGGCTTCTTTTCTCTCCATTTTCTTTAGGTGGAGAGGATCTATCTTCAAATTCTAGCTAAGCCCTGCCAAGTCAGCTATGGGAGGTAAAAGTTTTGGTGTATATATAGAACTCCTGGGTGTCTTTGTCAGTATCTCTCTGCCTCCATTTGTCTTTGACACAAACAGCCACTTTCTCTGAACACACTCTACCAACTAAGAATGCAAAGTCCACCCACGGAGTCTACCGTCTCAGTGGGTGTGAAGGGCTCTATTGTTACCTGCCTTCAAAAGCTCTTTGAAAACAGGGAGCCTGGCTCTGTGGGGGGAAATGCACTGTGCACATACTGCCTTCAGGCCAGCATAACAAATCATAACAGGCCCATCAGCAAAATATGCTACAGGAGATTAGCCGTCCAAGCTCACCCTGGATTCCCGTTCCAAACCTCCTTTCTTGCTTTCATAGAATGGCTACTGAACATGCAAAATGAGAGGCACCCGACCCAAATCCAAGACCCAAGCAGACCTGAGTCAGAATGCCTGAACCTGTCTCCCTGTGGTTATATAAAACAAACTATAGAGAACACACAAAAGCTAGAATGTTTAAGCCTGTACCCTAGAAAGAACCCTAAGTGATTCAGTGACTCTGGAATAGCTAACATCAATCTCTTATCATGATCTCTCATGATTTCCTCAGTGTTCCTTTAAAACTTAGAGCATTAAATGGTTAAAAATGAAAAGAATAAGAGTAAGAGGAGGATTTCTTGAGAGAAGTTTGCTGTCCATTTTTCTTGATTGGTGAAAGTTATTCTTATATGAATCCTCATAAAATGGAAGTGTAGATTTTTCTAAGATTCATACCCTTGAGCACTCACATTAACCAATTTTAGGCAAATTGCTGTACTTTACAAGCAATACCATAATTTAGCTGTCTTTGTCCTGGATGATTAGTTGCCGGTGATCGCCCACCCAGAGAAACCAGTGGAGAGGAGAGGTGTGACTGAGCCCACAGAGAGGCTCCATTAATCACAGACTCCTTTGCACCCTGAAAAGAGCAACTGATGCTCATTCGCTCTTCATTCTGGGTTGCAAGTTGGCCTTTTCTCAAGAAACGATTCTAATTCCTCACCTAAGCATTGAATGCTTGCTCTGTAACAGGTATTGTCAGTGCTGGAGACACAACAGTGAGATACAAAACAAAACAAAACAATTCCCTGCTTTGGCAGGGTATGCTCTTTTGGGGAAAAGACAAACAAAAGCTGAATTATACAAGCACATTTTATATGATTCTAGAAGGTGATGTCTTAGTAGGAAAATGGGGAATAATGTTGAAAATGGCAGAGTGGGATGTGGTTTTCCTAGGATGGACAGGATAGACCTCCTTGGAAGGTAAAATTTCTAGAACTGTGGATGTCCATAGTGGTCTCTGTGGGGACAGCTTTCAAGTTTCCTTCTGTGGGGACAGAAAAAAAAAATGTTCCCTAGCAAGGCCTGCTAGAAAGGCATGGAATATTGTGACTACATGGAGTGAGCTAGACTTTGTCAAGATGAGACCAGGCAGATCACAGAGCCAGGTCCTGAAGGCATTTGTAGGCTTTTGACTTTTTTAAACCTACTTTATTTATAGTTTCTCAAGCCTCTACCTCCCTTCCAACCCCCAACCCTAGTTAGAAGAGAAAGAAGGTTAGTAGGGACAGGGGATATAGACCTCTTTAGACATAGTTTCTTCATTGTCAGGATATCCAACAGTCTAGCAAATCAGCAAACCAGCAATCCAGCAATCCAACAATCCAGTAAAGCAGCAATAGCAAAAGCAGCAACAAGGACCAGTAGCAGCAGCAGCAGCAGCAGCAACAGGGTTCAACAGAAGCTGCATGAAGCATTCTTTGGATCTTTTCTCTTTTGGAGCAGAGCTTTTCTCTCTAGGAACTAAGCAAAGCAAACCATTCCCTCTCTCTGTCTGTGGGCTCCTATTTTTATACCTTCTTAAAGTCTGAACAAGGATGTTTTCCATCTAGCCAAAACTACACCTCTTACATGAGGCAGTTTCCTTTGACAAGGATCACTTGCCCTCTCATGATGCTTTTTCAGCTGACAAAGACCAGGCACCTCTCATGAGACTGCTATCAGCTATAGATAAAGGGTTCCAGCATCCCTCACTTGGGACCACAACAAAAATATATCCACACAACACAACCAAAACTTCTACTAAAGATATTTTATTGTGAGTGTTAAAGAAGTGCCATGATCTGATTTTGCAGGATATTTGATCACACTGTGAACCCTGAGATTGTGTTGTTTACTGGAAAACTTGTTTCTGGTTGTGGTGTGCTCAGCCGTAGCACACACCTTTAATTCAAGAGCTTTCTACTTGAATATTGTAAATAGGATTAAATAATGTCAACTATAGGTCAAGAGGTGAAGCAAACAACCAGTTGACAGGAAGTGAAAATAGAAAAAGAAAACAGGAAGTTAAAGGAAGTCAGGAGAACAGATAGAGGAATGTACAGAAAGTACAAGGGAGGAACACTGAGTTTGTGGGGGGGAGGTTGAGATGGTGTGGGAAAGGAGCAGTCCTTTTTGAGGATGTCGGGTGAGGAGGAAGGTCAGCTGGGTGCTTTCTCTGCCCTTCTGACATAGCAGGTTTTCACCCCAGCATCTGGCTCCAGAGTCTTTACTGGTAAAATCTAACAGATGGAGTTTCTTTGTGTAGACCTGGCTGTCCTGGTACCCACTCTGCAGACCATGGTAGGTACGAAACTCAAACTCACAGAAATCTGCCTGCCTCTGTCTCCCTAATACTGCATTTAAAGGCATGCGCCACTACTGCCTGACCTATGAGCCACTGTGCTATACATTATATGGGTAATTTACTGTTTACACTGATCAAGAATGGACTTTAGAAACAAAAAGGGCCCAGCTATCCCAGCACTTTATTTCTAGTATTCTCCAAAATGTTCTCCAAAACAGCTTTTCTAGCAGGCTAGCCCCCTAACTCTGTGGCAGGAAGAGAAGAGAACTGTAAAACAGTCCATGCTTCAAAACACTGTGTCCTTGAAAGCAACTGACAGGCGAACTGTTGTCAACCTAGATTACAACTCATAAAAAGCCTTGCAGTGGTGGCAGACAGCTGGACATTCTACCACAGCAAGCTCATCCACATAGAAAAGGTGCAATCAGAAACTCCAGATGACTGCCCAGACTTCCCAGTCAGTTTCTGCTGGACAATATCAAGAACACAACTTGATGATTTCTTTTTCTCCTGTCATTTGTTCTTAGACTTGCAAGCCTCACCCAAAGGGACACTCTGCTCTGACAGGGACTCCCAGTGGAAACTCCAGCACACAGTCTTAATTGGGGATTACCCAGTTGATTTTTTCTGAATGCTGTAAGCCGCTCATTTGATGGTGTTACCTTTGTTTGCTCTCTCAATCCAGTCATCTCTGTTGGATGTTGTGACGCGCCCACTTTCATGATGCTTTGTCCTCTGACTGCTGCTTCTATCCATCTGCTTGCTCTTTAGACTCTCTTTTTTTCCTGCTATGTGCCTAATAAACTCTCTCATTCAAGCCTAAAACATCATCAATCGCTTTCTAGACCATACAAATAGCAACAGGAGAGGAGGTTTAACAACCTTAGTAGTTATGGCTTCTGTCTACAAGCGAATTTCCATGGATTAAGTGAGCTGGAAGACTTCAGCTTGAGGTCACAGTAGAGAGGGATTCTCAAGAAGTCCGCAGATCAAAGCTTCTTCTGTGTGGTCACTCTCAGGACCTCAACATGTTTTAGGGTATCGTGAATAGAATATATGCTCAAAATATAATAAGGTATAAATGAATGAATAAGAGATCAGTTCTCTCATTTGCTTCCTGATGTTGCTAGTTCAATCTGACAAAGTCTACAGTAAGGAAAACAACTCTGGAAAGTGTTACAGTGATAGGAACATGGAGGAGAAGAGAGGCCATTGCTACTGAATTCCTGCGATGTGCAATAGATGAAGAACTTCCTAGCTATCATTTCTTTTAATCCTCCTTGCCATTATACTGAAAATTACATATTGTAACTCCTCCTTTTTTTTTTTTTTTTTTTTTTTTTACAACTGAATAGGACTCAGAACACTGCAATCATTCCCTTAAGCCTTACCTGCTTCCAAATGCTACACACATTTTATTAATCCCCCTTCTCAGATAGCAGAAGAGGAAGGCTCAGACAGATAATGGAAATTTAAGGAGCAAAATAGAACCACGGAAAATTTCATCTGTTTTATTTAAAATCAGAGCATGGACACAGAGCCAAAAAGCCTATATTCAAAACCCTTCTTTTCTGCTCACTGGCCATGAAGGCTTGGGAAAGTTTTTGACTTCACTGAGCCTTGATTTTTTGATCCATAAAATGAGAGCAATTTGGTGTGCATACTGTGGAGCTACAGTGAGACACATGAATTAATGATATATGTGCTGTTTATGATGCTGAGGATAAAGTTCAGAAAATTTTCCAAGGAAGAAATGACACTGTGAGAAGGGGTGGGAGGAATATGGATTGTCATCTGATGACTCAGAAGACATTCTCAGACACAGGAAATAGAATGATAGAGGACACGAACCTTGAATCATCTCTGAGGAGGAACCGTGATGATTAAGTTAGGCAGGAGTATGAGCAGGCCGTTCTTAGTGGGATGATTTTGGAGAGCTGCTTGTTTGTCAGGCTGCTTTGTTATTGAGTTCTCAGCAAAAACACATGTTTTCTTCCTGGCCTTCACCAAGAGTTGGGATAAGCAGGATGTGTTGCCAAGTTCAGTTCCTCAAGTTCAGTTCCTTTTGTTGATGTGAGGATCACAGACAGGTGGTCAAGGCAAACAAGTCTGACCTCTCTTGTACTGAGAGAGAATTTTTTGCTCTGACTATGAAAGAGATTGTGGAATAAGCCGGTGACAGTCTCTACTGGCAACCCTCTCAAACAGATCCCATGTCTAGTGTGTTGTTTTTTAAATTTTCTTTCAATCCTCACTCCCCACTCAGGAATTGTTCAGCTCTGCCAGCGGGTTCCAGCAGACAGTGTGCATAAAGGGTGTTGAAGGTGACACATTAAAGAACATCCAAGACTCGAGAGACTGATGCACTCTCCTCACTCCCAATCACGGTGAGTCACAGATAGATGAGGCCCAAGGGCAACTGGGCCAGTTCTTCATCTCAAAGCCCAGACTCAGGGACTGGCCAGTCTATTCCACACACATTTTCTTCTGTCAAGGAGCTGGGTTAGCCTCTTCAAGGGGCTCTGTTTATCTAGCTGTGCAGAGTTTTGAATTTTCAAGCTCTTTACTTGAAATGGATTACACTGTTATTGTCCACAGTCCCACATGTGAAACAACACAGGACACGAACAGGTCATATTACTTAACACAAATCCTCTTTCCCTGTTACGTAGTACTTTCTACTGGAAGCAGGGAGAAAGAGAGCGAGACTGAAAGGCCACCGAAACTGCCCACTTGTGACAGGAAACATGGCAAAGACAGAGCTGGGGCATGTTCACTGCACATATGGCTCTGTGCTCTGCTACTTAGAGTTTCCAGAAGACGCTGGAGTTTTCTTTTTCCTTTTTTTGGGGGGGTGTTTGTTTATTTGTTTGCTTGTGAGACAGTCACTTATAACCCAGCCTGGCTTTGAACTTGCTTTGTATTTGAGCAAATTTCTGATCCCCTGCCCTTACTGCCCAGGTACTGGGATTACAGTTGAGCACCTCAAGTCTCAGCTCAGGAGAAGCTTAAAGTCATTCTTTCTAGTGTAACAAGGCAAAGTACTATTCAGTCTTCCCCAAACAGAAGGTATTTCCATGCCCTAGAGAAAAGAAACTCTAGTCACCAAGAGTCCCGAGAGACTAGATGCTGAGGGCATGGCCCCTTCTCTACAGGTTGCCTCGTAGTTGAGGAAACTGATGAGGTCTATGCTTAGGATAAGGAAGGGACACTGCACACAACAGCATCATCAACATAAAAATAAGTAACAAAGAGAGTCTCAAAACTCATACAATAACTGATAATGTATGGAAGATTGATGCGATAACCTTGGCTTATTTAAATTGGGAAGTCTAAAGGGTTGCTCAAATGATGAAGACTCTTGATTTTCCCACCATTCCCTGGACTGTTCACCCTGCATTTGTTCACTCATTAGTAATGCTTTGCTTTTATGATGTTGTGAACAAAATCTCTACCAATTTAGCAATCTCACTGAAATGCTGTCTCTGTTCTTTCTACTTCAGCCACATTCCTGGACCAATTGGCTGCATAATAAAAGGATGCATAATTGGCCATGTTTGAGTAATGAATGAGCATCCTAAAAGGACATTGAATAACTCAAACAGGGAAGTCTTGTAGATATGTCAAAACTGTATATCAAAATATAACTTTTATATTTTATATATAATTTTTATATTTTGACAGTAAAGATTATTTTTATTTTCTTTTTTAAAAATTAATTATTTTAATTATTTCCTTTACATCCCAATCACAGCCTCCTTTCTCCTCTCCTCCTGTTACCACCCTCCTTCTCTCTTCCCTCCCCTAATCCTCAGAAAAGGGGAGACATGCCTACCCACTCCAGCTCATCAAGCCACATTAGGACTGAGTATGTCCTCTTCCCCTGTGGCCTGGTGAGGTAGCCCCACCAGGAGGGAGTGATCAGAAAGCAGTCAACAGAGTCCATGTCAGAGACAGCACCCACTCCCCTTACTAGGGAACCCACATGAAGCCTGAGCTGTGCATCTGCTACATCTGTGCTGAGGTCCAGTTTCTGCATGGTCCTTGGTTGGTGCTTCAGTCTTTGCAAGCCCTCTGGGCTCTGGTTATTGGCTCTGTTGGTCTTATTGTGGAGTTCCTGTTCCCTCTAGGTCCTTCTATCCTTCCCCCACTTTTCCACAAGACTCTTTATTTGCCTAATGTTTGCCTATGAGTCTCAGCAGCTGTTGCAATCTGCTGCTGGCTGGAGCCTCTCAGAGGACAGCTATGCTGGGCTCCTGTCTGTGAGCATAGCAGAATATTGTTAATAGTGTCAGGTGTGGCTCTCTCCCATGGGGGGGGGTCTCAGGTTGTGCCAGGCATCGGTTGGACATTCTCTCAATCACTGTTCTATCTTTATCCCTGCACATTTTGTAGTCAGGGTAAATTTTGGGTCAATTTTTTGTGTGTGTTGGTTGGTGTCCCCCTCTCTCCACTAGGAGCCCTGCCTAGTTAGAGGGGGTCTTCTGCAGTCCCTATTACCAGGAGTCTCAGCTAGTCACCTTCTACAAGATATCTGCCATGCAAAGTTCTTTATTAAAAATCTCTCCTTCATCAGAAGGAAGGGGAGGAAGATCCCCCCTATCAGTGGACTGGGGGGGGCATGGTGGAGAAGAGGGAGGGTGGGGTTGGGAGGGGAAGAGGGAGGGAGCTACAGGGGGGATACAAAGTGAATAAATTGTAATTTTAAAAGATAGTAGGATGAGAATAATAAATAAATTTTAATATGCTGCAAAAAAAAATAAATTTAGAAAGCTCAATTTCTCAACAAGAAGAAAAAAAATCTCTCCTTCAGACCAGGTGTGGTTATGAACACATTTAATCCCAGGATTTGAGAGGCAGAAGCAGGTTTATCTCTGTGTGTTTGAGGCCAGCTTGGTCTACAAAGTGAGTTCCAGGAGAGCCAGGGCTATTACACAGAGAAACCTTGTCTCAACAAACAAACAAACAACAACAAAACCCTTCCCCTTTCTCTCTTTCTCTCTCTCTCTGCCTTCTCTCCTATGTGTGTGTGTATGTGTGTGTGTGGTATATGTAGTGTGATGTGCGTTTGTGTAGGCACACACTTGCCTCAGTGTATTGTGAAAGGACATACGACAATCTTCGGTTTTTAGTCACTGCTCTCTACCTAATGTGAGACAGGGTTCATTGCTGCATGTACCTCATGTTTTGACCCCAAAGCTTCTGCCATCTTTCCTCAGAAGAGCTGAGATTACAGATGTGTACCACCATGCTGGCTTTTAATAGGTTTTGGGGTTCCAAACTCAGGTCCTCATGTGTGTATTGCAAGCACTTTTAGTGACTGAGCCATCTCCTCAGCTCCTTGTAGGATGTAGGATCCTAATTTAGAAAACTGATACAGATGTATGGAAGGTGCAGAGATGGAATAAAGTTGGAAATTATAGCTGCATAGCCTCATATGATAGTATAGTGGTCACAAGTCACTTCAGAGAATTATGGGGATTATTCAACAACCTCTTGTTTTTAATCAACCTTTTAAAAAGGCATGATTGCTCAAACTAAACATACAAATGGATATGAGAAGGCATTGGAAAATGTGCTGGGGAAACCTACGATCTCTAAAGGATTACAGGAGAAGAGGAAGAAATACATTGGCCAATGCCCACCTTTGTGCCTTGTAGGGTGTTCACTAGACCCAACACAAGGTAGATCAAAAGGAGGTTTCACACTCTTGTTTCTCCTACTCCAGATAGAAGCTTCGGAATTTTGTAGCAGTAGAATAAACTTCTAGCTCATTATTTACCAGTTGTATGTCATTGGGCCAGTCTTTTCCTTTCGCCAACCTGTTTACTCATGTGAAAAGAAATGAGGATTTATTCATTTGCAGTGTCGTCGTGCAGGTTAGAGAGAGATAAAGGGTATACCAGTGGGATTTCCATATCCAAGTATTAAATAGGCCAATAAATATATTTCTTGCTTACCAGTGTTAGCCAGAGATCTAGGGGCACAATTAAATGGTCAGCTGTACAGCTAACAGACACTAATACTAGGAACAACACAGATGCCATCATCAACAGTGAGCCTGATGCTAGAAGCCAAGCATGCTATATGCCGAGGTACTGTCCAAATGCTCTATAAATCCCATTGCATCTCATCCCTACAGCAAAGCAGGTCCTACCATTGTTACCATTCTACAATGAGAAGACAAACCTCAGCAAGCTTCCCGTATGTTCCCAATTATGTGACGAGAGCTGTGTATAGACAGCCAACCAGTGTTTGCCAAAGCAAGGAATGACCGCTTTGAGATCAGATGGAAAATCTACTGGCCAGGATTGTTTAGGAATTGGCTTTGCTGACCCCATAGTGTTCTGTAGACGCAATCAAAACCATCAATCCTTTTGGGGACTGCAGCAAAGCAGGTGCCTGGTAGAAATGTCCTATTCAGTGATTCCTCAGTTTGGAAGAACAGACCTTCTACAAGAAGCAGAGAGTGAGACCTTGAGTTTGAGTCTTAAAAGCTCCTTTCTCCTCCTTGTCCTCACCATGCCAACTTGTCAGAGTCTGTTAAACAGCACAGAAGCCACCCCTTTGCTTCAAAGCTTTCCTTCCTACTTCTCTCTGGAGGACCTTCTCTTGGTCCTTTGATGGGTGAGTCTTTTAAATATATACCTGGCTTCTGCTTTTGTGTCTTTTCAAGGCCATTGTAAGTATCCTGACCCACAGCCTGCCCTGGAGACACAGCCCTTGCATCACAGCTTTCAGAGAGGTTTGCTAGGTTCATGCATCATGAGGGTTTATGTCCTCATTCCTGAGCAGCGACATTCTGTTCATAGGTAACTTCCCATGTTCCTAAAGCCCACAGTTCTGGGGTGATACTGCTTAAAGAACAGGCACTGCTGTTGCCCAGCCTTACAACAAAGCAAGGGTGGGGCAGAGTGTGAGAGGCGCCCTGAGTGTGACAACAGAGGAGACAGGCTAGAAGTTCCAGGCTTATAAACTATCCTCTTATTGCAGTGAACAGTCCTGCGCACTTCAGCCCACAGCATCTCCATGCCAGCTCTTGCGAGGCGCCGCCAGCCTTCACTGGAAATTATAGCACTAAATTTTGACGGAGATGTGGTGTGCCTTCCTACCTTCTCTTCTTTTCCCTTTGCTCACTTCCACTCTTCAAAATCACAGATGCGCTTGGTAGGCGACACACAGAAACAGTGTTTTTTGTTTTTAATCTATGCTGACTGAAAAGCTTTGTAGTTGGTATATGAGCCCGTGTTGGTACTGCAGTGAAAAGACTTGAGGCAGGCTACGGTTATGAAGAAAGGTTTGGTGTTTTGCTTTTGGTGTCGTTTGGGTGTGTTTTATTGAAAACATACTTTTTCATACAATGTATTCTGATTGTGGTCTCATTTTTCCCCTCTCCCAGATACTGCCCACCTACCCAAATCCATACTCTTTTTTTTCCTCTCTCCCATTAGAAAAAAAAAAAAACAGGTGACAAAAATAATAATATACTAAAAACAAAGCAGAATAGGACCAAACAGATAGAAAAAGAAAAAGAGTCAAAGAAAAAGCACAAGGAAAAATAATACAAATGCTAAGACACATACATGTACACACACTGAACACTTATAAAAACAAAATCAGAAACCATAATACATAATAAGAATATCTTTAAGGTTTTTTAATGATCAGAACAAGCATTAGGAGACAAAGCAAACAAACAATAGCAAACAAACAAAACCCTCCGAAGGGCCAGTGAGTCTGTTTTGTGTTGACCATCTATGGCTGGGGAAATAGAGCCTGCTCTTAAGCATAATTTACATATCTAGTGAACCGCCATTCGAGAAAGCTAACCTGTCTTTTGCGAGTGGTTGTCAATTGAGATAGCTTCTGAGCTTGTGAGTTAGGGATGGAGGCTCATATTTTGATCCCTTCTCAGTGCCAGGACCCCATCTGGCTACCTGTGCAGGCCCTGTGCATGCTGCTACAGTCTCTGTGAGTTTATACACGTGTGTCAGTCCTACAGTGTCTAGAAAGCCTTGTTTCTTGGTGTCCACCATCCTTACTGGCTTTTACAACCTTTCTGCCTCTTCTGCATAGTTCCCTGAGCCTTGAGGGAAGGAATTTCATTTAGAGATCTCAATTAGGACTGAGTGTTTCAAGGTCTCTCACTCTCTGAACATTGTTCAGCTCTGGATCTGCATATTTATTCCAATTTACTGCAGGAGGAAGTTTCTCTGATGAGGGCTGGGCTTACACTGATCTTTAAGTACAGCTGAACATCATCAGGAGACATTTTATTGATTTGTTCCTTTAGCAGAACAATAGTATTTGGTTTTCCCCTAGGTCTGTGGCCTGTCGAGTTTCATGTTCTTGGTCACCCCAGCAGTGCCAGGAATGGGGTCCACTCATGGATGGAGTAGGGCTTAAATCCAACCAGAGAGTGGTGTGTGGTTGGTTACTTACACATCTGTGCCACTATTGTGCAGGCATATCTTGCAGGCTGCTCACCACTGCAGATTGCAGGGTCTGTACCGGGTTGGCGGTTACCTTTGTTTTCTGGGAGTGTGCAGAGCCCCTTCTTGTGCCATGAACACTAATCTGTAGGGGTTGGAGGTTCTAGGTAGGAACCAGCTTGACTTCTTGTTCGGTGAGTTATGTAGGTGTTGGACTGCCTTCATCAATAGGCCGTTACAGCTAAGACAGAAAAGTATCCTGGCAGTTGGAAACCAAGAAGTGCTAAAAGTCATACTGTACAACGAACCTCACACAAGAGATTTATTGGTAGAGCAAGACCCAGGAGCGTGGCTGCCTCTGCTTAGAGGAGAAGCAGAAGAGAAACTGAGCAGAACACAAAACTTAGTGAGGAGGAGCTTTCCTGGATGGTGTGGGATTGGAGGGGTTATGTGGCCTGATCTTGGAGCAAGCTCAGGGATTTGGTGGGATTCTTTTTTTTCTGTAGGGTGGGGCTTGGCCACTCTCCCACTTTCGGGGTTGGAAGCAGCCTTAACAGCCATTAGGGAACAGCCATTAGAACCATTAGAGAAGTCTGGGGGTTGGGGCCTGGCTGCTGAAGCCCCTCAGGTGGGGGCCTAGCCATTTGAGCACCTTGAGAGTTTACAAAGTTTACAGAGTATACAAAGTTGACAAAAGAAGTATCTGCCTGTTGCTTGAGTTGGCTTGAACATCCAACGCTTCCCATCAGTTGTGGAGAGCAACCAATTTTCTTGGCAATAGCCTGGGTTTGGGGGTTTACTATGGGAACCCTTTGGGCAACAACTCGATTAGATGTGACCATTTCCCAGAACTGAAAGTTTTATTTGGTGGCAAGCGATGGCTAGTTGGGACTCTGCTCCCCATTATTTGGTGATTGCATTTATGTTTCTTTTATGTACACACACACATACATATATAGAAAGATAAATATAGATTGACACAGATGATAGATAGATAGACCGATAGAAATACAGATATAAATCTAGATTTGTCCAACCCCGTATTCCCTCCTTTACCACCCTCTTCATTAGATTGTTCCATCCCAGCCTCTCCCAGACTGTGCATCTGAAATAATTTATACTATTTCCCCTTCCTAAGGAAATCCTTCCCCACTCCATCCAGCCCCTTAATCAATACCTAGCCTCTGTGGTTATATACATTGTATAGACTGTTGTTATATATAGATTGTAGACTACTTATTACAGATTTAACAGCTAACATCCACGTATAAGCAAATACATGCTATATTTGTCCTTTTGGATCTGGGTTGCCTCACTCAGGATGATTATATTTCTAACTCCATCCATTTACCTGTGACCTTCATGATTTTAAAAGGCTGAGTAACAGTCCATTGTATAAATGTGCCACATTTTCTTTATTCATTCATCAGTTGAGGGACACCTATGCTCTTTCCAGTTTCTGACAATCATAAATAGAGCAGTAATGAATATGGAAGAGCAAGTGTCATTACAGTGGGATGAAGCATCCTTTGGGTATATGCCCAAAAGTAGTATACTTTTATCTTGAGGTAGATCATTCCCATCTTCCTGAGGAACTACCACACTGATTTCCATGATGGCTGTACAAGTTTGCACTTCCACCAGCAGTCAATGAGTGTCCCCACATCTTCACAAGCATGAGTTGTCATTGGTTTTTATTCATCTTGAACATTCTGACTTGTGTAAGACCAAATCTCAAAATAATTTTGATTTACATTTTCCTAATGACTGAGGATGTTTGCCCAGCATCGTGCTCTAGGTTAAATAAATCCAAGTCTCTGTGTAGTGATTTGGGTATACAGCTGGTTTAGGGCTAACTGCTGCTGAACTAAAAGGTATATCAATAATAAATATTATTAATGAACAACACATGCCCTACCCCGGTCCACTGATAGGGGAGGTCCTCCTCCCCTTCCGTCTGATCCTAGTCTATCAGGTCTCATCAGGACTGGCTCATTGTCTTTCTCTGTGGCCTGGTAAAGCTATACTCCCCTCAGGGGGAGGTGATCAAAGAGCCAGCCACTGAGTTCATGTCAGAGACAATCCCTGTTCCCCTTACTAGGGTACCCACTTGGACACTGAGCTGCCATGGGCTACATCTGTGCAGAGGTTCTGGGTTATCTCTATGAATGATCCTTGATTGGAGTATCAGTCTCAGAAAAAATCCGTCTGCCCAGATTCTTTTTCCTTTCCTTGTGGAGCTCCTGTCCCATCCAGGTGTTTCTATCTTATACTGAAGTTCTTGATCCATTAGAATTTGAGGTTTGTGCAAGGTGTCAAGTATGGATCTATTTGCATTCTTCTACATGCAACCATCTAATTTGACCAGCACCATTTTTTGAAGGTGCTCTCTTTTCTCACAGTATGTACTTCTGGCTTGTTTATAAAAATTCAGGTGTCAATAGGTATGTCTAACTTCTTCAGTTTTATTTCATTGCTCAATATGTTTGTTTTTATGCAATCTATGCTGTTTATTTTTTACTTTTTTCATTTTTTAATATTAGTTACAGTTTATTAACTTTGTATCCCAGCTGTATTCCCCCTCCCTCATTCCCTCCCAATCCCACCCTCCCTCATCATCTCTCTGCCCCTTTCCAAGTTCACTGATTGGAGAGGACCTCCTCCCCTTTCATCTGACCCTGGTTTATCAGGCATCTTCAGGACTGGCTGCAAAGTCCTCCTCTGTGGCCTAGCAAGGCTGCTCCTCCCTCCGGGGGGTGGGGGGATCAAAGAACCAGCCATTGAGTTCATGTGAGAAATATTCCCTGTTCCCCTTACTAGGGTACACACTTGCATACTGAGCTACCATGGGCTACATCAGAGCAGGAGTTCTAGGTTATATGTATACATAGTCCTTGGTTGGAGAAACAGTCTCATAAAAGACCCTTGTGCCCAGATATATTTGGTCCTTGTGGAGCTCACTGAGACTTATAGCCAACCTTTGGGCAGAGTGCAGGGAATCTTAGGAAAGAAGTGGGAAACAGTAAGATCTGGAGAGGACAGGAACTCCACAAGGAGAGCAATAGAACCAAAAAATCTGAGCACAGGGGTCTTTCCTGAGACTGATACTCCAAACAAGGACTATGCATGGAGATAACCTAAGACCCCTGCACAGATGTAGCCCATGGCAGTTCAGTATCCAAATGGGTTCCATTGTAATAGGAACAGGGACTGTCTCTGACATGAACTGATTGGACTGCTCTTTAATCATGTCCCCCTGAGGGGGGAGCAGCTTTACCAGGCCACAGAGGAAGATAATGCAGCCACTTCTGATGAGATCTAATAGACTAGGATCAGAAGGAAAGAAAAGAAGACCTCCCTTATCAGTGGACTTGGGGAGGGACATGCGTGCAGAAGGGGAAGGAAGGGAGGATTGGGAAGGAATGAGGGAGGGAACTACAGGGTAGATACAAAATGAATAAAGTGTAATTAATAAAGAATTTTTAAAAAAGAAAAAAGAATAGTTGCCTTTTGAATCCCCTTGATCTCCTCCAGTTGTCTTATGCTCTCACTAAGACTTCAAGTACTATATTAGATAGCTACGGCAAGAGTGGACAGCTTTGTCTTGTTCCTGATTTTAGTGAAACTACTTTGAGTTTCTTTCTATTTAAGTTGATGTTGACTGTGGGCTTGCTATAAATCACCTTTATTATGTTGGGTTATGTCCCTTGTATCCCCAATCTCTCCAGGGCTTTTATCATAAAGAGGTGTTAGATTTTTGTTAAAGGTCTTTTCTGCATCTAATGTAATGATCACGCAGTGGTTTTGTTCTGTTTTGCTGCTTTTGTTTTTTGTTTTTTGAGACATGGTTTTTCTGTATAGTCCTGGCTGTCCTGAAACTCACTCAGTAGACCAGGCTGGCCTCGAACTCATAGAGATCTGCCTTCCTCTGCCTTCTGAGTGCTAGATTAAAGGTGTGTGCTACCACTGTCTAGCTCATGTTTTTTTTTCCAGTCTGTTTATATGGTGGATTACATTTATTAATGTATGTATAGATGTTGAACCATCTCTGCATCTCTAGGAGAAAGCCTACTTGATCATGTTGGATGTTCTTTTGGGTGTGTTCTTGGAATCAATTTGCAAGTAATTTGATGAGAATTTTTGCATTTATGTTCATAAGGGAAATTTATCTGTAATTTTCATTGTTGGGTCATTATGTAGTTTAAGTATCAGAGTAATATGGACTCATAAAAAGAATTGAGCAATTGTCCTTCTGTTTCTATTTTTTGGAATAATTTGAGTATGGCATTAACTTTTCTTTGAAAGTCTGGTTTACTACAATTCTAATTCTCCATTAAACCATCTGAGCCTGGGCTTCTTTGGTTGGGAAACTCTTAATTGCTGCTCCTGTTTAGCTATAAGTCTGCTTAAATTGCTTATGTGATCTTGATTTAAGTTTGGTAGTTGATATATCAAAAAATTATCCATTTCTTTTAGTTTTTCCAATTTGTTGAAGTACAGGTTTTTAAAGTATGTTCTTATGATTCTATGAATTTCTTCAGTGCCTGTTGTTATATACCCTTTTAATCTCCATGGGGGAGGTCCCTACTCTGCACAGCTTTGTGCCATCATAAAACTGACAGGCAATCTTACTGTCAATGGAAAATAGTATCCATTTTCTCATGACCATTACAAATCTTTCTGAAATATTACGGGCTGGTGAGATGGCTCAGCAGGTATGGTGGTTTCAATGAGAGTGGCCCTCATAGACTCATATATTTTAATATTTGGCCCCCACTCAGTGGACATGTTTGGAAATGATTAAGAGGTTTGGCTTTGTTGTAGGAGATACGGGTGTGGGCTCTCCCCTCTCCCCCATCTGTCTGTTTGTCTGTCTGTCTGTCTGTCTATCTCATGCTTGTGGATCAGCTCTAAGCTCCCAGCTGCTGCTCCAGCACCTGTCTGCATGCTGCCATGCTTCCTACCATGATGATCATGAACTATCCCTCTAAAACTGTAAGCAAGCCCCCAATAAACTATTTCTATTAAGTTGCCTTGATCATGGTGTCTCTTCACAGTAAGAGACAGAGAGAGAAACTGGGCCTGGTATGAGGTTTTGAAATCTCAAAGGCCACTTTCAGGGAAAGATACACCTCCTCCATAAAGACCATACCTCTTTATGTTTCCCAAACAGTTCCACTAACTGGGAACCAAACATTCAAATATATGAGCCTATGGGGGACATTCTTATTCATACCACCATAGGCTGTCAATTTTATGTATCCACCTGCCTAGACTATAGTCCCCAGTGACTCAATAAATCACTAATCTGGGTGTTGCAGAAAATACATTTTGTGATTGAAGTCTATAATCTATTTACTTTAAATAAGGGAGGTAACTGGAGAGAGATAAGCTTTGGTGGCCCTGAGTCAGCCACTTTAAATGCAGAACTAAGACTCCCCTTAAAGAAAAGAATCCTGCCTGTGGTACACTACTTCAACCCAGGCTTGACAGGCTTCAACCCACCTTCCCTAGACAGTCCTCGCTCCTGCATCTACTGTTTTTTTGTTTTTAGAAAATTTGTATGGAAAGAGAAAGAATGGCAGAAATGCCAGATGAAGGGATGGAAAGACAGAGAGGTGAGGAGATGGAGACCTATGTTAGGTGAAATTTTGATGCTATGTTGAGGGTGTTTGTTACATTTTTGAAGTGGAAGTTTCTGGTTTCTTTGCTGACTGAGTTTTGTGATGTGATGTTTTGCTGCAAGCTCAGTACATGATGTTTTGCCCAGGTGAGCTTGTGAGAGGCATGTGATGTTGTGCTCTGAGCTCTCACATGTGAGGGGTGTGATTTTGGCCAGCTGAGAACATGTATGGTGGACTCTGAGGAGAGGAGATAGATACAGGCTTACTCACAGTGAGGCTTGGCTTTTTGGATCGACATAGCTGCACTGATCTTTGTGCTTCAGCATTTGACTTTGCAGAGACAGAGATGTTCCAGAGAACTTCTCCAGGCAGTCCAACTGAGTCTTGTGTCTTTGGCTGACTTGTCTGGATCTTCTGAATCCTGTTGCTGCTTGGTGTTGGCCTTTGGACTGAACTGCTGATATCCTGATGACTGAGTTTGGTTATCCCCTAAAGACCCATTGACCCTAATCAGCAGGAAGTAGATAAAAAGAGTTCTACAGTCCTTTCCCTACTAATCTCCTTTCTAAGGTTGTGGGGTGGGTGGTTTTGGAAGGGAGGTAAAGGTGCTTAAGAACCTTAAATAAAGTAGGTTTGGTGAAATATCTAAGCCTACACATTTTTGTTTTTTGATAAACATCATGACCAAAGTAGAAGGAAGGGTTCATTTTGGGCTTACAGGAAGGGTTTGGGTTCATGATGACAAGGCAGCATAACAACAGGGAGCAGACAATGTGGCTTGAGCTGGAAGCTGAGAACTAAGGATTCATGTCTTGAACCAGAAACAGGAAGCAGAGAAAACAAATTGAGGATGGTGGAAAGTTTTTAAACTTCAAAGCCCACCTCTAGTGACACACTTGATCCAGCAAAGGCACATCTCCTAAGCCTTCCCAAACAGTGCCCACAATTGAGAACCAAGTATTCAAATGCTTAAGGCTATGAGGGACATTTCATTCAAACCATCACGCTGGGTAAATTACTACCTCTTTTATTTTTGATTTCTTTACAGGTAAAATGGACCTAGTAAGAAATCCTCAAAGGCTTTCTACAAGATTTATATTTGATTGTTTGAACTAAGACAAAGCATTTAAGCATAGTAACTGTTATATTATAGGCCTTTTTCCATATTCATCATTACTATTACTATAAAAAAGAAAATTATATCTATACCCTTTTCCACAGCTTATTGAAGAGTCTCTCCCACCTAGAATTTGTATCTGATTTTTAGTAGTTCTGTCTGAATATCCTAAGTCTACCTTTGCAGTCAGAAGCAGAATGCCTCCTCTATTGTTCTCATAGCTCCCATTAGAGAATTCAGCACAGCTATTTTGCAGTCACTCAGCTGTGAGTGGGTGGGCAGTTTACAACTGGATTGACTAGATAGAGTGGGTTGTGACAAGGTTCTCTCGGTGGCTGGTGGCTGATTTCAAGCATCCTCAGAACACACTTTCCTGTATACACTCACTACTTGGCAATTATCAAACATTTATGCCTTCAAATGCTTCTTATATGCTGATCATTTTACTATCTCTTATACTCACCAGTTATAAAAGATGCCTCATGATTTTATTATGTCTGAAACTGGGTTGTGTCTCAAGCTATATGTGTGTATGAAAAATATAATTTCTTATACTATCAACACTCAGTAAGTAGGGGGATTGGGCATTCTAGGTGCTTTTACACACATTAATATTACATACCAAACAAAGATTAGAGAGAAATTGTCCAATACCTTGGAAATAGATAGATGGTATTTCAAGCTAAGAGAGTTAGATGTGACTAATAATGTGCTATATAGGACTATCACTACATGGTTAAACATCAGTTTTCCAGAAATATGGAACAAAACTGTTAAACTTTCAGCATCAAACAACTCAATTAAAAGGGAAAAATATGAATTGATAATAGTGCCCAAAATTGTAGTATGGGTGTCTGAGGCTTAGAGGAGAATTCTAGAGATAGTTTTGCTCTCAAAACTATGTAATTATATTTTAAAAGATTAAAACATTAAAAATAAATGCTTGGTTGTTGTTATTTTCTCTAGGAAAGACATTGACACCTGGGATGATATGTGTTGGTCACAGGCCTTCAGATGCAGAGGGGCTATTCCGACTGAGACTGCAGAGCCTGAGGCTGCCTTGGAAGAGTGGTGAGTGTGTTGTATCCGTGGGATGCAGAGAAAGGTGGAGTCTCTTTCGCAGACCTCCCTGTTTTTATTTATTTGCAGAGCCCCGTGAGTGAATAGACCTCTTCTTACCTCTGAGCTGATGACCTGATTGGGTTAACAGAATGTTATCAAGTATGGTCCAGGCATAGCATGTAATTGAATTTTTCTTTGGATTTTGTTCTTGACTCAGTGGTTCCCACTAATCCTCTGCTCCAGTCATTCCTGAGTTTCTCAGAAAGAAGGATATGAAACAGAGAAGTAGAAGACAATGAGCCTATCTTTTGCAACTGTCTCAGCCAAACAGCCACCCCCACTGAGGCTGCTTAAAATCCACCAACAGCCACTGGGAGAACCTTGCCACAATGCCGTCTAGCTAGCCAAGAACCTTATAAACTGCCCACCCACTCACAGCTGAGTGACTGCAAAATAGCTGTGCTGAAATTTTCTGATGGGAGCTCTAAGCACCATGGAGGAGACATTCTGCTTTTGACTACAAAGGTAGACTTAGATCTTCAGACAGAATTGACTAAAACTCAATTTTAAATTCTAGGTAGGAGAGAATCTCCACTAACCTGTGGGAAAGGGTTATGAATATGACTTAGAAGCCATCACTGGGACACTCAACAGGCAAAGAATTACTATGAAGTATGGCTAGTGATGTAGGAAAACCAAGAGAAAAGGGAAGCAGTGTCACTTTTCATAATTGGATGTAATGGGCAATACTGCTTTCAAGTAAATGTGAGGAGAATCTATGAAGAGAACATGATTGTTATACATGCCACTGTTGTTATACATATCTCCACTGCATAGCTCATTCCAATCTAGTTAGAGAAAAAAAATCTTGAGTTAACAGCAACAGAGGGTGTCTTAGAGTTTCTATTGCTGTGATGAAACTCCATGACCTAAAAACGAGTTGGAGAGAAAAGAGTTTATGTGGATTATACTTCCAGATCACTGTTCACCATTGAAGAAACTTTGGATAGGAACTCTAAAAGGGCAGAAACCTGGAAGTAATAGCTGATGCAGAGACCAGGGAGGAGTGCAGCTTCCTGGCTTGCTTCCCCTGGCTTGCTCTCACAGAACCCAGGATCACCAGTCCAGAGATGGATTGGGCCCTCCCCATTAATGAAATTAATTAAGAAAATGTCTTACAGCCAGATCTTATGGAGGCATTTCCTCAATTGAGGTTTCCCTCTTTTCAGATAACTCTAGCATGTGAATCCAGCTGACATAACACTAGAAAGCAGAGATGGTGAATTTGAATTCTATTTCACCCCCAGCCAACTTTAAGACATGAAACAACTATAGGTCTTTCTCTGTGTTTAATAAATTATCTTCCATTTCTTGTTTTTTGGATAATTTTTAAAGAGAGGAAAAATATCTGAAAGCATCTCTTCATTTGGCTAAGGCTGAGGATCTGGCTTGCTTCCATGTATGTGGACCTATCTGCATTGCCCACGTGGCATGCTGAGGTTGGCTACCCAGAGGCTATTTAAAGTGGGCTGGCTTTCCTCAGGGTCAGATGATTGTTCAAGGTTCCTGAATAAACTCCATTGAAAAAAAATCACTGGAATTCTAACATAAAAAAGAAAGAAAGAAAAATGATGGTATCAGACATGAAGAGAACTTGACAGGTCCAGTTCCTCTAAATAATACCACTCCCTGTGGTATAGAATTCTCAAACCATGTCTGTTGCTGAAAAACAGTCTTTAAATAAGCCATTTCACCATTTGGGTGAAAACTCTGAGAGCTTAGAGCTCTTCTGGGTTGATGTACCACTGTATAAAGACAGCTTTCTTAGAAAATTTTCCCAGAGCCTCATCAATATAACCCCATCTCCATTTCACAGTGCCCAAAATGCACAGATGCCAAGCTCAGCACAGAAATGCTAATCAACAAAAACATGACTCCTGGAAACTGAAACGTCCTTTCTATGACAGTTCTAAGAACCAGAGGTAGAGGTTTCAAGCTGCTAATCTCCTCCTAGGTACCTATTCTGTTCTGTGGGTCCTGTGGCTACTCAGGAGCATCACACAGTGTGTACGACATTATCATACAAAACAAGCAATACAGATAAGGGACAGGAATAGTTCTTGGCAACTCTTTGAGTTTGAAATAAATTCCCAAATGGGTTGAAATAAAATAGGCCAAGAGCCATAGAGCAAGAATTTTGACATATGAAATGTACTTATTTAGATATAAGCTTACAAATTTGATTTAACTTGCAGACTCACACTTTTACCTTAGACAGATAGTAAAGTGACTTGAAGATAGTGGCTGCCACCATCTAATAAGTGTTCCAAACCAACAATGCATAAAAATCATATTTCACCAAACCTGTTGGTGTAATGTTCTTGTAGAATGTATACAATTTACCCTTGTTCATTCAAATGCTGATTTCTCTACCCCACTATCTGGTTTCAATTGGGACATTGCATTGTGATGCTTATTCTAAGCATTGCCTGTCTCAAGTTTGTGTAAACATGCCACCATTTGTTCTCTGAATTGTCAATAAAACAACCAGTGAATGCTGTGCAATGGAGATAATAGAGTGGGACATCTGGTCTGAAGGGGAGGAGAAGGAAGTGAGGGGGAGGAGTCAAAGAGAAAGGATGGGGGTGCAATGTGGGGAATCTGAATGGGAGGAAACTATATGGGCTTGGAGGTTTAGGATGAAGTAACTATTGCCCAACATTGTATTCCAGGTTAATTAAATAAATCCTAGGCTCTGTGTGGTGATTTGGGTATACAGCTGGTTTAGGAATAACTGCTGTTTAACTAAAAGATAAATCAATAATAAATATTAATAACCAACAACACAAATCCTAATATATGTTATTGAAAATAACCAGCCACACAATACCAAAGAATACCAAAGAAGGGCTGTGGGGCATTGGTTTGGCTCTTGGGCGGTGCATGTTGCATGCCTTCTAGAGGAAAGGCCATTATGATAATTGGTGAATATAAAGAATTTGACCACCATGGATATTTTTGTTTGTTTGTTTTCTTGTGACATATTCTGATGTCAAGAGCAGAGGCTCAGGGAAGAGATGCTGTGTCTTGGTTCCCTGGTAGATCTGTAACTTGGAAAGTTTCCTCAAGTCCACCTTTTTCATCTGTAATGAAATGGCAGAAGTAATAATTCCTTCTTGGAGCATTCTGAGGAAAAGCATTCTGAGGAAAAGTGTGTAACACAAAAACTCAATAATTATGAGCCATTTAAATATTGAACTGCTTCATCGCAGTTCAATTTTGAGCCCTGAACACAGTAGCATTTTGATTATTGAAAACCAAAAAATTTAAAAAATATAAAAGGCAGCCCATTATCATAAACATATATGAACAAACCCATTTCCCTATTTATGGAGTAGCATAGTCCTTACAGGAGACACAAGATCATTCCCACAATCCCAACATGTTATCTATTCCTACAAACAAGGTCAAAGGACCCCTCCTCCTTCAGCTTACTATGAGCATGGCTGCCACTGCTCTTCATGGCTTACTTAATGGCAACCACAACTGGCAGCCCTGAAGAAAAACAGCAGGTTGTTTCAGAGGACCCAACTCACTTTATAAATTTCTCTTAACTTTAGTCAAGTGTGTTCCTGCCTTCTAGAAAATTAAATGTTGCCATAATAGTATAGTTAAGCTCTTAATCTGTGTCTTAGTGTTTCTATTGCTGTGTTAAAAATATAGTGACCAAAAGCTTAGAGGGGAAAGGGTTTACTTGGCTTACACTTCCACATTGTAGTCCATCGTTGAAGGAAGTCAGGACGGGAACCGAAACAAGACAGGAACCTGGAGGCAGGAGCTGATGCAGAGGGATAAGGAGTGCTACCTACTGGCTGGCTCTTCATGGCTTACACAGCCTGCTTTCTTAGAGAACTCAGGACCACCAGCCCAGGAGTGGCACTTTCCACTGCAAGTTGAGCCCTCCCATATCTGTTGTCAACCAAGAAAATGCTGCCAAGACTTACCACAGACTAATCTTGTGAGAGCATTTTCTCAGTTGAGATTTCCTCTTCTAAAATGACTAGCGCACCTAAATCTAGACAGCACACTCTAAAAGCAAGTCGTTTGTTAAGTCAGATGCAAGACTTCTATTTCAAATTAATAAATAAATTGTTGGTTGAATGTGGTCTTCTCCCAGCGAATTCAAGGTCATGAAAAAATTGATGATATATGAACATGTTGAAAACCCTCATCATTAGGTTGTTATTGTTTCATCATGTGGTTATTATTGTTTCAAGGATGGCAGAATTTCTTGCAATAAATAATGATGATGATGATATTAAATAATTACAATTCAGGGAGTAAGTTTAGAAACTGATCATCTTCCTATATACTAGTGTAAAAGTTTGAGCCAGAATTTGTTTTTGCCCATGATTTTCAGTCTTTTAATAACAATACACTTTTTCTTTAAAAGCAAAATCTTCTCTAAGAAAAATTAATGCAAATAAGAAACAAATATGCCAAGAGATTTGGTTCATGAATGCTTCTTATTTCACTTGAGCTGAGGGTGGCCTGTCAATTCTCACCCCATGATCACTCACTCAAATGAAATACTCTTAATGTCTACAGAAGCGCTTAATGAACACAGAAGAACAGCCTTCTGTGGAGGAATGTCTTGTGTGGATGTAGCAGTTGTCAATAAAGATCTGTTTGGCCAATCAGCTGGGGAAAAGTATGAGAAGAAGAAGAAGAAGGCAGGACTTCCTATGTGGAGAAAGGAACTCTGGGAAGAGAAGAGAGAAAAGCGCTTTCTCAGGAAACACGAAGGCAGTCGGTAAAGATCCTGAGCCTGGGGGTATAGCTGGTCACATGTCTAGATAAGGAAAGATGGATGGGTTACCTTAGGTAAGCTGGTTGAGACTCTGCCCAGATAAGGCCCAAATTTTGAAAATTTAAAAGGTCTTGGTGTCTTTATTTTTGTGGTTTAAAGCCTGCCCTGGGCCATATGTTTCTTTCTTCACCAGGAGATGAACCACCAGTCGCAACAGCCTCCCTCTGTAGTGAGAGTGTGGGAATCATCCTGCACTGCGGTTATTTTCCATACGGCAGTTTTGATCTATAGCTAGATACCAGCCAAGCCAAGAAGACAATGTATTTATTACTACACTCGGTAAAAATATCAGGCGTACTCCAAATTCTCTTCCTTTTTCCCCCCTCTATATAGTGTGTCCATTCTGAAAAAGATAGCTGTTCACCTCTTCTAAAAGCCTTTTTAGGTTGAATGCATACGCTGTCCAACATAATAACATTTAATAACAATACACTTTTTCTTTAAAAACAAATTCTTCCTCTAAGATTTAAAAAACATACCTCTAACCTATGCCTTCATTGATGTCCTTATGGATTGTCTTAACTCAATTACGAGTGCTCTACAATGTAAAAGTTCAGAAACAAACTTAAATCTCAGTGACTAAACTCAACAAACATCTTTCCCATGTCAGGGACAAATTGTGGAATTGGTCCTTTTGCATGCTGTGTCTGTGGTATCTAGAACATGTGAACCTCATGGTTGTCCTAGCTGTTGTTACAGAGAAGACTCCCACACTTGCCCACTTAGGCCTGGAAAGCATGTATCCTTTTGTTTATATTTCTTGTCAAAAATTCATGCTACAGTCTCAATTTAATTACACAGAATCTTCCTGTCTAGGAAGAAGAAAAGTGGATGGATGTGGTCTCTTCCATATTTTTATTTGTATGTATATGTGGTTCTGCTTAGAATATAGAATATCCCAGGACTGACATTATCTTCTCTAACTTAGTAGTGGAATCCTACAATTAAGATAGCTCATTCATTCATACTATTGCCTGAATGATAATTCATTCATACTCTTCCTTATCTGACTGATACATGGAAGGATTACGGTTGCCTTTGTTCTAGGATCCGGACTTTTTATAAGATGGAAATCACAGGATCAAGCAGAGTAGAAAGACAAATGTGAACAAGTACAATGACATACACGTATGAGATGTCATAATAAAATCCACTGTGTATGCCGGCTAAAGAACTAAAACTTGGAAAGTAGGAGATTGCAGGTGATTTTATTGTGTGTCTCAGTGGCCTCTCCCTACTCCCAAATTTTATGTCCTCCATTGAAGTTCATGTGTGTCATAATCCAGTATGATTTCATAGACAAGGGAGTTATCTTCCACCATTTTTTAAACCATTGGTTAAATTTATTGTCTAACTCATTACTTAAGTTCTAAGGTAAATGACTTATCTCAACTAGCTTCATACCAACCCATACCAAAAATAATAGATAGATAGGTAGATAGATACATAGAGAGTTAGATAGATAGATAAAATGAAACCTGTTAGCATTCAAACCTGGTCTAGGCAATAAAAAAATACAGCATATTATATATAACATATAATATTGACCATAGTCTGGTTAATCATATAAAAGAAGGCTTCAAGATTACAAAATGTACTAATGGTCAAGTTTGCCTTTGTAAATGTTTTCTATACTAGGGTTTTAAAAATACATTCATACGATTTGGCAAGATGGTGGTGCCAGGACAACTCTTGTTCAAACTAGCAGCACTGCAGGATCAGCACAGGGACCAGCAGTCAGAACTCACAGCCCTAAAACACAAGTGATTATGTTTCCCAGGTGAGAGGATACCCCACAGTGGGGGATTCAATCAGCTTTAACTCACCCAGCTAAACCTCAGAAGAGATCCTGGTTCCTCCAGGCTCTTGGTCACCAGCCCAGAGCCAAACGCCAGCGTGCTCTGGTCACTGTCCCAGACTGAACTGTGGGCACCACAACATCACAGACTGGGATTTCCAGTCAAGAGATAACCCCACGGTGCAGGAAACGATTGGGACCGACCTTAGGTCACCCAGACATTGCCTGAAAAAGACTCGGGGTTCTGCGGCTGCCCAGGAGACAGCCCAGAGCCAGAGCCAGGGACCCAGGTGCTGGCATAGAGTCCTGCCTGCATGCCTGACTCACTGCCCCAGATAGAACTGTGGGCCCCAGGGTACCAGAGACTGAGTTTCACTGTCGGGTGCAAACCCACAGGGAGGGAAATGGCTGGTCTGATCTCAGAGCACTCAGCCAATACCCCCACCCCGAAAAGGTCTCGGGAAAAATTACCCAGTTTCAGCAGATGCCCAGGCACCCAAACCCCAGAAACGCAAAAAGGCAGAGCCATGTAAGTCTGTGCCTGCAGGTTCTACTTGCTATCACAGACAGAATGTCCCCAAAGCAAAGACTGGGTGTCCCTGTCAGGAGGAAACCCCACAGCAGGGGGATCATCAGGTCCAATGCTCAGGACACCCAGCTCCAAAAGATTTTCTGGATTCACGCAGACTCTAGGCTCTCGCCTTCTACTGCAGGCAGGAGCTCTGTGCTCACCCGCCATTATTGAGTACCGCTAGGGCACTGGGGCACACAGCTGCATCCTTAGACCTACCAAAGCCAGAGAGCCATTACAGCAGCCCTCAGATACTGCTCCAAGGTTCAACCAGTTATTCCTAGCTAGACTGACAAAACTGTGGGAATCCCTGGTTCTTCAAGAGGGCTGCACCCAACAATTACATCTTAAGAGCAACAGCTGCTGCTCACTAAATTCAGAGCAAGAAACCCAGCAGCAGGACAGCCATTACCAGGACCTCTCCTGATGAGAGGAAAGCCTTCCTGAACATGACAGTTACCACACAGGTCCACACACCTGAAGTGAACTGTGACAATTCCTGAAGCACCACCATTCAGTTGACCTTATCCAAAAAGCAGAGGAGAACTTCAGAACCCCGCCAAGTGGATTCTCCCGACCCCAGGACCCAGCAGGCACCAGAAATTAACAGACAACACCTGAGACAGAGAGATGGGTAGAGGCCAGCAAAAAAGCACAACCAACAAAAGGCAAAGTAATATGGCATCCCCAGAACCCAGTTATCCAGGAGCAAGTAGCCCTGTATACCCTAATATAAGTGAAATTCAAGAAGATGACCTTACATCTATGCTTATGAAGAGGTTAATGGAGGAAGCAAATAAAATGAGTAAAGAATTAGGGGAAGATATATTAAAACAGATTATGGTCATCTGTAAAGAAATACAGGAAGATGCAGCCAAACAGTTTGTGGCGTTCAGAGAGGAAATGATTAAATCACTGAAAGAAATAAAAGAAACAGAGGAATGTTCAAACAAACAGCTGAAGGAATTGAAGGAAAATACAGTCAGACAGGTGAAGGAAATCAACAGAACGGTTCAAGATCTGAAGATAGAATTGGAAAACTTAAAGAAAACACAAATGGAGGAAATCATGGAGTGGGAGAACATAGGAAAGAAAACAGGAACTACAGAGGTAAGCATAACCAACAGACTACAAGAGATGGGAGAAAGAATCTCAGGTGTGGAAGATACTGTAAGACCTGGAGTCTCACTGCTCAGGATCACACCCTTCCCAGGAACTCTCACAGACCACAGCTCGATGCAAAAGCAAGAGGTTTTATTGCTATCGCGATAAGGTCGCCCCTCCAAAGATAGGAGATGACCCGAACATGCAAAGCACAGGATTTTTATACCTGAAAATCAGACCACTTTTGCTCTGTAGTTTACAGCTGGTTGTAGATAGTTTACAGCTTGTTGTTTCTCAGAACATTCACCCCTTCAAGAGCTCTCTGCACCTGGCTTTCATTCAAAGAATCACAGTTGTTTTTCTCATTCCCAGGTGGTCCTTCAATACAATAGAAGAAATCGATGTATCTGTCAAAGAAAATAATAAATCCTAAAAAATTCCTGACACAAACTGTCCAAGAAATCCAAGACAACATAAAAAGACAAAACCTAAGAATAATAGGAGTAGAGGAAAAGGAAGAGTCCCTCCTCCAAGGCCCAGAAAATATTTTCAACAAAATCATTGAAGAAAATTTCCCCAACTTAAAGGGGAGGCCTACAGAACACCTAATAAATTAGTCCAGAAAAGAAAATCCTCCCGTCACATAATAATCAAAACAGTATAAGTATACAGAGCAAAGAAAAAATACTTAAAGCTGCAAGGGAAAAAGGCCAAGTAACGTATAATGGCAAACCCATCAGAATCACACCTGACTTCTCAACAGAAACTATGAAAGCCAGAAGAGCCTGGTTGGATATCATGCAGACCCTAAGAGAACACAGATGTCAGCCTAGGCTACTGTACCCAGCAAAACTCTCAGTCCTCATAGACAGAGAAAACAAGATATTCAAGACAAAAACAAATTTCAACAATGCCTACACACAAATCCAGCATTACAGAAGATGCTAGAAGGAAAAATACAACCCAAGAAAACTAACTACTTTCAAGAAAACACAGGAAATAAATAACCTCACTACAGCAAAACAAAAAGTAGCTCAAACACACAAACATACTACCATAGCCAACATCAATATCAAAGGATCTAAGAGCCACTGGTTATTAATCTCCCTCAACATCAATGGACTTAATTCTCAAAAAAAAAAAAGACACAGACTAACAGAATGGATGCATAAACAAGACCCAACAATCTGTTGCATTCAAGAAACACACCTAAATCACAAAGATAGACATTACCTGAGAGTAAAGGCTGGAAGACGGTTTTCCAAGCAAATGGACCCAAGACGCAAGCAAGATTAGCCATTCTAATATCTAATAAAATATATTTTCAACCAAAATTAATCAAAAGAAATAGAGAAGGACACTTCATACTCATCAAGGGAAAAATCCACCAGGAAGATATCACAATCCTGAACATCTATGCCCCAAATTCAAGGGCACCAACATTTGTTGTTGGTATAATGTTTTTTTGTAATGTATACACCTTACCCTTGTTCATTCAAATACTGATTTCTCCCCCACTCCACCCCCAACTCTCTGGTCTCAATCCAGATATTGCATTGTGAACTCATTATAAGCATCCTGTCTCAACACTTGTGTAAACAGGACAAAATAAAAGCAACTAGACACAATGTTGAGCAGGGAGGAGCCAGAGGACAGGAAAGAGGGGAGGAGCCAGAAGGCAGGAGATGAGTGGGAGGGGAAGGGACAAGAGGAGAGCTAGGAGAGCAGAGCTAGAGGAGAGATCTTGGAGGACGTGGAGCATGAACCAGACCTAAAATTTCACAAAAAGCAAGTATAATGTGGGAGGAAACTGAGGGCTTGGAGGTTTAGGAGGGAGTAAATATTGCCCAGCATTGTGTTCTAGGTTAACTAGAAACCCAGTTTCTGTGTGGTGATTTGGTTATACAGCTTCTGAGGATTACAGCATCATTACAAGGAGATAAATCAATAGTAAATATTAATAACCACCTACAACAATTTGTAAAAGAAACTTTAATAAAACTTAAACCACACATAGACCCCACACACATTAATAGTGGAAGACTTCAACACTCCACTCTCAACAAAGGACCAGTCAACAAAACAGAAATTAGACAAAGAAACAGTAACTCTGACAGAGGTCATGAATCAAATGGACCTCATGGACATCTATAGAACCTTTCACCCAAACACAAAAGACTTTACTTTCTTCTCAACACCTCATGGAACCTTCTCCAAAACAGACCACATAGTTGTTCACAAAGCAAGACTCAACAGATACAAGAAGATTGAAATAATCCCTTGTATCCTGTCTTCTCACCATGGACTAAAGCTGGACCGCAATGACAAAAATAGCAAAAGGCCTACACACACATATGGAAATTGAACAACTTGCTACTAAATGACAGCTGGGTCAGAGAAGAAATAAAGAAATTAAAGTCTTCCTAGAATTCAATGAAAATGAAGGCACAACATACCCAAATTTATGGGACACAATGAAAGCAGTGCTAAGAGGAAAGTTCACTTAAAAGCCCTAGAAAAAAAGAGAAGCAGACACACCAAAGAGGAGTAGACTTCTGTAAATAATCAAACTCAGGGCTGAAATCAATAAATTAGAAACAAATAAAACAATTCAAAGAATCAATGAAATCAAGAGCTGTTTCTTTGAGAAAATCAACAAGATAGACAAACCCTTAGCCAAACTAGCTAAAAAACACTATCCAAATCAACAAAATCAGAAACGAAAAGGGGAACATAACCATAGACAATGAAGAAATCCAAACAATAATTAGGTCTTACTTTCAAAGTCTATATACTACAAAATTTGAAAATCTAAATGAAACGGACAATTTTCTTGACCGATTCTACATGCCAAAGCTGAATCAAGACCAGGTAAACCAATTAAATAGTCCTATATCCCCTAAAAAAAATAGAAGCTGTCATCAAAAGTATACCATGCAAAAAAAGCCCAGGACCAGATGGTTTCAGCGCAGAATTCTACCAGTCTTTCAAAGAAGAGCTAACACCAATACTCTTCAAACTATGCCACAAAATAAAAACAGAAGGAACACTACCAAACTCATTCTATGAAGCCACAGTCACCTTGGTACCTAAACCTCACAAAGACCCAACAAAGAAAGATAATTTCAGGCCAATCTCCCTCATGAACATCGATGCAAAAATACTCAACAAAATACTTGCATACTGGGGCGGGGCAAGATGGCAGCGCCGGGAGGACTCATTCTGACCAGCAGCACGGCGGGATAGGCACAGCAACCAGCAATCAGAACTCGCGGCAATAAAACACAGATGATTGTGTTTCCCAGGTGAGAGGATACCCCACCTGCTGGCTGCCAGCCCCAGCCCCAGCCCAGAGCCACAAACCAGTGTCTCTGCTCACGGTCTCAGACTGAACTGTGCACACCAAACTATCAGAGACTGGAATTTTCAGTCAAGAGATAACCCAATGGTACAGGAAACGATTGGGACCGACCTTAGGTCACCCAGACATTCCCTGGAAAAGACTCGGGTTCCGCTGGTGCCCCAGGAGCCAGCCCGGAGCCAGAGCCAGGGACCCAGGTGCCGGCACAGAGTCCTGCCTGCACACCTGATTTGCGGCCTCAGATAGAACTGTGGGCCCCAGGGCACCAGAGACTCAGTTTCACTGTCTGGTGCAAACCCATAGGGAAGGAAACGGTTGGTCTGATCTCAGAGCACTCAGCCGACACCCCCACCCCGAAAAGGTCTTGGGCAGAATTTAGGCAGAAGCCCAGGCTCCCAAAGGCCAGAAAGGCAGACACAAGCAGTTTCTGCGCACCAGCTAGCTGGCGGAGACTGAACAGGGCCAAAAAAGAGTCTGGGAGTCCCTGTCTCCAGAGAATTCACAGGGAAGGAAGGAAATTGTACTGACTTAAATCACCCAGTCCTTCCCTGGAAAAAGTCTCACAGACCAGTGGGGTCAAGCCACCATCACTCAGTTGTGCTCCAGACACAGGCACAAACAGTTGCTGCGCACCAGATGTCCAACTGGGTCACAGCAGCTGATCATTAAATTTACAGCAAGAAACCCAGAAACAGGGCAGCTATCTTCAGGACTTCCCTGGGTGAGAGGAGAACCCTCTCGACTAACAAAGACCACAGTTACCACTCAGGTCTCTATCCCTGAGGTGAGCAGCAGCAACTCCTGAAAAAACACCAGCCATCCAGGGAATATACCCAAAAAATCTGAGAAAACTTCCTTCAGGAAAAACCAGCTTTCTGCAAAGGGGATTCTCTCCACCACAGGATCCCCAGGAACCACCAGAAAATAACCCCAAACACCTAAGATATCACAATGGGTAGAGGCCAGCATAAAAGCTCAAGCAACAAAAGACAGAGCAATATGGCATCTCCAGAATCCAGTTACCCAGGGGCAAGTAGCCCTGGACACCCCAGCATAACTGAAATCCAAGAAGATGAACTAACAACTCTGCTCATGAAGATGATAACAGAGGAAACAAATAAGATATGTAAAGACATAGAGGAAGATAAACTCAAACAGAATATTGCCATCCATAAACAAATAAAGGGAGTTGTAGCCAAACAGTTTATGGCCTTTAGAAAGGGAATGCTTAAAGCACTGAATGAAGTAAAAGAAACAGAGTTGAAGGAACTAAAAGAAAAACAGGAAAGTACAATCAGATAGGTGAAGGAAGTAAACAAAACAACTCAAGACCTGAAGATAGAACTGGAAAAATGAAAGAAAACACAAATGGAGGAAATAATGGAGAGGAAGAATCTAGGGAAGAAAACAGGAACTACAGAGGTAAGCATAACCAACAGACTGCAAGAGATGGAAGAAAGAATCTCAGATGTAGAAGATACAATGGAAGAAATCAATGTATCTGTCAAAGAAAATGTTAAATCCAAAAAATTCCTGACACAGACCGTCCAAGAAATCCAAGACAATATGAAAAGACAAAACCTAAGATAGGAATAGAGGAAAAAGAAGATTCCCTCCTCCAAGGCCCAGAAAATAATTTCAACAAAATCATTGAAGAAAATTTCCCCAACTAAAAGGAGAGGCCAATAAGAATACAAGAGGCCTACAAAACACCCAATAAATTAGACCAGAAAAGAAAATCCTCCTGCCACATAATAATCAAAACAGTAAATATACAGAACAAAGAAAAAATACTAAAAGCTGCAAGGGAAAAAGGCCAAGTAACATATAATGGCAAACCCATTAGAATCATACCTGACTTTTCAACAGAGACTATGAAAGCCAGAAGGGCCTGGGCGGATATCATGCAGACCCTAAGAGAACACAGATGTCAGCCCAGGCTACTATACCCTGCAAAGCTCTTAGTCCTCATAGACTGAGAAAACAAGATATTCAATGACAAAAACAAATTTCAACAATACCTACACACAAATCCAGCATTACAGAAGACACTGGAAGGGAAAATACAACCCAAAATAATTAGCTTCTTTCAAGAAAACACAGGAAATAATTAACCTTACTACAGTAAAACAAAAAGCAACCAAGCACACAACATTATGACCACAGCCAACATCAAAATCAAAGGATCTAACAGCCACTGGTCATTAACCTCTCTCAACATCAATGGACTCAACTCTCCAATAAAAAGACACAGATTAACAGAATGGATACATAAACAAAACCCAGCAATCTGTTGCATACAAGAAACACACCTAAGACACAAAGATAGACATTACCTGAGGGTAAAGGGTTGGAAGACGACTTTCCAAGCAAATGGAACCAAGAAGCAAGTAGGAGTAGCCATTCTAATATCTGATAAAATAGACTTTCAACCAAAATTAATCAAAAGAGATGGGGAAGGACACTTCATCCTCATCAAAGGAAAATTCCACCAGGAAGACATCACAATCCTGAACATCTATGCCCCAAATACAAGAGCACCCACATTTGTGAAAGAAACATTGATAAAATTTAAACCACATATAGATCCCCACACATTAATAGTGGGAGACTTCAACACCCCACTCTCAACAAAGGACAGGTAAACAAAACAGAAATTAAACAAAGAAACAATGTCTCTAACAGAGGTCATGAATCAAATGGACCTAACAGTCATTTACAGAACTTTACATCCAAACACAAAAGAATTTACCTTCTTCTCAGCACCTCATGAAACCTTCTCCAAAATAGACCATATAGTTGGTCACAGAGCAAGCCTCAACAGATACAAGAAGATTGAAATAATCCCTTGTATCTTGTCTGATCACCATGGAATAAAGCTGGATCTCAACAATAACAGAAATAGCAAAAAGCCTACACACACATGGAAACTGAACAACTTGTTACTAAAGGACAGCTGGGTCAGGGAAGAAATAAAGAAATTAAAGTCTTTCTAGAAATCAATGAAAATGAAGACACAACATATCCAAACTTGTGGGACACAATGAAAGCAGTGCTAAGAGGAAAGTTCATAGCACTAAGTGCCTTTAAGAAGAAATTCGAGACAGCTCATTCAAGCACCCTAATGGCTCACTTAAAAACCCTAGAAAAAGAAGAAGCAGACTCACCAAGAAGGAGTAGATGGCTGGAAATAATCAAACTCAGGGCTGAAATCAATCAATTAGAAACAAATAAAACAATTCAAAGAATCATTGAAACCAAGAGCTGGTTCTTTGAGAAAATCAACAAGATAGACAAACCTTAGCCAAGCTAACTAAAAGGCAGAGAGACACCACCCAAATCAACAAAATCAGAAATGAAAAGGGGGACATAACTACAGACACTAAGGAAATCCAAACAATCATTAGGACTTACTTCAAAAGTCTATATGCCACAAAATTTGAAAATCTAAATGAAATGGACAATTTCTTGATTGATTTGACTTACCAAAGCTGAATCAGGACCAGGTAAATCAACTAAATAGTCCTATATCCCCCAAAGAAATAGAAGCGGTCATCAAAATTTCCCATCCAAAAAAAGTCCAGGACCAGATGGCTTCAGTGCAGAATTCTACCAGACCTTCAAAGAAGAGCTAACACCAATTCTCTTCAAACTATTCCACAAGATAGAAACAGAAGGAACACTACCAAACTCATTCTATGAAGCCACAGTCACCTTGGTACCTAAACCTCACAAAGACCCAACAGAGAAAGAAAATTTCAGGCCAATCTCGCTTATGAACATGGATGCAAAAATACTTAACAAAATACTTGCAAACTGAATCCAAGAACACATCAAAGATATTATCCACTATGACCAAGTAGGCTTCATCCCAGGTATGCAGGGGTGGTTCAATATACAGAAATCCATCAATGTGATCCACCATATTAACAAACTGAAAGAAAAAAAACACATGATAATCTCCCTAGATGCTGAAAAAGCATTTGACAAAATCCAACATCCATTTCATGTTTAAAGTATTGGAGAGATCAGGGATACAAGGCACATATTTAAACATAGTAAAGGCGATATACAACAAGCCTATAGCCAACATCAAACTGAACGAAGAGAAACTTAAAGCAATCCCACTGAAATCAGGAACAAGACAAGGCTGCCCACTCTCTCCATATATCTTCAACATAGTGCTGGAAGACTTTGCTAGAGCAATAAGACAGTTGAAGGAGATCGAGGGGATACAGATTGGAAAGGAAGAAGTCAAATTATCACTATTTGCAGATGATATGATAGTATATGTGAGTGACCCCAAAAACTCTACCAGGGAACACCTACAGCTGATAAACACCTTCAGCAAAGTGGCTGGATATAAAATTAACTCAAAAAAATCAGTAGCACTCCTGTATACAAAAGACAAAAGGGCTCAAAAAGGAATTAGAGAAACAACACCCTACACAATAGCCACAAATGACATAAAGTACCTTGGTGTAACCCTATCCAAGCAAGTAAAAGACTTGAATGAAAAAAATTTCCAGTCTCTGAAGAAAGAATTAGAAGAAGATATGAGAAGATGGAAAGATCTCCCATGCTCATGCCTTGGCAGGATTAATATAGTAAAAATGCCCATCTTACCAAAAGCAATCTACAGATTAAATGCAATTCCCATCAAATTGCCAACACAATTCTTTATAGACCTGAAAAGAAAAATTCTCAACTTCGTATGGAATAACAACAAACCCAGAATCGCTAAAACAATCCTCTACAATAAAAGATCTTCTGGAGGTATCTCCATCTCTGATCTCAAGCTGTACTATAGAGCAACAGTTATAAAAACTGCATGGTACTGGCATAGAAACAGAATAGTGGCTCAATGGAACCGAACAGAAGACCCAGAAATAAACCCACACACTTATGGACACTTGATTTTTGACAAAGATGCCAAAACCATACAATGGAAAAAAGATAGCATCTTCAACAAATGGTGCTGTTCTAACTGGATGTCTACATGTAGAAAAATGAAAATAGATCCATACTTATCACCCTGCACAAAACTGAAGTTTTGTGGATCAAAAGTCCATTCTGAAGTCCAAGTGGATCAAAGAACTCAACATAAAAGCAGACACATTAAATCGGCTAGAAAAAAAAGTAGGGAATGCCCTAGAACTCATTGGTAGAAGAGAGAACTTCCTGAATAGAAACCAACAGCACAGGGTCTAAGATCAACAATCAATAAATGGGACCTCATGAAACTGAAAAGCTTCTGTAAAGCAAAGGACAGTGTCATCAAAACAAAGTGACTGCCTACAGATTGGGAATGAATCTTCACCAACCCTTTATCTGACAGAGGACTCATATCCAGTATATATAAAGAACTAAAGAAGCTGAAAAGCAGCAAACCAAGTAATCCACTTAAAAAAAAATGGGGAACAGAGCTAAACAGAGAACTCTCTGTAGAGGAATATCAAATGGCAGAGAAGCATTTAAAGAAATGCTCAACCTCATTAGCCATTAGGGAAATGCAAATCAAAACAACCCTGAGATTTCACCTTACACCCATGAGAATGGCCAAGATAAAAAACTCAAGTGACAACACATGCTGGAGAGGTTGTGGAGAAAGGGGATAACCTCCTCCACTGCTGGTGGGAATGTAAACTTATACAACCACTCTGGAAATTAATCTGGCCCTTTCTCAGACAACTAGGAATAGCGCTTCCTTGAGATCCAGCCATACCACTCCTAGGCATATATCCAAAAGAGGCCCAAGTACACAAAAAGGACATTTGCTCAACCATGTTTGTAGCAGCTTTATTTGTAATAGCCAGAAGCTGGAAACAGCCCAGATGCCCCTTAACTGAAGAATGGATGCAGAAATTGTGGAACATCTCTACAATGGAGTATTACCCAGCAATGAAAAATAAGGAAATCATAAAATTTGCAGGTAAATGGTGGGACCTGGAAAGGATCATCCTGAGTGAGTTGTTCCTGAAGCAAAAAGACACACACGGTATATATTCACTCATATAAACATACAAAAAAGGTAAACCCACTAAAATCGGTACATCTAAACAAACTAAGCAAAAGAGAGGACCCTAACTAAAATGGTCAATCCCCATCATAAAAGGCAAAGAGGATGGACATCAGAAGAAAAAGAAAACAGGAAACAACCTAGGAACCTGCCACAAGGGCCTCTGAAAGCCTCTGCCCTGCAGACTATCAAAGCAGATGCTGAGCCTGATGGCCAACTGTCGGGCAGAATGAATGGAATTTTATGTAAGAAGTGGGAAATAGCAAGAGCTGGAGAGGACAGGAACTCCACAAGGAGAGCAACAGAACAAGAAAATTTGAACACAGGTAACTTCCCAGAGACTCATACTCCAACCAAGGACTATTCATAGAATGTCCAAGTGGGTTACATAGTAATGGGAAGAGGGACTGCTTCTGACATAATCTGATTGGCCTGTTCTTTGATCACCTCCTCCTGAGGGGGCAACAGCCTTACCAGGCCACAGAAGATGACAATGCAGCCACTTCTGATGAGAACTGATAGTCTAAGACCCGAAAGAAGGAGAGGAAGACCTCCCTATCAGTGGACTTGGGGAGGGGCATGCATGCAGAAAGGGGAGGAAGGGTGAAACTGGGAGGGGAGGAGGGATGGGCTTATGGGGGGATACAAAATGAATAAAGTGTAATTAATAATAATAATTATAAAAGAAAAAAAGAAAAAAATGAAGTTAAAGAGCAAAAACCAAGTAATCCAATTAAAAAATGGCATACAGAGCTAAATAGAGAATTCTCTGCAGAGAATATCGAATGGCAGAGAAACACTTAAAGAAATGCTCAACCTCATTAACCATCAGGGAAATGCAAATCAAACGGACCCTAAGATTTCACCTTACACCCATCAGAATGGCTAAGATAAAAAACTCCAGAGACAACACAAGCTGGAGAGGTTGTGGAGAAAGGGGAATCCTCCTCCACTGCTGGTGGGCATATAATCTTGTACAACCACTCTGGAAAGCAATCTGGCGCTTTCTCAGCCAACTAGGAATAGCTCTTCCTCAAGATCCAGCTATACCACTCCTAGGCATATATCCAAATGATTCTCAAGTACACAATAAGGACATTTGCTCAACCATGTTTGTAGAAGCCTTATTTGTAATAGCCAGAAGCTGGAAACAGCCCAGATGCCCCTCAGTGGAGGAATGGATGCACAAATTGTGGTATATCTACACAATGGAATATTACTCAGCAATAAAAAAACAAGGAAATCATGAAATTTGCAGGTAAATGGTGGGATCTGGAAAAGATCATCCTGAGTGAGCTATCCCAGTAGCAGAAAGATGCACTCATATAGACATATAGGATAAACCTACTAAAATCTGTACACCTAAAAAAACTAATTAAGAGGGAGGACTCTTACTAAAATGCTCAATTCCTATCCAGAAAGGCAAAGAGGCTGGACATCAGAAGAAGGATAAAAGAGGGAACAAGTCAGGAGCCTGATACAGAGGACCTCTGAAAAGCTCTGCCCTGCAGACTATAAATATAGATGCTGAGACTTATGGGCAACCTTTGGGCAGAGTGCAGGGAATCTTAGAAAGAAGTGGGAAAAAGTAAGATCTGAGGAGGACAGGAATTCCACAAGGAGAACAACAGAACCAGAAAATCTGAGCACAGGGGTCTTTCCTGAGACTGCTGTTCCAACCAAGGACTATGAATGGAGATAACCTAAAACCCCTGCACAGATGTAGCCCATGGCAGTTCAGTATCCAAGTGGGTTCCATTGTAATAGGAACAGGGACTGTCTCTGACATGAACTGATTGGCCTGCTCTTTAATTACCTCCCCATGAGGGGGAAGCAGCATTACCAGGCCACAGAAGAAAACAACTCAGCCACTCCTGATGAGACCTAAAAGACTATGATCAGAAGGAAGGAAAAGTAGTCCTCCCCTATTAGTGGCCTTGGGGAGGGGCATGCAAGCAGAGGGTGGAGGAAGGGAGGGATTGGGTCAGGAGGAGGGAGGGAAACACATGGGGGGATACAAAGTGAATAAAGTGTAATTAATAAAGAAATAAATGAAAAAAAAAACAGAAAAAAAAAGAACTAGAGGTGATGGTGTACCTATAATTCTAGCTCTAGGGAACTGAGGAAATCATGCCTCATGGAGCTCCCTGGTCAGCTTGTCTTGATGAATCAAGAGTTCCAAGTTCAATTACAGGCCATGTTTCAAAATAGAAAGTAAAGATCAGTGATAGAGAAGATGCCTAACGTTGGCTTCCTGTGTCTGCATCTACATGCAAACTCATGCACATGTAACTGCACAGCACACACGGAGAGACACACCCCACCCACATACTTAGCATTAAGTGAAAATTGTTCTGAAACTAAATTAGTGTTCATGTTTACACAAGACAACAAGGTAATTGGAATAGTGCAGTGTTCAACATGTAAATATAGATGATAACAACAACATTTGCCAGGAAAAACTATAGAAAGTGTAGGTGTGAAATACTTGACCAGTCCCTACATTAGGTCTATTACTTCTTATTGTTAAGTCAGTATTTTTCTTCTATTATGTTTTGTAACAAATCGTGGAAACATTCACATAGGTTTTCAAAAATAAATAATAAAAACTCCAACTATAACAAAACTAAAAAAAAAAAATACTTGCACACTGAATCCAAGAACATCCACTACGACCAAGTAGGCTTCATCCCAGGCATGCAGGGGTGGTTCAATATATGGAAATCCATCAATGTGATATACCACATAAACAAACTGAAGGAGAAAAAGCACATGATCATCTCCTTAGATGCTGAAAAGGCATTTGACAAAAATCCAACATCCATTCGTGTTTAAAGTATTGGAGAGATCAGGGATACATGGCATATACCTGAACATAGTAAAGGCAATATACAGCAAGCCTATAGCCAATATCAAACTCAATGGAGAGAAACTTAAATCATTCCCACTGAAATTAGGGACAAGGCAAGGCTGCCTACTCTCTCCATATCTGTTCAACATTGTTCTTGAAGTCCTTGCTAAAGCAATAAGACAATTGAAGGAGATCAAGGTGATACAAATTAGAAAGGAAGAAGTCAAATTATCACTATTTGCAGATGATATGATAGTATACCTGAGTGACCCCAAAAATTCTATCAGGGAACTCCTACAGCTGATTAACACCTTAGCAAAGTGGCTGGATACAAAATTAACTAAAAAAAAAATCAGTAGCCCTTTTGTATATAAAAGACAAAAGTGCTGAGAAAGAAATTAGAGAAACAATACCCTTCACAATAGCCACAAATGACATAAAGTACCTTGGTGTGAACCTAACCAAGCAAGTAAAAGACTTGAATGAAAAAAATTTCCAGTCTCTGAAGAAAGAATTAGAAAAAGATATGAGAAGATGGAAAGATCTCCCATGCTCATGCCTTGGCAGGATTAATATAGTAAAAATGCCCATCTTACCAAAAGCAATCTACAGATTAAATGCAATTCCCATCAAATTACCAAAACAATTCTTTATAGACCTTGAGAGAAAAATTCTCACCTTCATATGGAACAACAAGAAACCCAGAATTGCTAAAACAATTCTCTACATTAAAAGATCTTCAGGAGTTATCTCCATCCCTGATCTTAAGCTGTACTATAGAGCAACAATACTAAAAACTGCATGGTACTGGCATAGAAATAGACTGGTGGATCAATGGAATCAAATAGAAGACCCAGAAATAAATCCACACACTTATGGACACCTGATTTTTGACAAAGATGCCAAAACCATTCAATGGAAAAAAGACAGCATCTTCAACAAATGGTGCTGGTCTACCTGGATGTCTTCATGTAGAAAAATGCAAATAGATCCATACTTATCACCCTGCACAAAACTAAAGTCCAATTGGATCAAAGACCTCAACATAAAACCATACACATTAAATCGGTTAGAAGAAAAGTGGGGAAGAGCCTAGAACTCATTGGCACAGGAGACAACTTCCTGAACAGAACACCAACAGCACAGGCTCTAAGAGCAACAATCAATAAATGGGACCTCATGAAACTGAAAAGGTTCTGTAAAGCAAAAGACACTATCATCAGAACAAAACGACAGCCTACATACTGGGAAAGGATCTTCACCAACACTATATCTGACAGAGGACAAATATCCAGGATATATAAAGAACTAAAGAAGTTAAACAGCAAAAAACCAAGTAATCCAATTAAAAAATGGCATACAGAGCTAAACAGAGAATTCTCTGCAGAGGAATATTGAATGGCAGAGAAACACTTAAAGAAATGCTCAACCTCATTAGCTATCAGGGAAATGCAAATCAAAACGACCCTGAGATTTCACCTTACACCCATCCGAATGGCCAAGATGAAAAACTCAAGTGACAACACATGCTGAAGAGGTTGTGGAGAAAGGGGAACCCTTCTCCACTGCTGGTGGGAATGTAAACTTGTACGACCACTCTGGAAAGCAATCTGGTGCTTCCTCAGACAATTAGGAATAGCGCTTCCCCAAGATCCAGCTATGCCACTACTAGGCATATACCCAAAAAAGTATCAAGTACACAGTAAGGACATTTGCTCAACGATGTTTGTAGCAGATTTATTTGTAATAGCCAGAAGCTGGAAACAGCACAGATACCTCTCAGTGGAGGAATGGATGCAAAAATTGTGGTACATCTACACAATGGAATATTACTCAGCAATAAAAAACAAGGAAATCATGAAATTTGCAGGTAAATGGTGGGATCTGTAAAAGATCGTCCTGAGTGAGCTACCCCAGAAGCAGAAAGACACACAGGGCATATACTCACTCATATAAACATATAATATAGGATAAACCTACTAAAATCTATACACCTAAAGAAACTAATCAAGAGGGAGGACTCTTGCTAAAATGCTCAATTCCTATCCAGAAAGGCAAAGAGGCTGGACATCAGAAGAAGGATAAAAGAGGGAACAAGTCAGGAGCCTGATACAGAGGACCTCTGAAAGGATCTGCCCTGCAGACTATAAATGTAGATGCTGAGACTTATGGGCAACCTTTGGGCACCCATTGGAATGAGAGCTGATCAAAATCAGCTCTCATCTTGGTGGCCACCCAGCCACCTGGTTTCCCCTGTCTCCATAGACTTGACACTTCTTGTCCCATTTCCCTGTTCACATAAGACACAAGCATTTTGAGTTCTTCACCTTTCCAACCCTTGGAATCTTAGTGCAGGGAATCTTAGGAAAGAAGTGAGAAACAGTAAGATCTGGAGAGGACAGGAACTCCACAAGGAGAGCAATAGAACCAAAAAATCTGGGCACAGGGTCTTTCCTGAGACTGATACTCCAACCAAGGACCATGCATAGAGATAACCTAAGACCCCTGCACAGATGTAGCCCATGGCAGTTCAGTATCCAAGTGGGTTCCATTGCAATAGGAACAGGGACTGCCTCTGACATGAAACTGATTGGCCTGCTCTTCAATTACCTCCCCATGAGGGGGAAGCAGCATTACCAGGCCACAGAAGAAAACAACTCAGCCACTCCTGATGAGACCTAATAGACTAGGATCAGAAGGAAGGAAAAGAAGACCTTCCCTATCAGTGGACTTGGGGAGGTGCATGCATGCAGACTGGGGAGGAAGGAAGGGATTGGGACGGGAGGAGGGAGGGAACCACACGGGGGGATACAAAGTGAATAAAGTGTAATTAATAAAGAATAAAAAATACATTAATACATAATATACGTACATATATGTAGTATAGGGGTTTTGTTTGTTTTGGGTTTGGGAATAGTATCTTGCTGTGCAGCCCAGGCTGGCCTCAAGCTCTTGTTACCCTGCCTCTGGCTTTGCAGTGTGGGATTACATGGCACCTGCCTAGTTCCTCTGTTTACACCGTGAAGAGGAAACACATTTCTCTTGGTTTCCCTGCACTTAGGTTTGTCTTCACTCTTACAGAGGCCATGCATGGACATCTCAGCCATACCCAGTAGGAGTGGGAAGATGAGGGGCACCAGGATGAGAAATAAAGGAATGTCTCAGGGAACGTTAATGGTGTTCACCCCATTACTTCTCTTTCCCTTTGAGTCCTCCCCAATGTCAAGGGCAGATGAAGCACTTTCCTTGCAGTGTTTGTTGGAGCAAGAAATCCAACTCTCCTAGGGACTGTGCTTTTCTGATGTACATGCTGGTTGCTTCCAAGTGAATGTATGTGAAGAGACATAAGACCTATTCTTCATTATAAGGAGCTTAGAAAATGTGAAACAAAACGAAAATGCACCTTATGAGTGGCTCACCCTGCTTCCCCTAGTGATCTTTCAGCAAACCTATATTATGTTATTAAACTACCAGTAGTTTAATATTTGTATATTAATGCATTCTAATATGGTTCTTTATAAGTCCATGAGAGAGCATGATGAAGAGATTAGCAAATCAGATCTTAAAACAGACAGTCTTTGGAGTCTTTGTATCTAGTTCTGATTCTGATTAGCTGTGTGACCTGTTGGTTAGGCAATGTAAGTTGCATTGCATTTGCCAAAAGAGGGCATCAAATCACGTTATAGATGGTTGTAAGCCACCATGTAGTTGCTGGGAATGGAACTCAGGACTGTGCCCTTGACCATTGAGCCATCTCTCCAGCCTCAAGGGTTGTTACTACATATCTAAAACATCTAAGACAAATTCTGACACACAATTGGTATTCTGTCAGTAATTGTTTTAAGAGAAATTCTATAGTTCTGGGGATTAAATCCAGGGTGTCAAAAATGACAGCCAAATGCTCTACCACTGAGCCACACTGTGTTCTGTTAGTAAAGTTCTTAAGAAAAAAATGATTTATCGTTTAAGAAGAGATGCCTCAAAGGATGGGATGTATACCAAACATAAACTTTAGGTTACTTGACTAGTAAGAGGCTTACCAAAAAAGAGAAAGCAATCTAAATCAATTAGAACATGTAAGCAGGTTTCTGGATTGGATTAATTAGCCTGTGTAGCCCACTGAAAACTTTAGTGTCACATCTGGAGGATATGAGGTGGACACCAGCACTCATCTCTCTCTACTCCTTGGTTGTGGAGACAACATGACCAACTTTCCCTTCCTGCTCTCCTTTCAGTCCCTCCCTCTAACCTCCCCTTCTCCACCCATCTCTTATTTCTTCTTAAAGAAGGGGAGGCCTCCCATGGATATCAATCTGTCTTGGCATATCAAGGTACAGCAGGACTAGACACATCTCCAATTGAGGCTAGTCAAGGCAGCCCAATTACAGAAAAGGGATGAAAAGGCTGGCAACAGAGACAGAGACCCCCTGCTCCCGCTATTAGGGGTCTTATATGAGGACCAAGCTGCACATATTACATATTACATATGTGCATGCTCTCTGGTGGTTGGTTCAGTCTCTGTGAGTCCCTGTGAGCCCAGGTTAGTTGATTCTGTAGGTTTTCTTGTCATGTCCTTGACCTTTCTGGAGGGCATATGGAGCTTGAAATGGTCCCCTCCTGTAATTAGGTAAGACTTCCAATGGGGGAATGGGGACATCAACCCAACCACCAAGCCTTTGACCATAAATATCAAATCAAAACACTAAACATACAGAACAAGGTATGATTACTTCTTTTTGTTCTAGAGCTTTCAAGTGTGATATTAAATTGATAGTATGAGATCTTTTTAAAAAATGTTAATGTGGACACTTAGTGCTACAAACTTGCCCCTTAGAACTACCTTCATTGTGTCCCATAAGTTCGTGTATATAATGTGTTCACTTTCATTGAATTCTAAAGAACCTTTAGTTCCTTATTTTTGTCTTGACCCATTTGTAATTCATTACAGAGTCGTTCAGTTTTCATTGGTTTGTACATGTTCTGTTGTTGATATCCAGGTTTAATCTGTAGTAGTCTGAGAGAATGCAGCAAGTTATTTCAGTTTTCTTTTATTTTTTTTATTTTTTATTTTTTTTATCAGTTACATTTTATTAACTCTGTATCCCAGCCGTGTCCCGATCCCTCATTCCCTCCCAGTCCCTCCCTCCCTCCCTCATCTCCACCGTGCCCCTTTCCAAGTCCACTGATAGGGGGGACCTCCTCCCCATTCATCTGATCCTGTTTTATCAGGTATCTTCAGGACTGGCTGCAAAGCCCTCCTCTGTGGCCTAACAGGACTGCTCCTCCCTTCGGGGGTGGGGAGACCAAAGAGCCAGTCATTGAGTTCCTGTTAGAAGTAGTCCCTGTTCCCCTCACTTTGGGAAACCAATTGGTTACTGAGCTACCACAGGCTACATCTGAGCGGAGGTTCTAGGTTATATCCATACATGGTCCTTGGTTGAATGTCAGTCTCAGAAAAGACCCTGTGCCCAGATATATTTGGTCCTTGTGGAGCTCCTATCCTTTCCCCATCAGACTAACTCCCCTTCTTTCTTATGATTCCCTGTACTCTGCCAAAGGTTTGGTCATGAGTCTTTGCTTTGAAAACACTGCTAGTTAGAGTCTTTCAGATGCGTTCAGTAGACTCCTATCATACGTTCAATGCACATCCCATCTGTCTTTCTAAACGAGGATTGATCATCTTACCCCATGTCCGCTCAATTGATTATCTTTTTTAGGTGTATAGATTTCATTATGTTTATCATATCTTATAGGTCTATATAAGTGAATATATCCCATGTTTGTCTTTCTCCTTCTGGGATATTTCACTCAGAATGATCTTTTCTAGATCCCACCATTTGCCTGCAAATTTCATGATTTCCTCCTTTTTGATTGCTGAGTAGTATTCCATTGTATAAAAATACCACAATTTCTGTACCCATTCCTCCGTTGATGGACATCTGGGTTGTTTCCAGGTTCTGGCTATTACAAATAGAGCTGCTATAAACATGGTTGAGCAAGTGTCCTTTTTGTGTACTTGAACAAACTTTGGGTATATACCTAGCAGTGGTATAGCTGGGTCTTGAGGAAGCACTATTCCTATTTGTCTTAGAAAGCGCCAGATAGCTTTCCAGAGTGGTTGTACCAGTTTACATTCCCACCAGCAGTGGAGGAGGGTTCCCCTTTCTCCACAACCTCTCCAGCATGTGTTATCGCTTGAGTTTTTCATCTTGGCCATTCTGATGGGTGTAAGGTGATATCTCAGGGTTGTTTTGATTTGCATTTCCCTGATGGCTAATGAGGATGAGCATTTCTTTAAGTGTTTTTCTGCCATTCGATATTCCTCTGTCGAGAATTCTCTGTTTAGCTCTGTTCCCCATTTTTTTATTGGATTACTTGGCTTGCTGCTTTTCAGCTTCTTTAGTTCTTTGTATATACTGGATATTAGTCCTCTGTCAGATAAAGGGTTAGTGAAGATTCTTTCCCAATCTGTAGGCAGTCGTTTTGTTTTGATGACGGTATCCTTTGCTTTACAGAAACTTTTCAGTTTTCTTATATTGGTTGAGACTTGCTTTGTGACCAAGTATATGGTCAATTTTGGTGAAAGTTCTATGAGATGAAGAAAAGAAAGTATATTCTTTTATGTTTGGGTAAAATGTTCCTTACATATCTGTTAAGTCCATTTGGTTTATAATGTCTATTAGCTCCATTGTTTTCTCTGTTTAGTTTTTGTATGCATGGCCTATCTGTTGGTGAGAGTGGAGTATTGAAGTATCCAAATATTAGTGTGTGAGGGTGCCATTGTAGTAGTGTTTCTTTTACAAACTGGGGTGCTTTTGTGTTTGGGGCATTGATGTTAGGAATTGAAATATCATCTTGGTGAATTTTTCCTTTGATGAATATGTAATATCTTCCCTATCTATTAATTTTGTTTGAAGTCTATTTTTGTTTTGTTAGGTATTAAAGTGGTTATATCAGCTTGCTTCTTAGGTCCATTTGCTTGGAATATCTTTTTCCAACCTTTGATTCTGAGGTAATGTCTATCTTTGATGTTGACGTGTGTTTCTTGGATTCAGAAAAAGGAAGGATTCTGTTTTCACATCTGCTCTGTTAGTCTGTCTTTTTTATTAGGGAATTGAGACCATGAATGAGAGATATCAATGACCAGTGCTTGCTGATTGCTTTTATTTTGGTGGTGATGTTTCTGGCAGTGGTGGTGTGAGAGAAAGGGGAAGAGAGACAGACTGACAGAGAGAGAAAGAGAGAGAGAGAGAGAGAGAGAGAGAGAGAGAGAGAGAGAGAGAGCTTCCTTTGATTTTGCTGATGAGGGATTATTTATTTCCTGTGTCGTCGTGGTTTAACCGCCTTAGGTTGGAGGTTTTCCTTCTAGCATCTTCTATAGGTCAGGGTTAGTAGATAAATATTGTTTACATTTGCACTTATCATGTAACGTCTTCTTTTCTCCATCTATAGTGACTGAAAATTCTGTTGGGTAGAGCAGTCTGTGCTGGCATCTGTGGTCTCTAAGAGTCTGAAGATTATCTTTTCAGGCCCTTCTGGCTTTTAGTGTCTCCATTGAGAAGTCAGTTGTAATTTTAACAGGCCTGCCTTTGTTAGTTGGTCTTTTCCTCTTGTAACTTTTAATATTTTTTTCTTTGTTCTGTATTTTTAGTGTTTTGATTATTATGTGGTGGGGACTTTTCTGGTCCAATCTATTTGGTGTTCTGTATGCTTCTTATGCTTTAATAGGGATCTCCTTCTTTAGGTTAGGAAATTTTACTTCTATGATATTGTTAAAAATATTTTGTGGGCCTTTGAACTGGGATTTTTCTTCTTTTTTAATTTTTATTTTATGTGCATTGGTGTGATCATTGTCAGATCCTTTGGAACTGGAGTCACAGACAATTGTGAGCTGCCATGTGGGTGCTGGGACTCAAACCAGGGTCCTCTGGAAGAGCAGCCAATGCTCTTAGCTACTCTAAGCTATCTCTCCAGCCACCAGATTTTTCTTCTTATATTTCTATTATTCTTCAGTCTCATCTTTTCATAGTGTCCCATATTTTCTGGATATTTTGTGTCAGGCATTTTTTAGATTTAACATTTTCTTTGACCATTTCATCTATTGTATCTTCAATGCCTGAGATTCTTTCTTCCATCTCTTGTATTCTGTTGTTGAAGATTTTCTCTGTAGTTCCTGTTTGAATTCTTGCAATTTTATTTCCAGAATTTCCTTTGTTTGTGCTTTTTTAAATTGGTTCTATTTCTTTTCTATCTTTTTTTTTTTAGATCTTGAACACTTTTATTTATTTTGTTCAACTGATTGTATTTTTTTGTCTTTCTTTAAGGAATTTATTCATTTCCTCCAGTTTTCTGTGTTTTTTCCTTGATTTCTTTAAAGATTTATTAATTCTTTAAGGACCTCTATCGTCTTAATAAAGTTGTTTTAATATTTTGTGCTTTATCTGTATTAGAATATTCAGGGATGCTGTGGTAGAATAGCTGAGCTCTAATGGTGACATATTGTCTTGGCTGTTGTTGGTTGTGTTCTTAATGCTGGCATGTAGGAATTGGGGTTTGTTGTGATGGTAGGTCTAGGTTCTGATTTCTGAGTTTGTCTTTGTTGGATGAGTGTTTTGCTCCCTGGTTTCTGCTTCCTGTCTGGATTTTTGGAGAGTGCGATGCCTGCTTAGCTGATGTGTTCACAGGCAAGGCTTAATGTGTTTGAGGCTGGGATACTGGGATGAGTTGGAAGCAGGAAGGTTGTAGGAGAAGGCCTTAGGGATATTGTTAGAGAGGAAAGGACCACAGCAGGTTTTCTGCTGCAGAGATGGAGATGTGACTGGGAAAATTCAAGCGGTAGGAAAGGCATGGGTCTGCCTTCAGCCTACTTGTTGCCCTGGGAAGAGCAGCCTTTGGGGTAGCAGGAAGTGCCCACTGGGGTTGGAGTCTAGGATAAAGCAACAAGTGAAGGGAGGAAGCTTAGAACAGGAGGATCTGTGGGATCCACAGGAGATGGAAACAGGGGGCCATGGAAGGCTGCCACAGGTGTTCTGCTGCAGAGCTGGGGATGAGAGTGTAAGGACTGGATATGGGGAAAGAGCGAGAAAAGAGAAGGTCTGCAGGCAGCCCACCTGGCTTTCTGGCAGATGAAGCCTGAGGTTTAGCAGGGGTTGCCTGCTAGAGTTGGAGGCTGGGATACAGTAACTGAATAGGGGGAGGGAGGATGAGAGAGGATGATCTTTGGGATACATAGGAAATGTGGGCTGGGAGGAAGGAAGGCTGCAGCTGGTGTTCTGTTGTAGCACCTGGAGGAACCTGGATTTGGAGGGAGAAGGGAGTGGTGAGGGTCTTCAGTTACTTACCTGTTTTCCTATTCAGCTTGGCCCATGTGTTCCCAGTGAATGTTTGCTGGTGTTGGAGGCTGGGGTAAGGGGATGAGTTGGAGGTAGGATGGTTGGGAGAGAAGATCTTTGTGATCCACTGGGGATGGAGCCAGAGAAGAAAAAGACCACAGCAGGTTTTCTGCTTTTTCTACTGTTTCTCTTAAGACCTGATTTTGATATAGGACAGTAGCTGGAGTTTTGACTTGAATCTTATTTAGGTGCTACTCTCCTAATAAAATCTTTGTCTTAATTTTCAGGATGAACTACCCTCTACCATTAAGAAATGATAGACAGGTGGACACAGTGGCACACACCTGTAATCCCATTATTCAGGGAAGCAGAGACAAGCGGATTTCTAAGAGTTCAAGGCCAGCCTGATCTACAAATTGAATCCAGGACAGCCAGGGCTATACAGAGAAACCTTGTCTCACAAAAAGCAAATTAACAAAAAGACATTTTAAATAATTTTATATGCTATGAGTGCTTGTGTGTGTGTGTGCATGTACCCGTGGAGGCTAGAAGATGGCACCAGATCACCTAGTACTAGACTAATAGTTATGAGTCACCACGTAGGTGTTAGAGGACCCAGGTCCTTTGCCAGAACAGCATGTGCCCCTAAATATTGAACCATTTCCACATTCCTTGAACACTTTTATTCTTGTCTCAAACTTATATTAGCTTTCCTAACTTATCATAAAATAATTTAATCCATTTTTTCTTCGTTCGTCATGTCAAAGCTCTTAAGCATAAATAGCATAGGGCTGGAGAGATGGTTCAGCAGTTAGAACACTAGCCAGTCCTTTTCCAGGGGACCCAGGCTCAATTGCCAGCATCTGCGTGGAGGCTCACAGCCATTTGTAGTCCTGTTTCCGGTGAACCTGGTGTCCTCTTACATATATCCTTATATTCCCTTCTTATATCTGTGCGCACACATGTGGCATGGGCACACAGTAAGGCAAAATATCCATATACATATTTTCTATTGGGTTAAAATATAAACACTCATTAATCCATGATTTCTGCAATCACACATCTCTGGTGTAGTAGAAAAAATGTATATGGCGGTTCATCATCTTTGATGGAGTCCTATCTTCTCTCACTATTGATGGACAGCTTCACAATTACTATTCTTCAGAGTCTTGGAATATATCACCACCTCACATCCAGTAATTAGTTTCCTTTCTTGTTCAGCAAGTAATCTAATTATAGAATCCTATCCTGAGAATCGTATCCTTGGAATTGCTTTTGGCATCAACTATCTTGGCTTGAGTGTCCTCAGAAAAGGACTCTGAAATAAAGATCCAAAATGCAAAATAATCATGTGGAGGTATAGGAAACACTGGGATTAAAGTATGGAAATGATACAAAAATAGAGAAAGCAGCCAAGGCTATTTGGTTTAATAGTTAAGGGCTATTAAACAAAAACTCCAGTGGCAGCCATAGGCTCCCACAGTATGGCTGTTGCCCTCTTCTTGGCTGCCCACCATAACTAGTTCATAAGACACCAACACACATTGGATTCAAGATACAGAGAAATCATACTAGAATTGAACCGGAAGCTTCCTCTGCTGGTGAGCATTCACCGTGCTGGAAAGTGAAACACAGAGGCTACGGACACTCTTACTCGGCTCAGACACCTACAAATTGTAATATCAGTCTGATGGGTAAGTGGTGCTTACTTGTGCAATAGTGACAGAGAAAGGGTAAAGTTTGTGCACAGTTTCCATCCTGGGAAACTAGATCTTAGTTCCATGAAGGAAGGAAGGGAAGAAGACAGAAATCTGAGAAATGTTGGAAAACCCAGATCTCAGATTTACCCTATTTTTGGATAAAGGATACAGTATCGATATACAAATTACCATCAATCATTGGTCCCAGCCATCTGCTCTGGTGCTTTGGTAGCATAAGGAAGAAGTTTTTTCCTGAGTTTCAGAATAAAGCGCCCATGTGTGGTAGAGATCTCAGAAGTCTGAGGGCTGTAAGCACAATAGACTAATAAGGCAAGGGAGAGCCAGGTGTGGTGGTGCACGCCTTTAATCTCAGCACTAGGGAGGCAGAGGCAGGCAGATGTCCGTGCGTTTGAGGCCAGCCTGCACTACAGAGTGGATTCCAGGACAGCCAGGGCTACACAGAAAAACCCTGTTTTGAAAAACCATAAATAAATAAACAAACAAATCAGGCAAGGGACACAGGTGGGTCACTGAAACATGCGCAGCATGCGCAGGGCTGAGGGTGAACACACGTTACCATTTTGATATTGTCTTGCTAAATGATCATGTTGTCTAACTGCCTTCTAAATGATTACATTGATGTCTGTAGATTTTGGTGCATAGATTGTGCTTTCAAGCTTGGTCAGAAATGCACTTGATTATAGTAGAGAGAGGTTAATGCCAAAAAGAGGTGACTTTGAGTGCACGATCAGAAGTGAGACTTCTGTGTCAATCCTCAATCTTAAGGTTCAGGGGACATATCAGTAGAAGATAGGGAGAAAGAATGTAAGCGGTGGAGAGGAGGGCCGTGAGGTGCTGGCTTCTGGACGCGTCGTGACTGTTGTACGCGTGAAGTCAAAGCAAGCGTGGTTACAAAATCAAGCCAGATAAACAAACTCCACATCGAGGGGGGAGGGAGTCCCAAGGCCCCATGCCTGGCTAAGGAGCTATTGGCAGCTGGTGGCTGCTAGGAATGAGGGAGACACTATTTTGTTGGGGGCAGATGGTCAGCCTTATACCCTTCCGCACATGAGCAGCACTAACTGAACTCAGTGGGATTCTTTTTAAAAACATGAGGTTGAGCAGCCTGGTGGAGGGAGTGGATATGATTGAGACATGCCATTCCATGGTGTCTGCTTCCATTCCTGCTTCTACGTTCCTGCTCTGACTTCCCTCAGTGGTAGAGTGTGACCTGAGAATTGTAAGCCGAAATAAACCCTTTCATCCCCAAACTGCTTTTGCTCATGGTTTTTATCACAGCAATAGAAACCCTAAGCTTGCAACTCTAGTTCCTAGGTATTGATGCTATCTTCTGGTCTTGGCAGGCATCTATATGCATGTGGTACACACACACACACACACACACACACACACACTATATGATCTTTTTGCATTTTTATTCCCTTGATGAGAAGAATAAGAATTTCTGTAAGTCCTGCATAAAACACTCTTGGAAGAAGTGTGGTGAGTCCACCAGGCATATCCTTTGAGACAGTTATGTTACATCAGAATCTCCTTTCTTACTTCTTGGTCTGACCACAGCAATGCCACAAAGCATGGCAAACAACTAAGTCCTTGAAAACTTTTTTTTCTTACTTCTTGGTCTGACCACAGCAATGCCACAAAGCATGGCAAACAACTAAGTCCTTGAAAACTTTTTTTTCTTACTTCTTGGTCTGACCACAGCAATGCCACAAAGCATGGCAAACAACTAAGTCCTTGAAAACTTTGGAAACTCTGGATCTGAAAGAGTTCTTCCAAGATGAGATAGATGCCCCTTTCCTCAGACTGAGAAGCCCCACAAACTCCATTTCCCAGAAGGCAAAAGCAGAGTGATCAGACTGTCAATAGGGAGCATTTAACCAACCAAAATGGTTCAGAGACCCTGGATCACCACCAAAAGTTCACAGGGATGTTTGCATCCAACTCAAAAATAGTAAACATCAGTCTCCAAGCCAGGACCATTTGCTGTCACCTCCCGGTTTAAAATAGAACTAAGACACTTAGCCTTACAGCAGCCTTGTATAACAATCAAGAGTGTGTTGCCAATCTGTCGTTTTGTTTTTAACCTATAGAGAGACAGAGTGGATAATGAGAGTGAGCATAAGGAACTCTAACTCTATTTCCTTATCATATTCTGCCATTTTAAAGATTATAGGAGCCATTCACAACCTCAAATGTGACTACAAGTTCAGAGACTTCAACAGCAAAGCTTGAGAAACAAATGAAAGTGGGTGCTGTGGGAGGAGTCCTGTATTATAGGCTATGACAGCATCACTTAAATATTTATTCTAAATCTTTTCTGGGACAACTCTGAGTCATTAGGAAATTCAGTTTTCATGGACTCAACTCACATTTATTTTTCTACTTATATCTAGATTGATTCTGAACGTTTTATGGCAATTTTAGATTTTGAAATTCTTTTTTTCAATTTTTCCCTATCTAAGGATACTCAAAGCAATACTCCTGTAAAAGTTAATCCAAATGATTTCCAAATATATTTACCAATTACATTATTATTAAACAGATGTTTAACCAGACCACTTCAATTAAATGGGACCACTCCAAAAGACATAATATTCTTTTGATGTTAGGAGATTTTATATGTTTAATAAATTAGTTATGCTCCTTTGTGATACTCTACATCTTATAGTTCATCAAAATGAAACCTAACTTTGGAATTCATTCTTTCTATGTCCCTTTGGTATTTATGGGTTATAATGGAGTATTTGGGTTTGGTAATTATTAAATTTCAGGTCCTATTTCTCAGATGTAGTAAAAGGTTGAAGAGAAACCAGTATTATTTAATCCAGTAATGGCCAAGGTGAATTCTATAATCAGAAGTTGCAGAGAAATAAAGACTAATATTTTCTCTTTTGAGATGTGATATTTTTCTCACTAAGAAAAGATTATGTTTGCTGCGGTGAGAACACGTCACCCTTCAGGAACTATGGAGCAAATGAGCTGTGGCTGCCTCTGTGGAACTGAGACATCTGTTATCTTCTTGTCACTCTACAGAGCAAAGCACACTCTCTCCTGTACCGCCCACCTTGCGTCCAGCAAAGCTGCACAGAAAAAACTGTTTAGCATCCAGAGGTTAAGGCACTAGAATGTTCAGGACCCAAGAAAAGCTTTTAGATGATGACATCTCCTTACTATGGAAAAGAATAGGGTTTCCTGAGGAAAAGAGAAGGGGAAAATGTGTAATGGAGGTTGGGGGGGGGGTCCTCCTGAATTGATGCTACAGGGGAATAAAGGAAAAATAAAAAAAAATAAAAATAAGATAGAGATATATTAATTATATATATATATATATATTAATTATTTTCCCAGTGCCTGGGAAAAGCAACTTGCTGAAGGAAGGCTTTGATTTATTTGTCTCACAGTTGAGGAAGGGGTGCTGTCATCATGAAGGGGAAAGCACAGCTCAGCAGTGATGTGTGAGGCAGCTGGTTACATTTGCCCTGTGCTCAGCAAGCAGAGAAAGATGACTCTTAACACAATCGCTCAGCTGACTTCCCCCTACCTGCCTCTCATGTGTGTGTGTGTGTGTGTGTGTGTGTGTGTGTGTTACAAACTCTGAGTTCCCATCACATAGATTGATGCTACTGACATGCCATTAAACCTATCTGGAAGCATTCACACCGACACACCCAGACATGTTTCTCCTAGGTAATTCCAAATCCAGTGAAATCCAGTGAAGTTGCCAATGAATATTAGCCCTCTCCAGAGGGATATAGAGGAAGCATCTTCCAACTCCCAAGGACTCCAACTAAGTTCTCATGCTAGCAATTGTCATCTGTGAGCAAGAAATGGACAGAGAAAAGAACAGTAGTAAGTGCTAATTTTGTTTTCTTTTTAATGGTTATACAGAAAAATTTGTGTATTTTTTCATACATTTTCTTTAGGTCTTATAGATGAGTCATGTACCTATGGCTACAGATAAGACACAGAGCACCCTTTCTGCTGCCCTTCTGTAGTTAGATTCTTCCTCTGGAAACCACTGAGATGTTCTTTGTTCCTTGTCTTGCCTTTCCAAAATGTTACATAAATGGGATGATGTTACCCTAGGATAGTGCATTCCGGGACTTGCCTATTTTGTTGAATATAACAGTAGGGATTTAAAAAATCATTTTGAGGCATTTTGTTATTATCCATGCAGCAATTCAAAGAACCCAGAGCACTTAAAACACCCAATTTTTGAAATAAAGAAGCCAGAAACACATACTGGAGAAAAGACAGCACAGTCAACAAATTGTGCTGGTAAAACTGGATGGCTACATGTAGAGGAATCTAGTATGCGCATGCTTATGACCTTGCAAAAACTCAGCTCCAAATGGATCAAAGGCCTTTTCCTGGATGGTTTTGTGTCAGCTTGACACAGAGTCATCAGAGAAGGACCCTCAGTTGAGAAATGCCTCCATGAGATCCAGCTGTAAGGAATTTTCTCAATTAGTGATCAATGGAAGAGGGGCCAGCTCTTGGGGCCACCCCTGGGCTGGTGGTCCTGGGTCCCATGAGAAAGCAGGCTGAACAAGCCATGCGGAGCAACCCAGTAAGCAGCACCCTCCATGGCCTCTGCAGCAGCTCCTGCTTCCAGGTTCCTGCCCCGCTTGAGTTCCAGCCTGACTCCCTTCAGTGATGGACTATGCTCTGGAAATGTAAGACAAACTGTTTCCTCCTAAGCTTGCTTCTTGGTCATGGTGTTTTTGACAGAGCAATAGAAACCCAAACTAAGACAGACCTCAACATAAAACCAGATACCCTGAACCTTGTTGATGCTGTAATTCTTCACAGTTCATGTTGTAGTGACCGCCAGCCACAAAATTTTTCATTGCTACTTCGTAAGTGAAATTTTGCTATTATTGTAAATAGTAATTTAAACATCTGACATGCAGTATATCTGATACCTGACCCTTTAATGTAAAAGGTGAGGGAGAGTCTTAACCTCATTGGCATGCACGTGCATAGTGCATACATACACACACGCATGCACACACTAAAACTTTCTGAAAAGAACACGGTTATCATGGACACTAAGATCAACAATTAGTAAAGAGCACCTCATTCAACAGAAAAGCTTCTGCACAGCAAAAGATACTGTATCCTGGACAAAGCAGCAGCCTGTAGAATGGGAAAGGATTTTTACCAATTTTATGTATTTTGGCTTATATCCAAAATATATAAAGGACTAATACACACACACACACATATATATATATATATATCAAGAACACAAATAATCCAATTAAGAAATATGCTAAAGAGCTAAACAGAGAAGTCTCAAAAGAAGAAACTCAAAAAGCTGAGAAGCACTTAACAACATTCCACATCCTTGGTCATCAGGGAAATGCAGATCAACAACTTTGAGATTCGAGATTAGTCAGAATGGCTAAGTATCAATAAAAACAAATGGCAGCTCAAAATGCTGAAGCCATGGAGGGGACCTCTCGCCCACTGATGGAGGGGCTGTGTCTTAGAGTTGCTGTTGCCATGGTGCAGTATTATGATCAAAAGCACCCTGGGAGGACAGGGTCACCCAAGCAGTGTTGGGTATGGGCTCCATCTTGTGGAGTGGCCTTAAGTCAAACCAGATGTTGTTGGTACTTCCACAAGCTTTGTTTCACCATTTCCTTCACATATCTCGCAGGCAAGACAGATTGTGAGGGGGCAAAAGCTATGTTCAATAAAAGGAGAAACAAGAAAAATGACTACACGGTGGGTGAAAGTACTATATGTCATATGTAATAAATATTTTAATACAAAACTTTAAAGCCTGAATCTGTTTTGAACATGGCAGGAAACTGAGCTTCGGATTAAGAATTTTACCAGAAACCATGGAAATATTTTTAGCTACTAAGGAAACATCCAATTTTCCTTTAACTGGATTTAAGTCAGCAATTACTACTGGAGTATTTTGGGTTCCCTCTTTTGATTTCTTGGTCTGTTAGTTTAAAAAAAGAAAAGAAAAAGCAAAGAAAAAAAATAACTGAGGACCAGTGAGATGGCTCAGCAGGAAAAGGCACTTGTCACGGAGCCGCATGGCTGGAGTTCAATCCTCAAACCCACAGAGTGGAAGTAGACAACTGATTCTTGCAAGTTGTGCTCTGTCCATCTCATATGTGCTGTGGGAAGCGTGCACCTTCACACACACACACACACACACACACACACACACACACACCCCAAATAAACAAATGTGGTAATTTAAGATTTTTTTTTTAAATACATTTTAAAAAGACTCAAAAGAAAGCCTGAGGACACTTTCATTAGTGTGTGAAAGATAAACAAAGGGACAGGTGAGCTGTAAACTTTGGTACCAGCCAGGAGGAAGAGAATGGAGAAGAGAATGTCATGCCTAAAGCTCCAGTCCAAGAAAACAGGCAGGTTCAGAATGAGGTCAACAAACAACCACATGGCAAACGGGCGACCCCACGGCACACGGGCGGCCCCACGGCACACGGGCAGCCCCACGGCAGAAAGGGTTAAGGATGGTTTCAGAGGAAGACCAAAGTGTCACGGAGTCTGTCCACGCAGGCTTTGACTTCTATTCAAAAGAAAAAAAGAAAAAGGACAAGGAAACGCTATACATTTCTAAATTACACCCTGGAAAACTGGGCAGGCCACATGGTAGAGGCCCGTAAGAGACTGTATGGAGCTGTTCCAGGTCTCCAGTCCAGACTGGCAAGACTGTCTGGATTAACTCTTCAGGGAGGAAACACCACTGAACAACAATTCAGCCTTTGGAGCAGATCACGATGTCTCCCCAGGGTCGAGACATTTATTCCCTTGACTAGGAGGCCAAAGGAATGACAAGGCTGATAGGCTGTTTGTGTTACAGAGAAAGAGAAGGGGGACCCAAAGCCAACCATGGGGGAGGGTCATCCTCAAATGCCCCCTAAGGCCATTTGGATCTCAAAGGTTAAGGTCCCAAAGTTATTTAGGCTGGGACTGGTGAATAGGTGTAACCCCTTCCCCGCAGGAAAACCCAGAGGTCCAACATCAAGGCTGCCCAGGATGGCGTCTGGCTGGCTGGAATTGTAATCACTCCCTTGCCTATGGATTCCAGGAAGGGGCACTCATTCTGCTCGTTCAGAAGGGAGCTAAGAGACTAGAACTCTTTCTTGCAATTGCTGGCCTCTGGCCAGAACAAAACCAAAGGTATTTCTAGCTTTGGGCCAAGGATAAGACCAAGAACTTCCGGGTCCCTGCCCCTAAATGCTTGATGCGCTTCTACCTCCCTGTTTTCATCACAGTTAAGGGCACAGGAGATGAGCTTTCTCACCTTCTCTTATAAAACAGAAGCTTGCTTGGGTATCCTGCACACATCTCTCCGTCCAGAACGGATTGAAGCACCCCTCACAGAATCACCATTCATAAAGAGGTTGGCACAACTTAGAAACTTTGAGGTCCTTGCCTTCCCTTGAACTTCAGTGGATAATACCATCCATAGACCTGATGAACGATGAACCATTTCCGTTATTAGTTCTTCAAACTAACACATTAAGTTTTACATGAGAGCAGATTGCCTTGTAACATCAAAGACTAGAAGGCCTCAAGGAACTGAAAAGGCAACGATGAAATTACATTTTAAGAAGGGTATTCCTAAGACCTCGGGTTATCCACTCATCCATAAAGCCACCAAAGATTAATGCTCTTTTGCACTTTGAATCCATCTAGCCATTAACCTCCCAGCCTTGTTTTCTCATCAGGAAATAGTGCTGTAACTACTATTAGAATAATTTGCCCTTTCCACTAATTCGCTCTCATTGATTTGGTATAAGGAGACTCTAATGGGTAGAAGGGCAGCCATACTGTAGAACAAGAAACATGTCCATCAAGTAAACCAAGTGTGGTGGAGACTCCCGTCTACAGGATATTGGAGCCTGTGGATTGTGCTTAGACAGCAAATTTTGTTATTGATTGAAAGTACCATTTACCAGTAGGGAACAATTTCCGTCTCACTGAAGCAAAGGTGTCAGATATTAAGAAAGAAAGAAAAAACCTGCCAATTATCAATTCAATTTTGTTGTTAGGTAAACATGTATGCATCTAAAAAGAGGGGGAAGGGGAAGAAGTATCTAGATGGATGGTGGAGGAGGGACAAAATAGGGTAACAGGAATAATTGTCATCGAAATACATCATGTACATGTATGAAAATGCTTTAATGAGATCCGCTACTATGTATAATCAACATATGCTCACAAGAACACTAAGAATAAAAAGCAAACATTTATAGGCCACTCACCGTAAGCCAAGCATACTGCTGGTGCTCAGAGTTACACAGGGGTGAGAAGTGAGGTTGGGAGCAAGCTTGCTGTCTTCAAGAAATCCACAGACTGAAACTGGAGGCGTCTGGCACTTGTACCTTCAACGTGGAATGTCACGTGTGGGAATAAGTCTGTTCCCAGGGTGACGGGCAGAGATCAGGAGACTACAGGCAGGGTGAGAAAAGCCTTGCTGATGACAAACAGGGTTAGACTTGCACTTGATCTAAAGCAATGAAGAAAGCAGGTGAAGAGAGAAGAAATCTTTTCTAAGTTGAGAGGACTGGGGAGAAAAGACAGTGGGAACAAAGAAGCAAACAGTGCAGAGAGGAGAGCAAGGAAAGACATTCTGGAAGAACCACATTCCCAGTTCTGTTCCTGTTCTGGTTTACCTGATCTGCCTAAGATGGCTGTGCAGTTCCAGAGTGAGAAAGGTCACAGACTGTCGTTACAGGACAGGCTGAGGAGGGTGACATCCTCCCTTTCCTAGCTGAAAGAGGAGGAATGTGTGCTGAAGAGCTCTCCAGGTCTGCATGCTAGCAGCACTGTGGCTCCAAGATAGTATTTTTGGAGATGGGACCCTTGGGAGATAATTGGGTTTGTACTAGGTCATGAGATTGATGTCCAGGTTTGGTGGCACAAATGCCTTTATAAGAGCAGACATTAGTGTCTTTCCTCTCCTCCCTCTAACCCTTGAGGACATCTGCAAGCTTGAAGAGGACTTTTCTTGAAGCAGGGGAGCACGACAGACAATAAGGTCTAGAAGGCTTTACACAAAAAAAACTACAAGAGAAATCTGTTGGCAAAGAGTTGAGCTGGACCCTCAGCTCCCACAGTCCTCAATGGCCTAGGAGAAAGCCCTCGCTACGCAAATGACCCATGAAAGCCCCAGACCTTTATAGGCCACCATTGAGCTTCTAAAGCATTTCTCCGCTACATCCCTACATTTCTCTGTTACATCCCGTTTCTCTGTCTTTACTCTTTCTGCTGTAAGCATTGCTGCTCAAATCTTTGTTTCAAGACACATGAACCCCCAAATCCAGGCACGTGACACCAAACCCTGATATCCACTGATACCATTACCAGTGGTCAAAACTGCCCAGCACCTTTATCTAGACCAGTGGTTCTCAACCTTCCTAATGCTGCATCCCTTTAATACAGTTCCTTATGTGTGGGGACCCTGAAACATAAAATTATGCTTTGATGCTGCTTCATAACTGTAATTTTGCTACAGCAATGAATCGTAAAGATCTGATATACAGGATATCTAAGGAATGATCCCAGCTGAAGTCACAACCCACATGTTGAGAACCATTGATCTAGGTCTTCAAGTTTCCAGATTTGTTGGAAATAAAATCCTGTTGCTAGAACCATTCAACATTATTGTGTTTTGTTATGGCAGCTACTGTGTTGCTTTAACATTAATCTGCATTGTCAATATGGCTGGATTAGAATCAACTCTATATCTGTCAAGGTGTCTCCAGAAAGGTGCAACTGTAGAGCAATGTGGGCTCCGGCTAGATTAAAAGAAGAAACCCAGCAGAGCAGCCACGTTCATATCTCTCTGCTTCTGCGGCACCTGAGTGACCCGTTGCCTCAGGGCACGGCCACCATGCCTCCCCTCATGGTAAGCTATGTCCACTCAGCCTCTAAGCCAGAACAAACTTTTCCCTTCTTAAATTGTTTTGGGATAACCCAAACAATTTTCTTTCTGCTCTGATTAAAGGCCAATTCCACAGGAGGAAACATGTCTTGCACTATAAAGGCCCCAGCTACCTAGACATGAGGTCAAACTGTATTTTATGGGTACCTCTGAAGCCATAGTTTAATACAGCTCTCAGTCCCCATCAAAATGGTTTTTTCATTATCTCCCCTGTATCATCAGTTTTAGATTCCATGATCAAGGACTGAGTAGATTGAGGAGTGTAACTGCTAGGTTAGGTCTATAATATTTGACACTTGGCTCAACCATCAGTCAGTCCCTCTAGTCTGCTATATGGGACAGGATTAAAGACTGTGTTTTTTTTTTTTTTTTTCAATGCAGTTTATTCAGGAACCTTGAACAATCATCTGACCCTGGGGAAAGCCAACCCACAGCTTAAATAGCCTCTGGGTAGCCAACCCCAGCATGCCATGTGGGCAATGCAGATAGGTCCACATACATGGAAGCAAGCCAGATCCTCGGCCTTAGCCAAATGTGGAGTTCTTCGTGACAGAGAGCACTCACCATCGGGAAGGTGGAAGGCGGAAGGCGGAAACCAGCTCCATCTTTAAGGCATGGCATTACGCAGCTCTCTGCAGTTCCCCCTTTTTGTTTTAGACGCATCAGGCAAGAGTAGAGGTCTGATCTCTGATATTAGAAATAAATTGGGACTTTGTACTGATGTTCATTTAGGTGTCATCCACCCAAAGAGCATCAGACCCGTCTGATACCTTTTTCTCAGAGGCGGGACCTGGGGCATCAACCCGCATGCAATCAGACATGCTCTTCTCTGGGTTGAAAGCGGCTGACCTTGAGTGCAGTGCTTAGCCTCGCATCCTGAGCATAACATTTTAGCTTTTTATGGTAGCCAACCATGCTTGGGGAGACTGTCCTGCTTCAATGGCTGTAAAGGCCTGAATGGTCATGGCTGCATTACGCTGTTGTGAGACTCTAATCTTGCATATATACCACAGGCAAACCAAGGAGACCAACACCAGAAGGCCTGCTAATGCTCCCATGCCCGCCCATTCCTTCAGATGATTCATGGCTGCAGCAATCCATGATGATAATCCTGTGGCTAGTCCTGCGTCCACTCTGGTAGAATTTACCGTGACAATAGCCACTCTCAGCTGCTCCATCGTAATATCGAATTCTCCAGTCCAATTACCTAAAATATAGCTAGACAATTGTTTAGACAGATTTGCAGCACAGGAAAAATTCTCATGTTGTATGCTAGTGACTCAAAGTCCAACATACTTTCAATGACAGCCAAGTTGAGCGATTTGCCATAGGGTATCAATTTGCTCCTGCACGAGGTCAATCCTCTGATTGAACACCCTCAAGCCTCCTTTTAGTTGAGCATTAATTTCTTTTTGTACATCTAAGGCATGAGCTACTTTGGCTAAAAGATTATTCGGGGTCTGAGCAGTCTGCACAGTATGACTCATGGCTAATGCCGCGGTGGTAGCTCCAACAGCCGCCAATGAGATGGCAGTAACAATGGCGGCTGTAATTCCAAGATCCTTTTTCTGTCTGAAGAGAGTCATAGCGTGAGGGGCATCAACGGGCACAGGCACCCAGCGAGGCATGCAAGTAACCAGGGCATACCTAAATTTACTAGCATTCCAGCATTGGACAAAAAAGCAAGTATCATTACCACAATTACTTGGCTCTATCTGGCTAATAATGAATAAAAATGGGGGATATAAACAAACAGGTGTGGGCTTATAGGAAATATTATGAGAAGCCTTAACCCCCTCGTTGGAACATCCTGCATCAGTTCTAGAACTAGCAGTGGTGGTGTCCGAGGTCTGAGTAGGTTCAGGAGACCATTGCCCCCAGGGGCGAGACATGCTCCATGTAAATTGACTAACTCCATGTTTTCCTCCACTTTTGAAAGTCATTTAAGGTTCTTAAATTATTTTTTCCCTTTTTTTTTAAAATTTTCATCAATTACACTTTATTCATTCTGCATCCCCCCATAAGCCCCTCCCTCCTCCCCTCCCAATCCCACCCTCCCTCCTCCCTCTGCATGCATGCCACTCCCCAAGTCCACTGATAGGGGACTGTGTTTTAATGGGGATTCAGAGATCTGTCAGTCTGTGTTAGTTCCCACAATTCAGGAAAGGTTACACAAAATGAGGAGTGAAGATGCTTGCTTTAGATGCCAGCTCAGCTGTATCTCAGTGTGAGGAAAGCATTCTTTCTGTTTTTTAAATACAGTTGTCTTTAGAGATATGAGCCAAACTCACTTTTTTCAGCCTCACCTTACATATCATAGCCCATACACTGCACCCGTAAGAGGCCTTTCTGTATAAAACGTGGCTGTCCTTCAGACGTAAGGCCTTAACCCCAAAGAGTAACTACATCTGGATGAACTTCTAAATATTAAAACCATAGGTCAACTGAAAAAAAATGAAGTAAATTGATAGACTCAAAGTCCTCTTTTAATTTACTTTCAGAATTTCCTAAATGCTGGTGGGCCAGTAACTCACAAATCAAAGAGACAATGAAAAACAAGTGTTAAATTCAGGGGGCCAGCCACTGAGCAGAACTGAACAGCTGGTAAATTCCACAACAGACAGGAGACTGGGCTCAAGAGAGATGGGGAGAGAACCCTCTAAACATATCATTCCATGGAGGCCAGCTAGCACATGGATCCAGAAATCCCTCTACAAATTTTTAATAACCTTTTAAATCTTATAAATGTGTTTTAATGTATGTCTGTTAGTTGCATTAATATATAAACATATTTATATTAATATTATATATTAATTATCATGTATTATAAATATATTACTATACTAACGTATTGATATTATATTAATTATATATTAATGCAACTATCAGCAGGGCATGGTGGCACACCCCTGTAATCTCAGTACTCTGGAAAGCAGAGCAGGTGGATCTCTGTGAGTTTGAGCTCAGCCTGGTCTACAAAGCAAGTCCAGGATAGCCAAGGCTACACAGAGAAACCTTGCCTCGAACAAACAAGATAGATAGATAGATAGATAGATAGATAGATAGATAGATAGATCGATCCCAGCAATATCTCCATACTGTAGCATAGTTATACACAGTACACATTAAACTCGGTATAGGATTCTAGACTTCTAGCTAACTGAATATATAGAGGGGAGAGAAAGACAGCAATTTGTCATTATAATTTTTCATTTCATTTAAATTTGCAAATCCTAACATATGGATCATTAGTATACAAAATCTGAGTAATACAGAAATGTATCAATTGTTGTTATGGCAAAATAAAATAAAAAATAAAGGACTTGCTTTGGCTCCCAGTTTAGAGGGAGACAGTCTACCACAGTGGCAGGTGCTGCTGTAAGGGCATGAGGCTCGCTCACTTCTTAGTCAGGAAACGGAGAGAGAAGAATCAGGGGTCAACTCACTTTCTGTCCTTTCTCTTTCTTGAAATCTGTCCTGGGACTCTAGAAAAGCATGTGCTCCTCAGTAGTGCCAGAAATGTTTAGATTGTCAGCTTTTGTCTTTTTCCAGAATAACACGTGGAACCAGGAAACTTTTCTGCTTGCATTTAGAGTTGGTCTCCTTCCCAAGAGGAGCCTGAGGGAGGCAGGGCTGACGTGTTTGGGAGAGAAGGAAAAGGATGGTCGTCCCTGGACATGTCAGATGGACTGGAGCCGGGTGCTACAGTGGGTGGACTCAGCTGGGCTAGGACTGGGGTAAATCAGGGCAGGAGGCCAGCATGAACCTTCCAGAATGGTACCACTCCGCACCTGAGAGCAGATTATATGGCAACTGCAGACACAGTGAACAGAGACAAAGGGAAGCAGAGAGGAAATGGGGGACTGTAGAAGGGGAAAGAGGAAAGTGGACAGGAAGGAAGGGGAGTGAAGGAGGGGAGAGTGAACAGAGGGAGAGAGCAAGGGGAGAGCACTCTGCTGCAGAAAGGAGGGAAGGTACAGAGTTTCGTCAAGCCTCTGTTACTGTTTTCCTCCTAAGCTAAGAATAATTTAGAAAAAAAGAAAATAATTTAGAGATAGTTTCATAACATTTTATACTTGTCATTACCACAGGTACAATTCTGGCAGCTAACATTCTGACAAACATCCAAACACACATCTCATTCTTCATATTTCCGAGCATTACAATTCAGCCAATGTTTTACAGAAATTTTCTTCAAATGAGATCATGCCCATATTTCACTGAGCAACTGAAGACAGGAAACAGAATCTGAGACTAAATTTTAAAATATATAGAAAGTGTGTTTAACATGGTCTCTGGCACAGCAGGTGTTCAGTAAATAATAATGTCTTATTAATTATGTATTGGTACAATCCAGTAAGACAAAAAAAAAACTGGTCGAACATGGATTACAGATAAATGTTATCACATTCCTCAAGAAAATGTATAACTAATATGCACTTTAGAATCTGAGAGGAGCTTCACTGCCTTAGAGCTCTGCAGCGTTAGACCACTGTTCTGCTTTCCCTGGGTGCTGTTTAATCCTCTTTCTGCTTTCTTCATAATCATTTCCCTGGAAATTAGAGAGGCCACCCAGGACTTCCCAAGCAGGTTCCTGCTCTAGGCTCGTCTTGCCTGGGCAGATGCCCCTGGAAGTCTCCTGGAGCTGCCCTGGTCCTTGGGATTCACAAAGGATTATGGCCAATGACTAGTGTGGGCTATGCAGAGTATGCCTGCCCTGGAGGAAGGACAGATGAGAGAGGACAGCTTGGGGACAGGTAATTGGGGTGGGAGGGTGCTTGAAGTGTTTGGGAGAGGGGGACGGGTGTCATCCCTAGACACTAATGGATTTAGACAGGAGCTGAGAGGTGTAGTGGGAAGACGAGATCCAGTCGGGCAAAAACTGGGCTCCAGCAGGGCAGGCGATGACTGTGTACCTTTTAGTTGCCAGAGAAAGCCTTTAACACACATATTTTGAAACCTGGCCCAAATGAGATGGAAATGGAAGACGTTAGGGCCAGAAGACAAGGAGATCCACACCCCCTCCTTCAAAGGTGTAGAGGACATGCAAATTAGGTTTGCTGCTCCTCTGGCTTGATGCATTTGTTTCCTGATTAATATTCAGTGCTGCTGCTCTGAATATCTTCCTGATGCTCTCATCATCTAAGATTCGGGATAGGGGTGTATACAGGAGTTGGCAGGTTACTGTAGGGGACTGGGAGGAGAAAGGGATTATTAGGGACACATTTTTTTTCTGCTTCTATAAACTCAGTTAAGCAGTGAAGGATTACATGGAGAGAGTCGGAGCATAACTGAATCTAGGACTCCATCACCAGGACTCTTTATCCAGTCTCTACCTTAAAAATGAATGATTTAAGCATTTAGGGCTTGTATTCTTCTTCACTGATGTAGTGATCATGTTGCAAAGAAATGCATATATACTCAAGTTTTGAATATAGTTCATAAGCATGGCTTTCCCATTCTGCATTCCATCTAACGGTAATGAGGTTTTCCACTTCTCCAAATTCCTGCTAGCACCTGTCTTTTGTTCCAATGAGGTGATGCTTTTTGCGATTTTGAGGTCCTTTCCCTTATGGTTACTGAGGGTGAGGACATTTCACATACCTGTTATCTGTCTGAACCTCTCCTCTGGAGAAATGTCTTTTCCAGTCCTTAGGTCATATTTAATTGTTTGTTGTTGTTTGGGGGTCTGTTCCTCTTCATTGCGCTATAATATCTCTCATCCTGTGTAATTGAAGCTTTCAGCTTTGTGGACAAGAACTTCTTAACCACAATATATTTCCTAACCATAATATTGTCTCTTCTTAGCAACAGGGAGAGGAAAGGCTATTACAGAACCCTAGTGAGGTTTGAAAGGCTTCTCAAAGAGGAAATGATGGTTTCTAAATCAAATTTCCCTGAGTTATCCTTGACCTCCATGCTGGCTATCATTATGAGCATGAAATCTCAGGACAAAGGTAAGATGTGTAGAAATTGCAATTTGCTTCATTTTTTCCAATAACCAAGAACATGTTCTTTTTAGTTCAAACCTGTTTCACAGATAGAAAATTCAATCCACAGTAAATTGTGTGTGTGTGAGGAGGTTTCATACATTTCCTTCTTTGCCGTTAGGCTGCATGTGAATTCTGGAGAAGAGCTGCCCAGGAGAGTGACAGCCACACTAGGTTCTGGAGCGAGGCAAGATGGTGTAAAGACAGAGCCACGGCCGGCCAAGTCAATGTGATCACCCTCCATGCCAGTACCCCTCACTGCATTGTTCTGTTTGCTTCTAGCGTCCAGGCTGGTGTCTGGCCTGCTTTGTCACTGCTGACCCTCAAGCCTCTCTCCGGGCCCTCTGACTTTGGTGTCATGTCCACAGTAGAAATAGTGTGTTCTGATGCTCTGTGAGTGCTGCTGACAGTTGCAGCATCTCCGTAGGCTCTCAGATCATACTTCATCTAGCTGATTTCTCTCTTCTATTGTTTCCCAGCCATGTTGAGTGTCAATAAGTTTCCAGATGCTTGACACCAGGTCTGGCTTCAATTAGAAAGCAAAGAACAGGTCTTACCTACTGTCCAACATTTGAAAATATATATGGCATGAGGCGTGCGCACTTCTGACCTCTCATCCTGAGTTTAGCTTCTCTTGGGTGTCTGTCTGCTTGCCTTTCTTAATCTGTTTTTTGCTGCTATAGCAGGAATACAGCTGGGCAAATGATAAGGAGCAGAAATGTAATGGCTGACAATTCGGAAGCCATTACAAATGTGAGGTGCCGAACACATTCCATTTGGGCTTAAGCTTCCAACACGTGACCTTTGACAGAGGCAGCCAAACAAAACGCAGAACCTGATAGCTCTCTGGGTCTCCCCTAACCTCAGAATTCACAGCTCTTCTCCAAGGGGAAACATGATCTCCTGATACTGTGTATTCCTCCAAATATACTGAGTTTTAGTGTGAATACTTTCATTTGCTCAGTCCTTAAAATTTTTAGCTTTTGAAATCCTAGATTCCTTTCAGACTATAAATTTCCCAAGTGACCATTTGAACCCTAGCTGAGAAGCGGTTCTTTTTCACCCACTCCCTCTTACCATACAGTTTCCCAAACTTCTTCTGGTCTAGTTTGCATGAAAGGGGAGTGTCTCATTCAATAATAGAGAGTTTTTCAGATAGTTGATTTATTAACATATTATACATTATGACTACTCAACTCCAAGGTTCATTTACCAAAGACTCTTGGCCCAGTGAGCCTGAGCTTGGTAGCGATGGCTGGTCTCATGCAGCACTCTGGTTTACATAAGTTTTCTTTCTTTCTTTTTTTTTTCCTTTTCTTATTTTTGACAGTATATGATTATATTATTGTGTATTCATCAGGAACAGAATGATACCATCATTATTCAAGTGACTTGGATTCAGAATCACTAGACCCATAGAATATGCAGATGAAAAGGGGAGATTGTCTATTCAGCCTATCCCACTACAAGCCAAGAAAACTCTGGCACCAACCCGGAAACAAAAATGGGGGAAAAGTATGTGCTTAATAATTGGTATCATTCTTTGAAGTAAATAAAAGTGCTGAGATTAGTGGCAAAGCTCATTGGTTCTTTTAATATCAACTGGGTATGCCATGATTTTTTCTTAACCATTGTTGCTTATTGAAATAAACTGAAATAGCACCAAAAGAAACATCTATTATACAGATGCAAATGTTGGATTAGATATGAGTTTAAGTAGGCTTCTGAGTAGAGTTTCTATCTCTGCTCACTAGCTTTTAATTCTTTTCCTAAATTACACGTAACTTTGAGAAAAGTGAAAGTTACTATTTTCTATCAGCCATGGTTGAAATGAGATCAAAACAGGGCTCATTCAACTTGAAATTCAAAGAAATTCAGAGGTTAGTGCTTCAGTATTTGATGATTCATCCAAACTCTTATTGTCTATGACTTGGGTGCATGTCAAGGCAAAAAAAGAATGAAAGCAAATGCAATACTTGATAGAAACTAACAGTTCATCTGCTTCTCGGAGGGTCCTGGGTCCTGGGGGAGTGGGAGACTGTAAGCCTGAAAACAGGTAGATTCAATTCCATTCTCAGACTATCCGTTCTCATAGCCCGTTTTCTTCAGTTTTGCCATTTGAAAAAGGAATCTTCCCTGTTTATAAAACAAGTGAGTATTAATTTTTAAATGAGAACAACATATAAAATAATAAGGAAGAAATCCCCTGGCATGCCCCCGTGAAACCTTGATTAGCCTAGTACTAGTCCTTGAATTACAAACACAGCCTGAGTTCTTGGAGTCCCTGGATGACCAAGATGTATCTGAGTTGTGCCTTTTTAATTTCAGAACTGCTCTCCTCCTTACACACCTCTCGGCCATCCCAACCACTTCAAATCCCAACACATGTGAGTCCTGAGATAGGCACAGCAGATAATACTTACAACCTCAGCACTTGGGAGGTGGAGGCAGGAGAGCAGCTAGTTCAAGATTATCCTCATCTACATGGAGAGTTCAAGACCAGTGTGGGCGGGGTGGGTGTGTGGCAGGGGGAGGTCTTGATTCAATAGTGCTCTGGGTGGTGAGTGATGTCAGCTGATAGGCAGACAGTAGCTTCCTATCTACTCAAAGGCAGAAGCCTCTCTGCATAGTAAGCCCAGGAGGGTTACTCTCTGCCAAATGTTACAGGCTGAGCAAGTACTTCCTTTTATTCCTAAAATAGAATATGTCCCCATCTCTCCCCCAATTCCTGCTTTTTTCACCAGGATGAAACACTTGCTTACATTAAAAAGTCACAGCAAAGTGTTTGACATTGAAATGACAATGTCCATGCCACTACTTTCTGTTTAATTGCCTGCAAATTACATAATGTATTAGCAAAAAAAGAACATAAAGGCTGAGCTTGTGTTTCTTCTAGAGCCACTGAGAAAGATTTGTTGGGAATGAGTGTGTTTATCAGTGTTGCTGTTTGGAGGAAACTGACAGAAAGTGCCTTTCTCTTGAGTAACACAAGCTAGCTCCGTAAATGATTGGCTTTGTGACCTAGGATTAGCTACTTAATGTGTCATTTGCTCATTCATTAAATAAATATTTCAAAAGGTTTAACTATGTGGCCAGATTTGTGCTGAAACTTGTTACAATAGTAAATGAGCACAGGATGCACTCTCTGGGGGTTAATGGTGTGCTAATAGAGCCAGCTGAAAAAAAAACAGGCAGCCATCTCTACCAAGGCTTTGGTGTTCCACTGAAATGATTACATATGGAGCTTGAAAACCAGGCGTGATGGCACATATTTGTAAGCCCAAAACTGGGAAGCTGGAGGCAGATCCCTGGGGCGCACTAGCCAGCTTGCTTAAAATAGTGGGTCAGTTCCAGACCAATGAGAGACCCTGTCTTAAAACCTAACAGATGGCATTCTTGTGGAATGACACCTGAGGTGGTCCTCTGACCTCCACACGAACACACACACATGCATGTGACCTGTACATGTGCACAAACACACATTAAACACACACACACACACACACCAATCAACTGTAGTTAATTTCTAGAGACTCTTCATTTATATTCTACTCTCTGGATGAGATCTTGATGCCTCAGCCGAGGCCAAATCTTTACCTCGCTGGTCAGGATACAATCATCTGCGACACATTACTAGAATATGCCTCTAAGCTGTTCCAAGCCTTACTCGATGTGTTCCCGTGTGCTTCAAATAATAACCAGACTGACTGGCTGCACTACGGACCGTGCTGTTCTGGGATTCTTGCTTTCAGGAGTTCCACTGAATCTAAGTTAAATGTATTTTCCCACCATAATAGAAAGAGAATTTGGCCAATTTGGAATTTTTTTCCAACCGAACTGGCTTGATCTTTCACTTTGACAATGTAACCTTGGAGTATAGAACAAAATCTATGGGGCTAAAGCAAATCATATTGCACTTTATCCTGAACTGATTATGTAGAATTTTCTATAGAAAATCCTAACTACCCATTTCAGTTTGCTTCCTTACTTCTGCTTCATTGACTATTACCAAAGGTGCCATAATAACAATAATAATAATATTAATAATAATAATAATAATGAGGATTTTTTTCTTCCCACTCCACCTCAAAGAGTAAAGTTTTTGTTTGTTTGTTTTTTAAAAAATCAAGTGGGTTGACTTTTCAGACACAACAGTGTAGAAATGACCCATAAAGCAATTAGTAATCTGGACTTTAAAAGCTTGTGATCCACAAAATACCGTCAAGAGAATGAAAAGACGGGTCATGGACTGGGAATAAATATTTTCCAAAGGCATGCCTAAGGTGCTCTCTGGGCTCTCTTATAAAAGTAGTAGTGTCATTCAAAAGGTGATCCCATGGTCCGATCACCTTTCAAAGGTCCCACAACCAAATACCATCACATCGGAGACTGGAATTCAACAACAACAATTTAGGGGAACACAAACATTTAATCCATAATGATAAGAAAAATGGGCTATCTGATGAAAAATCCACACCAGAACTTAAAAGATACCTCATCAAGGAAGATACACACACGGCAGGTATGTAAATGAACATTTTATATCATTGGGAAAATGCAAATTAATACAATGAGATAGCACCACATACCTACAGAAAACACTGAGTCAAGTGCAGGAGAGGATGCAGAGCAGCAGGAACATTCTTTCACTGCTGGAGGAAAATGAAAGGCAGTTTGATAGTTTCTCACAAAACTCACCATATCTTTACTGTACAAAGCAGTAATTGTGCTCCTTGACGAAAGGGAACCCATGAGTTCTCAACTCAAATGAGTTGAAAACCTGTGTCTGTATGAAACTGTGCTTTCTGTCCCCAATACCTGGAACAACCAGAGCACCCTTTAGTGGGTCAGTGGATAAATAATCTGTGGTATGTTCAAACAGCAGATTCGTATTCAGTGCCAAGATATCTGAGCTATCAAGTCATGGAACAACAGAGGGGACACATAACGCTTATTACTAAAGGAACAAAGCCAATCTGAATATGATTGCAATTATATGACATTCTGGGGGAGGAAGCTGGGTTTAGTCAAAAGTAACCCCAAGAGTAAACCATGGGATTTGCTTGATCATAATGTTTCAATATAGGTTCATAAAGTATATATATATATATAAGATGCATCTGTGTTAGTCAGCTTTTCTGTGACAAAATACCTGAGAAAATCAAATTATATTAAAAAGAAAAACCTAAATAAAGAAATCATCAAGAGCAACAAAAACTATGTGAAGGACAAAAAGGTCGTATCTGGCCATATTTCACTTTCTAGCTGGCTATGCTTGTGCAAACATTTTCACATTCTGGGCTTTTCTTCCCACAACTAAGGATCAGGTACATATTTCTCTTTTAATATGGAGATACAAAGGTTTAAATATAAGAGAAAGGTGGAATTGAGGGAATATTTGTTGTACCTATTGTGCATACTGATTCACTTGTTGCACAAATACTTACAGGGTGCCTACTCTGTGACATCAGCATGTTAGGAAGTCCTCATCTGGGAGTGCACTGATGTACAAACAGAATCCTACTGTTTGTTGAAGAGTTGGCTGACAGGGCAAACCACATCAGTTAGATGCAGCGATTATGTTTCTAGTGGAGTCATCCTAACTCCTTGTTATTTTAGTTTCTTGGGTGAAAGTTTGATAGTTTGGGAGTCTGGTTAGGTTTTTTTGTTTTTGTTGCTGTTGTTGTTTTCAAATTGACACAACTTTGGATCATCTGGAAAACGGAACTTCAGTTGAGAAAATGCCTTCTTGAGATTGGCCTGTAGGCATGCTTGTGGGCATTTTCCTGATTAGTGCAGAAAGGCTCAGCTCACCATGGATGGTACCACCCATTGGGCAGGTGGTCCTGGGTCGATAAGAGAGCAAACTGAGCAAGTCATGGGAAGCAGCATTTCTCCATGGCCTCTGCCTCAGCTCCTGCCTCTGGCCTGCTTGAGTTCCTGCCTTGGGCTTCTCTCAGTGATGGAGTACCATCAGAGCATGTAAACCAAATAAAACCCTTACCTCCTCACATTGCTTTTGTTCATAGCCTTTATCACAGCAATAAGGAACAAACTAAGGCTGTGTGTGTGTGTGCGTGTGTGTGTGTGCACGTGTGTGGTAGTTTGAATGATATGCTACCCATAAGTTTCCATCATTTGAGTAATTGGACCCCCGCTGGCAGCCCTGTTTGTTGAACCTTAAATGGTTAGGCCTTGTTGGAGAGATTATGTCTTTGGAGGTCCCAAAAGACTTATACCATTCCTAGTGTGCCATCTCTGCTTCCTGCTGCAGTTTAAGATGTAAGCTCTAAGCTGCTGCTCCAGCCACCTGCTGCCTGCTCTTTGCCATCACGGGCTATCATCCCTCTCCTCTGTAAGTTGCCTTGGTCATCATTTTACCACAGCCATAGAAAAGTAACTAAAAAAGTCTGTTATTTTGGTAAGTTAAGAAAGATGTAAAAATATATTAATTGCTTTGCATATTTAATAGTATCTCAGGCTTGGAAGAAAAACACAGTCAAAGCTAAAGGTCTAAGCAAGGCTCTAGGGAGGAAAAGGGAGGCAAATGGAGAAGGAGGGAGGTAGATACTATAAGAGTAAGAATGTCTGAAAAGGTCATAAGAAATCATATGATTAGTGTTTTGCCTTTAAAATATAATACACTTATGCCTGTGCATTGAAAGGGTTAGGCTAACTTTGTAACTGATACGTCTTCTAAAGCCTATAGTTTTGAGTTTTAGGTCCAGGTTAAGCTAAAGCCTCTTAGTACCTTTCCAGTGAGTAAAGAAATGTGACCCTATCTGTGAGGACAAATATAAAAAAAGGGGCAAGCAAGCAATGACCTTCACTCAGCCAAAGAAGGACCAGACCCTTGTCCTTGAGATACTGTTTCTTAGCAACAAACCTAGACTTCTTCTGAGTAGCTTTTGACCTCCAGCCAAGAGCCCGCAGCCCTAATCTTCAAGGATGAACTAACCACCCCCACCTTCAATTGCAGCTGCATCCACACTTGGCAGGACTGGCAAAGCTTGAACACCTAAGACTAGCCAATTATCTTACTTTATAACTTCCTCATCCAATCCTAAATTGCCAAAACTCCAACTTCAAATTTCCCACAATTTTTCTTTTAAAAACCTAAAGGCTTTTGTCTCCTGGTGCCACTCTTTGCTGACCGGCAAGGGTGACCCCATTGTACAATGGTTAATAAACCTCTTGCTTTTGCAACGAGTCTTGGTCTGGGGGAGTTTCTGGGAAGGGCACGATTGAACTCCTGAGCTGTGAGACCCCAGGTCTTACAGCATAAATACACATCTAAATAAAATTTTCTCATCTGAGATAACGATGCTTCCTCCACAAGCCAAAGACCACCCAACAAGAACCCTGAGAGAAGACATGAGAAGCCCTCTTTTGAGTTGTTGGTTAACATTGTCCAAGAGACTGCCAAAACATGCAGCGTATTGTTACTGCCCTTGGTTGCCTCCCTATTGCTGAAGACTGTGTCCTTCAGACACAACACCCAAAAGCTGAGCTGGAACTCCCAGAAGCTGAGCCGGAATTCCCTGAAGCTGAGCCGGAATTCCCAGAAGCTGAGCCGGAACTCCCAGAAGCTGAGCCGGAACTGACCTAAAAAGCTTTCTCTCTGCGAACGGCTAATACGGGACCAGAAGGCATCATGCAGGCTTCCAGAGAAGGAGAGTAGTCCTCCCAAGACGGGATGTCTGTGCACAGCAACAATGAGCAGCACTCCACAGTGACATTCAAAAATAAATAGGACCACCACCAAGAACACGCCCCTCCCTGGAACCAACTGGTTGTCTTGACTCTTACCAGACTCGTTCTCCACCCCCAGACGTGACATTTTCCGAGCCTCACGCTCCCATCCACCAACGGCAGTAATAAGAGGTAGTAATCAACAACGGCAATTAGCCAAGTGTCAACATGACTGTGGTCACGGCACCAGAGGAAAGGCAAGCAGGAAAAAAGATGCCGAGCAGAAGGACAATTACTTGTTCCTGACCATGTGGTGGGACTCAGGGTGTCACAGAACAAGCCCAGTTCTGTTTGCTCTAGATTGCTGGAAACCGGGATGAGAGAATGTTCCTTTGGGTTACAAAGTGAAATAAACCACATAAGGTGTTACTGGATTTTCCTTTCTGTTAAAACTTAATAAAAAGGGACCACCAAGTCCACGAAGACACTGGAGTTAGCAGAGTTGCTGCTTCCTTCCTTCAAAACTAACCTGGAGGTTGCTGCTTCTATGAAAGAACCTAAAGGCTAATTTGTCATTGTAAAAGATTTTGCTATTTATAAAAATCACACAGCGGGGGAGGGAGGTTACGGGTATATTTAGTGACACGTATGTGACAGGGACCCATGGTACTTTTATAGGGTATTAGCAAAATTAAAATCAACAAGTATAGACCCTGAACAGGCTTCTAGCAGTTCTTCATAATAATTCTCTCTTCCTTCTCAAAGTTCTAAAGATTGTGTTCTAAAAATGAGCGTGTGGTGCTGGAGAGGTGGCTCAGCAGTTAAGGACACTGACTGCTCTTCCAGAGGACCTGGGTTTAATTCCCGGCACCTACATGGTGGCTCTCAACCATCTGTAACTGCAGTCCCAGGGAATCTGAAGCCTTCTTCTGATGTTTGTGCTGTACACATATGCACACAGACAAAACACTCATATACAGAAAACCACAAAATAAGTCTAAAAGAAATTTTCAAAACACAAGTGTATATTTTGTTACTAAAGAGTTCTTACTGAGTTCTGGCTGACACTGGGGGGACAATAAGCAGCAAGGTCACCTTGTACTTTCAAGCGAGCAGCCATTTAGTTACTTGTTTCTTTGCTCTTCAATCTGAAGGTCCAGACACAGATAAGATCTTCTTGTTTGGGTTCCATGGACAGGGCACTCCTGGGTATATTTGATTCCTTATAGGTATGCCTCTCGCAAAGATGGCTGGCAGATGTCAAGGACTCCACACTGGGTGCCTCATGTGGCACCTGTAGCAAAGACAATGGCTAGAGTTGTGTGATATGTCAGTACTGATGTCTTCCTTGTTTTGTGCAGTAAATGTTCTTATTTTGTCACTTTACAAACAGAAAAATGAAAGAAAACATCTTTTCCTTCCCAGAAACCATTATCACTCATATATCCTCAGGGAGGGACAGGGCCCTATCCCAGCGTATTGCCTTCTGATCCCTCTCTAGTCTCCATGAGAGAATGTAGTGGATCCAAACTTGTGTTGGTCTCAAGCTACTGTGACTTCAAGATAGCAATGGCCATGTTGTGGCTGGAGGACAGAATTCCACAACACTGACAAGCCCTGCCCCAGCTCTCCCTACTTCAAATCACCTCTAATTACAATATTACACAGCCTTGCCCTGGGTGTGTCCCTGTATACAAGTCTTACCTCCTAGGAAGGCTAGTCACTGTTCAGACTCACCTACCCCCAAGAAGACTTCATTAGAATTATCAGTATTTGTATCTACAGACACTATTTCCAAATAAGGTTAAGTTCTAGTTCCAGGCAAAGTTGGGTGCGGGGTGGGCTGCCTAGTGTTCTCAGAAGGTGAGCGATATCCGATTTTATAGAGACAGTACTTTTTTTATTATTTTTAAGAAAGCAAACAGTCACACTGCCTCCTTTTCCCACTAACGACGTAGGAAGAGAGGACACTGGAGTCCACAGAGTGAGCCATAAAACCACTCGACACTTCCAGATAGGAGACCGGAAGGAGGTGGGAATGCCTGGCTCCTCGCTGCTGTCCTCCTGTGGCACCCTGCTTGGATTTTACCTGCATTCTCAGCTCAGAGACCTAAATGTTTCCATTGTTCCAAAAGCCATCTGAATTTCCACTTAGAATTCTATCTAAAGCAACATGACACCAGATCAAGCAGGGAGCTGCTATTTATTTCCCATTTTGCTTTGCAGTAAGGGTATGTATTATTAATGCACACATGAAGCAAACTGCTGACTAATCAGGCTGCTTTGCCTCAGGATAAGAACAAGGTACCGGCTGGGCACCGGCAGCCAAGAACTTGATGTTAGAGGGCTATTATAGACCAAGGGAATTTGTTTTCATGTGATCGCTATTGGTAGAAATAGGCTGGTTGATCAATGGAATCGAATTGAAGACCCAGAAATAAACCTGTACCCCTATGCACACCTGATTTTTGACAAAGAAGCCAAAACCATACAATGGAAAAAAGAGAGCACTTCAACAAATTGGCTTAACTGAATGTCTGCATGTAGAAAAATGCCAATAGATCTGTATTTATCTCCCTACACAAAACTCAAGTCCAAGTGGATGAAAGACCTCAACATAAAACCAGATACACTAAACCTGCTAGAGGAGAAAGTGGGGAAGAGCCTTGACCTCATTGGCATAGGAGACAACTTCCTGAACAGAACACCACCAGCTCAGGCTCTAAGATCTACAGTTAATACTTGGGACCTCTTGAAACTGAAAAGCTTCTATAAAGGAATGGACACTATCAATAGAACGAAATGATGGTCTGCAAGTTGGGAAAAGAAGGTTCCTCCTGGATGGAAGCAAAGGAGAAAATCAAAAGTACCTTTGCTTTGTCTCGTGGCCAGATCTTGGGAACATCACTAGACAACTCTAGAACATTCAAAATCCTTAAAATAAAATAATATCAGTCTTTCCTGGTTGCAGGGGCCAGCATGAGGACCAAAGGTTACTGGGGGATAAAAGCAGCCTAGCATTGACACAATGGCGACACTGTTACACTTACATTCAGTCGCCAGTAAGAAATAGGGCTTGAGTTTCATTTGTAGAAGTTAAGTTTTTGTACTCTGTATTTCTTAGTAGGATCTGGCCACCTAAAGAATCTGAGTGATGATTCTTGCCAAGATCCACTGTTCTTGGGTAATAGTCATCTTCATAGCAAGACTCTAGATAGCAAGTACAGATTTATTAAAATTGCCTCTTGGGTCTAGATATTAGTTCTATGCCTATGACCTGTGCCTTGGGGTGGGGTAGTAGACAGGATCCACGGCCTTCCATGGTCTAGTCCTAGAACTGTAGCTTAACTCGGGAGGGTGACATGTAGTCATGTCACATGTTCTGCAGATGTGTCACTTACTGGGATCTGGAGCTCAGCTTACTGCTCACTCTGTACGGATCACTCTATCATAGGACAGGGAAGCTGTTGGGCTGTGTCACACATCAACCATGCTCAGCCTTTGTTTTCAGCACTGGCCTTTCCAACCATTGATTCCAAGTGATCCAGAGCAAAGAAGTACCTCAGAGGTTCTCAGACAGTGAGCTGGTATTCTCCTGGATTTCCAAAGATCTATTATTAGACAACAAAAATCCCCTAGCCAGCAGAAATGATATTTTCATACACAGAAAGTTAACCACCTGAATGCAAGGGGCCACTGGGAAAGCATAATCAAGTTACTTCAGAATTACCAAATACCCATCCCTAAGATATGAGCAGCACAGGTTTGCTTGAATTCTCATGTCTGATCATACTCTAAGCATATGCATGCTTGCGCAGACTTCTTTAATTCTTGCTCCAGGGTATCAGGGTATACTAGTCATAACACTGCACCAAGCCATTACTCTTATTTACTTACATGAAGGGTATACTTAAGTAGAAAGCTGAATTGTGAGCAAAACAAATATAAAAACAGAATTCAGAAAATGGAGCTAATAGTTTCACCACTAGACTAATACTTAATAAATTGTATATTTTTATTATATGTAATTATATAATATAATATGTATATAATTTGAATGATGAGTATATGTAGACAAATCCATAGAAGAGCAGATTAGGAGTCAGTTATTTAAATTGAGGTCTGAAAGAAAAACTAAGTCATTATTTTCTAAATTCTGAAAAACACGGAGGGTCGCAGGAGTTCCTTACCTATATACCATGAGAACAAGGGCCTCAGGCTTCACATTATTGGTGGTTCCCAAATACACGAAAGCCATTTACTGAAATTTACAAGCTGAACTGCTCAGCGGAATTAACAAAGTGAAGGACAGCTAATACACAGGCTGTTGAGATTCTGCAGGGGGGTGAAAAAGGAGTGCATAGGAAGAAGTGTAGCTCTGCCTTGCTTTGAGATCAGCTATAAGTGACATTGCTACAAACAATGCATATGAAGAATAGATGACAAAGAATAAAATATGATATTATATTTTCTAAAGATAGTTTCTATGATGCTTCAGACTCCTGCATATAACATTCAAGCTCCCATTACCAATTCTTTGTGTAATCTTGGACTCTTGATCTAGGTGAATATGCATGAATTTTTCATGCAGATGAATTAGATGGTGGTCAAGGGCCCTGTGAGCCCTTAAAGGCCTAGTCTTCTATGTTCCTATCCTTTTTTATTTAAAAATGTTTGAGAATTTCTATACTAGTATTGTATTTACATCATTTCCACCTCCTCCATCTCTTCCCTCATGACCCTTTATTCTCTAATTATTGTTGTTACACACACACACACACACACACACACACACACACATACTATTTAGCATATTTCACATTGATTGTAATACACGTATATAGGCTGACCACTTGAGATTGGATAATTTATCAGGGCTCATCTCTAGAGAAAAGTGATTCTCCCTCAGCATCCATTAGTTTCCTTTAGCTCTTCATCTAGGGTTGGGACCTTGTTGTAATTTCCTCCATCCACTTTGGCATGTTGACTGGTGTTTTCATTATTCTGGTCTTGTTTAACCATTGAAATTTCAACAGTACAAGTCTCCAACCCCCATTATAACATCTGGAGGTCTCGGTGGAAGTCCTGGTCCTTTGGCTCTCACAATCTTTTATTCCATCTTTCACAATGTTCTGTGATTCTTAGGTTTGGGGGTTGCATTGTAGAATTACCCACTGGGGTTGGGCCCCACCATCAGTTGCTCTCTGCACTGTGACCAGATGTAAATCTTCATAACAGTTTTCATGTGATGCAAGAAGAAGCTTCTTTGATGAGAGCTACATTTATATGTGATTATAAGAATTGGTATTTAGAATACAGTTAAAATTATATTATATAGGAAAATGGCAGTTATAGGTTGTCTTATGTGGAGAGCCTGGGTTTGGTCGCCATTACAAGATGGCTCTGGCATCCGGCTCTCATCCTGGTAAACACGTGGAGTTGCGCATGTGCTAAGGCGAAGGCGTGCCAAGTCACTGCCCAGCCCGGGGCGTCATATGGGGTGATGGGTGAGCAGCCAATCAGGGGATGATACGTCATCTCACACCATGGGTGAGCAGCCAATCAGGGAATGATACGTCATCTCACACCATGGGTGAGCAGCCAATCAGGGAATGATACGTCATCTCACACCACTCTGGTGCGAGCAGGGCTTATATAAACAGTGCCACTTCGGGGCTCTGGGTCTTCTTCCTTTTATCGCTTGATTGTAATAAAGCTTGCTGCAGAAGGATCCTGTTGTCCACGTGCGTTCTTGCTGGCGAGACGATTACGCAGGTCGCAACAAACAGTCTTACATACTCCATACTCCATACTTACATACTCTCCAGCTATGAGTAGTTTGTTAGGTTTACAGTACCAGGCATGAATTCCTTCCTGTTGAGTGGGTCTTAAATTCAATTTGATGGCTGTGGGTTACTTCCAAGATACGAATGTCACTGTCACAGCATTGGAGATATCTTTCCAGACTGGTCATTTTTGTGACTTGTAGGATTCACATCTAGGTAGGATTATAAATTGTTTTTCTCCAATGGCAGCTTCCCTAGCCCCTTCAGATACTATGAGAGCTAGTCCTCAGGTAGGAGGATTCCAGGTTCATTTCAGTTTGAGTCCTCCATGCCCTGTGTCCAATGTATGTGATTTCTTAAGCAAGAGAGTCATATCTTCAAGTTCCAAGAGGCAACGTAGGGTAACAACAATATCTTATACTGTCTTGGGAATTTCTTGGACTTCCTCACCAACAACTCAAGGACTTTTAGTGATAGGCACTGGGGGTTTTTGTTAGATAATCTAAGGTCACTTTCTACTGTCTTGGCTTCATTAGCTTCATCTTGGAACAGGAGAACAATTGTGGGGATTAAAATCAGAAAAATAAACATAGGATTTAAATGTAAATTCTGCTTTTCCCCTCACTCTTCCACAAGACTCCTTGTTCTCCACCCAATGATTGGTTGTGAGTCTCAGCATCTATTTCAATCCACTGTTGGGTCGAGCCTCTCAGAGGACAGTTATGCTAGGCCTCCATCTGCAAGCATAGCAGAATATTGTTAATAGTGTCAGGCCTTGACTCTCTCCCATGAGGTGGATCTCAGATTGGGCCAGGAATTGGTTGGACAATCCCTCAATCTCTGTTCTGTCTTTATCCCTGCCCATCTTGTAGGCAGGGTAAATTTTGGGTCCACTAGGAGTCCTGTCTGGTTAGAGGTGGCTTCTTCAGTTTCCATAACCCCTGCTTCTAGGAATCTCAGCTAGAGTAACCCCCATATCCTCCCAGGAGCCAACTCTGTGTTAGGTCTTCAGCTTGTCACAGAGATGCCCCCACTGCCAGCCACAGCTTCTCTTCTCTCTGCAAGCTCTCTGTTCTCCCTACCCTGCTCTCCCCAGGTCTGATCTCCACCCTTATTTCTCTCCAGCTCCCTCTCCTACCATTTCTGCTGTCTATCCTATTTCCTGTTCTGATGAGATTTAAGCATCCCCCCTTGGGTTCTCCTTGTCACTTCTCTTCTTTGGGTCTGTGGGTTGTAGTATGGTTATCCTATACTGTATGGATAATATCCACTTATAAGTGAGTACATACCATGTGTGGAAGGAGCAGGAGCTCCGCAAAAAGACCAACGGAGCCAACGAACCCAGGCCCAGGGAGCTTGGAGAGTTTGAAACACCAACCAAGAACCATGCAAGGACTCGACCTAACCCCCTACACATCTGTAGTCAATGGGTATGTTGATCTTCTTGTGGGTCCCCTAGAAAGGGAAGCAGGGGCTGTCTCTGACAGGGACTCTGTTGCCTGCATTTTGATCACTTAACCCTAGTGTGGCTGACTTGCCTGGCCTCAGTGGAAGAGGATGTGCTTTGTCCTGATAAGACTAGATGTGCTGGTGGAGTAGAAGAGGGAGGAGGCTACAATCAGAACATAAGGTGAATAAATGAAGAAGGTGATGATGATAAATCCAAATTCTGTTTCTCAAAAGCTGCTTAATTTTAAGAGCTACATTAACTGAACTCAAAATCCTCAACTTCAAAGTTATAATAACAAGAAGCATTCCATGCTGTTTTGTGGACTGCTGCTCTAACACATACACAGTACCTACCTAGCTCAGTACCTGATGGATAGTTGTCCAAGCCTCTGGACCACCCTGCCTGATTTTCTTCACGTCTTTCACATCCTGTGTAAATATGCCATCACACAACATAGTGATCATCTTGTATTCAGTTGCTTTTCTATTTCCCTGTTGGAATGAATCCCTGACAGATAATGAGCCGGTCTGATAATGTCAGAGATCAAAGAGAAAGACTTACACAGTTCTGTACACAAAATTGTGGCTTTGCTATGGCAGTGACAAACTACACTGAAAACAGATTTCATGGTTTGGAAACCATCAGAGGCAAGATAGAGCATTACATTCTCGGGAAATCTAAAATCCAAAATACAAGAAACAAATGAAAAAAAAAATTCTAGGATCCATTTCACACGGACACAGAAAGTGAAGGTGGAAGGAATGACCAGCTCCTCCAGACAGATGGAGAATCTGGTATCCCTTGGCACACAGCCTTCCACGCTACCACAAAAACTTCACTCTCTTTCATCCACAGCTATAACATTCCTGGGGCCTACAAACTTATCCCATGAAAGATCCATATTTCTAATTTGAGAGCAAGCTGTTTAGAACTTTTTAAATTACTGTTTGGGTGTGGTGTGCACTCCTGCTATGAAGGTGGAAATATTAGGATTGAGAGTTCAGTTACAAGACCTGGGCACATTGATTGTCACAATTACATAAGGAGGGTTTCTAAAGCCCTTCCTGACGTGGGGTCCTGCCAGTCGTGTCATTAGTCCAAATGCTTAATATCACCAAAATAATGAACAATTCTAATGATGCCCTCCCCTGTCCTTAACTAATAATGATCTCTCATTCCTGGCATTAAACTTAAGATATTTTGGCCAAGTTCTCCATAATCTGCTTCCATCTACCTTTTTGCTCCATCTTACATATGAGCTTAATACTCAGCCGGACTCCCTATCACTCGCCAGAGTCCTTGGGCTCCCTGGTGACTTGTCCAGTCTTTCCAGCAAAAACATCTTTCTTCCCCATGTCCTCAACTTCCAGAGACTTCCCACAGCACCTTTCATGTGTAGTTATGCGGTAAATGTGTGGGATCAAACCTCACTTTTCGGAGTGAGTCTGACCCCAGAAGCCACAAAGCATTAGACTTTGGGGCGGCATGTTCCCATCTGAGCAGTACATCACAAAAGATGTAGACCTCACCTCAAACCTACAATTTGAGAATTAAACATTTAAGCCCTGTAGTCTTTCCCAGTGCACCCCACTATCCATTCCCACCATGCCTTTTCCCCACATAGTAACACGCCAAGCATGAGCAGTGAAAGCCTAAAGAGATAATTTGTTCTAATTTCCTAGTCAAAGGATGCTTAAACTCAAATGCTTTTTACTTGTTATACAGGCTCCAGGGAAGTACAACCCAGACATACTTAGAGTCTTCCTGCCTCTGGAAATGCAGGTAAAATTTCCTCTTTGGCCTTTGAGGTTTTGACTCTTATCAAACACCATTTGATTCTGAGAATCCCTGGGCTCATTCCTCCCTCCTTAAGAGACTTCCCTCACCTGCACCTCACCGTATTGAATCAACCTGAGCATAAATGTCAGCAATTTTTACCTGTTTGCACACAAAGATTCTCACTCAAAAGATTTTTTTAAATTTAAAATATTGAATTCACAGAAAGGTGCAGGTTTTTCATGGGATGGGAAATAATTCCAAACCTCCCTGGACTCTATCCATTATGATGGGCATAAAAATGCTGGCCATCCCATCTCCAACATTTTTATGCCCACCATAATGGATAGAGAGCACTCTCTCTACAGGTTTATCTCACACCTGCTCTTGCTCAGAGACTGAGCCCTTTTCCTGCTATCTTTCTTTCCTTTATCTTGTCTTCTCTCCAGATAAGGACAAACCCAGTCTTCCCTTCATCCAGCTGTGTCTAATGCTTTTTCTGATAGCAGCTACTAGCTGAAGCCTACATTTTTGGTATCTTATATATCTTAAGTGTTTATCCAGGTATTTTTCCAAAGTTAACTCACTTCCTAAGAGAAAATTTCTCAATTGATATATCAAAAAGGTATGAGGTTCAGTTTCAGAAGGAAATAATTTTACATTGAACCATTGAATGTTATTTCTATCACACAAGGATGCTCATAATGTGTTTCAATATATAAGTAGATGTGAGCCATCATCCAGAATCGAATGGTATTGAATAGTAAGCAAAGCAATGGATGGCTTCAAAGAAAGAGTGACCACATCACATGGTAGATTTAAGATAAACACCATCTGTGGAACTCCCAACATGAAGATGCCAACAGCCCATGGTAGATCAACCATAAACCTGCCTTTCCATCCTATTTTCTTACTCTTCTCCCTTAAGTATGCCAATAAACAGAGTGTGACAGCCATAACATGAAACATAGCAAGATCAAACCAAGACATCTTAAAACACGTACCAGAGAAAAAATGTACTCCTTTAGTCCAGGACTTAAATAGTTTTAGTATGAAAATTTAGTCTGAAGATTTAGAATATGAGGTATTAAATGTTACGAAAAGCAAGCAAACAATGCTAACTAGAGGGTAAAGGTCAAAGTCTAGGAATGTGAGAAACAGATGAAGGGTAATAGTAGATATGGGACCAGATTTTGAGGGTTTGGGGAGTTCCTTCCTTCCTTCCTTCCTTCCTTCCTTCCTTCCTTTCTTTCTCTCTTTCTTTCTTTGCAGTTTCCCCTCCCCAACTCCTGCCAGTCTTTCCCCCCACCTCCCCTCTCCTCTCCCATCCACTTCTCAGTCTCTCCTGAGAAAAGGTTGGCCTCCAATGGATATCAACCAGCTCTGGCCTATCAAGTTGCAGTAAGACCAGACACATCTTTCCTATTGATGAGGCAACCCAGTAGGAGAAAAGGGGAATAGATTTTGTTATTAAGCTCAGGATTGTCTAGCCCTAGGCAGTTTTTAACAGACCAGGCTGCCTAACCAAGTTGAGACCTGTGGCTTTCTGAAGGACCGTCCTGACATGAGACTCAATATGGAGGAATCCAGATGAAAAGAAGAAGAAAGAAATTCCTCCTACAACTCCGAGTTGTGAGTGAGTGGCACATTTCTTTCCCAAGTCCCAAGCACATTTTGACAGGCAGAGACTGAAATACAGATATCTCAAGAATAAACTTTCTGAATGAAAGAAAATGGATGTTAAATTGCAGAGGCAACATTTTCATCTCATGCCATCTGTTATAACCCAAGTTTCTAGCAAACAGATTATTCACCAGAAAAATAAAGTGAAACAAATGAGATAAAAAAAATATGTTGTAGAACACAAAAATCCTCAAAAATGTTAAGACCACTTAAAAGTATTGACTTTGGCTTTCTTTAGAAAAAAGAGAATTTGACATCTGGGAACTTTCTTAGAAAACTCATAGTGATGAATCAAAACAAACTCCATGCTGCCCAACTTTTATGCATTCCTGCATATCCTAGAGTGCCGGTGTCGAGCTTGCAGTGGTACCCTGTGAGCTTGCCAACTCACTGAAGGTAAAACCCCCTTCCTAGGAACAGTGTGAGCCCAAGGATTTGTCCATGTAACTCTAGGGTTCACTATAAAATGCCATAAAGCTCCCCGCAGAAGACACAACACTCCTGGGTCAAGGAGCAGTGTCCTTCATGCTGGTTCGGATGGCCTATGCTCCGACTCAGTTCCCCTCAGTTATATTTTCCACTCCCCAAAGGCAACAACTTCAATTGCTGTAGCAATTTCTTTTGGTTTCTACTGTGTGTGTGTGTGTGTGTGTGTGTACATATATATGATTTTAAAAAGAGTTGTGTGTATGTATGTGTTTGTATGCAAGCAAATGTGAGTTTACAGGTACATGTGCCTGTGAGTATGCTTATGGAGGTTGGTGACCAATGCTGAATTTCTTTGTCATTGTCACTCACTCTCCACCTCATTTTTGGAGACAAGGTCTCTTAAGGATCCCTGATCTCGCTATTTCAGATAGACTTGCCAGCCAGCCAACCCCTGGGGTCCATCTGCCTCCTCGCCACAAGCTCTGGGCTTGCTGACACAGGCTGCCCTGCCTGGCTTTTACAGGGGTGCTGGGATCCAAACTTAGGTTCTCACACTTGTTTAGCGAGCACTTAGCTCACTGAGTTGTCTTCTCAGCTCCCTTATGCCATTTCTGTTTCTCTCTTTTCTGGAGTCAAAGATTCAACTCGAAACAGCTGCCATACATTTTCCCTATTCTACCTTTTCAGTTTGAGTGCATGAAGTTCCATTTCTAGTTACCCTGATGCTCAGTTCTTCCCCTTCATGATTAAGTGAATAAAGTTTTCCAAAGAGTCAAGTAAAATATCACTCTTCTATTCCTTCCTTACTCACTGTATCCCTGGAATTACCTTTTCTTTTTCCATTTGGTTTGAGTTGCCTGTATTTCCATTATCTGTGAACAGCTTTGTAAAGGGCTTTTCACTTCAATTTTCCACACAGTCAAAGCTGTCAGATAATCTATCAGTCTAATTTTTCTCCTGGAGTCTTCCTGAAAAATCCTTTCCCTACTCTGTAGGCTGCCTATGCTGCTGGTAGCCAGGGAACCCCTCACTATGTTATCTAAGGGAATTTCCTACACTCCTTATCTTTAGCAGTAGGTGAAACAACTAGGCCCAGTAATTGCCTCAGAAAGTCAATCTATAGACCAGACCCTCCTTATACTTAAAAGATGGGTTTAGATATAATTTTTCGTTTATTTATTATTTATTCACTTTACAGCCTGATCTCAGTCCCCTCCCTCCTCTTCTTCCAGCTCCATCCTCAGACCTCCCTCTCCACATTTCCCCTCCCCTTATTTTCAAAGAAGGGAAGCCCCCCCCCCCCCATGAGTACCAAGCCACCCTGGCACATCAAGTCTCAGCAGGACTGAGAGCATCCTCTCCCACTGAGGCCAGACAAGGCAGCCCAGCTATGGGAAAGGGATCCAAAAGTACACAACAGAGTTAAAGACAGCCTCTACTTCCATTGTTAGGGGACCCACATAACAAACAAGCTGCACATCTGCTACATATGTGTAGGGGGCCTAGGTCCAGCCCATGTATGCTCTTTGGTGGTGGTTCAGTCTCTGTGAGTCCCCATGGGCCCAGGTTACTTAATTCTGTAGGTCTTCTTGTGGTGTCCTTAACCCCTCTGACTTTCTCAATCCTTCCTTATACTTTTCCACAAGAGTCCCTGAGCTCCTCCAATAGGAGCTGTTTCTGCATCTTTTTCCATCAGCTGCTGGATGAAGCCTCTTAGAAAGTAGTTATACCAGGTCCCTGTTTGCAAGCACAGCAGAGTATCATTAATAGTGTCAGGCGTTGGCTCTCTCCCATGGGATGAGTCTCAAGTTATGCTAGTCATTGGTTAGCCATTCCCTCAATCTCCACTCCACATTTATTCCTACACTTCTTGTAGGTAGGACAAATTTGGGGTTCAAAGTTTTGTGGGTGGGTTGGTGTCCCCCTCCATCCATTGGAAGTCATGCTAGGCTACAGGAAGTAGCCACTTCAGGCTCATTAACCCCTGCTGCTAGGAGTCTCAGCTAGGGTCACCATCCAAAGACTCCCAGGAGCCTACTCTATGCTAGAGATGCCCCCACCAATTTCTGCTTTTGTGGGTATGTTGGTGTTCCACCCCCCTCCACTAGGGGTCTTGTCTAGTTAGAGGGTGGCCTCTTCAGTTTCCATGACCCCTGCTACTAGGGGTCTCAGCTAGTCACCCGCATGTCCTCCCTGGAACCTACCCTCTTGTAGGTTTCCAGCTAGTCCCAGATTGTCTCCTCCCACACTTTCTCTTCTCTATGCAGGCCCTCTGTCCTCAGGCCCCCACTCTCAGCATATCTGCTCTCCACCCTGTTTGCAGACCCTTGTTTCCCTCAGTACCCCTTCTTTATCCCCTTCTGTGTCTTTAACTACTTCCACTGCCTATTCTATTACCGCTTCTGAGTGAAATTAAAGCGTTCTCCCTTGATCCCTCCTTGTTACTTAGCTTCTTTGGGTCTGTGAATTGTAGTATGGTTATCCTGTACTACATTGGTCAATCAATGGAATCGAATTGAAGACCCAGAAATAAACCCACACACCTATGAACACCTGATATTTTTTTTTACAAAGAAGCAAAAACCATGGAATAAAGATAGCATCTTCAACAAATGGTGCTGGTCTAACTGGATGTCTATATGTGGAAAAATAAACAGATCCATATTTATCATCCTGCACAAAACTCAAGTCCAAGTGGATCAAAGACCTCAACATAAAACCAAGAACACTAAATATATTAGAATAGAAAGTTGGAATCAGCCTTGAACTTATTAACACAGGAGACAAATTCCTGAACAGAACACCAACAGCTCAGGCTCTAAGATCAACAACTAATAAATGGGACTTTGTGAAACTGAAAAGCTTCGGAAAGACAAAGGACACATCAATAGAACAAAATGGAAGCCTACAGAATGGAAAAAGATCTTCACCAACCCTACATTCAACAGAGGGCTGATATCTAAAATATATAAAGAATTCTAGAAACTAGACATCAACAAACCAAATAATCCAGTTAAAATGGAGTACAGTCTAAACAGGGTATTTTCAATAGAAGCATCTTGAATGGTTAAGAAGCACTTAAAGAAATGTTCAACATCATTAGTCATCATGGAAATGTAAATCAAAATGACTCTGAGATTCTGTCTTACACCTGTCAGAATGGCTGAGAGCAAAAACTCAAGTGGTAGCACTTGCTGGTGAGAATGTGGAGAAAGGAGAAAATTCCTTCAGTGCTGGTTGGAGTGCAAACTTGTACAACCCCTTTGGAAATCAATCTGATGCTTTCTCAGAAAATTGGGAATAGCTCTACCTCAAGACCCAGCTATACCACTCCTGGGCGTATACCCAAAAGATGTTCCACCATACCACAAGGACACTTGCTCAGCTATGTTTATAGCAGCTTTATTCATAATAGCCAGAAACTGGAAATAACCCAGATGTCTTTCAACCGAAAATGGATAAAGAAAATGTGATGCATCTACACAATGGAATACTTCTTAGGTATTAAAAAGAAGGAACTCATGATATTTGCAGGCAAATGAATGGAACTAGAAGAATATCCTGAGTGAGGTTACCCATACCCAGAGAGACACACCTGGTATATACTCCTTTCTAAGTGGATGTTAGCCACAAAGTACAGGATATCCTTGTTATAATCCACAGACCCAAAGGAGTGAAAAAGGAAGGAAGGCTCAAGGGAGGAGGATTAAATCTCACTCAGAAGAAGAAATAAAATGTTAGAAGAAGATATGAAATTTAAAGAACTTAGAACATCAACTTGTAGCCTTCAGAGTCTCTTAAAATATTTGGAGTCCTTCTAGTTCTTGATACTTTGTATGTGACTGGTTTCAAATCTCTGAAGTGATTCAGCTTCTTTGATATCTGAAAAGTATTTTAATTGTCTTAAACGCTCCATGGACTCTTCCAACCTGCAAGAGTATCTCTCAGTTCCAGGAAACTTGACAGTGCCATTATCTTGATCTTGTTTCACACATGTATTATCTTTAATCTTTCTGGAATTATCAACAACTATATTTTTAAATTTATTTATTACAATTTATTCACTTTGTATCCCAGCTGTAGCTCCCTCCCTCATTCCTTCCCAAACCCACCCTCCCTTCATCTCCTCTTCCCATGCCCCTCCCCCAGTCCACTGATAAGGGAGGTCCTCCTGACCCTAGCCTATCAGGTCTCATCAGGACTGGCTGCATTGTCCTCCTCTGTGGCCTGGTAAGGCTGCTTCCTGCCCCCTCAGGGGGAGATGATCAAAGAGCCAGCCACTGAATTCATGTCAGAGACAGTCCCTGTTCCTCTCACTAGGGTACCCACTTGGACATTGAGCTGCCATGGGCTACATCTGAGCAGGGGTTCTAGGTTATCTCCGTGCATGGTCCTTAATTGGATTATCAGTCTCAGAAAAGACCCCTGTGCCCAGATTTTTTGGTTCTGTTGCTCTCCTTGTGGAGCTCCTGTCTCCTCCAGGTCTTTCTATCCCCCCTTCTTTTATAAGATCCCCTGCACTCTGCCCAAAGGTTGGCTATGAGTCTCAGCATCTGCTTTGATACCCTACTGGGTAGAGTCTTCAGAGGCCCTCTGTAGTAGGCTCCTGTCCTGTTCCCTGTTTTCTCCCTCTTCCAATGTCTATCCTGTTTGCCCTTCTGAATGAGGATTAAGCATCTTCCCTCATCTGCTGCCCAGACCATTTGGCTTCTGGGCTTTCCTTAATATTTGTAATCAAAGAAAAATACAATTTACTTCAATGGTGGGCTATGATGTGGAAGTGGAAGTCAAATAAACCTTTTCTAAGTTGTTGTTGGTCATGTTTCATCACAGCAAGGAAACCCTAACCAAGACATTCCATGAAGATGCTTTGGCAGACAGATTGCATTTCAAGCAAAGAGAGGAAAACAGGTGGTGAGGACCCACCAAATTCACTGGATTATTCCAAGCAGTGGAAAAAGCACTAGGCACTCAAGCAGAGCATAAGTGCTGGGCAGTTGACTCACCTACCCTAGCTGGTAGAGTTTTATTTTATAAAAAGAGAAATAGCTAAGCAAAGCATGAATAAAATGTTGGCACATGTCAAACCTGGGTGATGATACAAAGATATGTGTTACTGTACACTTCTTATTTATATTTGAAGAGCCTTATATTTGAAAACATTTTAAAAATCCAACTCATGCACAGCATCTGGTACAAAAGACTTCATGCTGATTTGTATAAAGAAATTCAATTCCAGACTCAAATCATTATAAGCAGATTGTTTTGTTTTCAAATTAGCATATTTATTTTTAAACAATATATGTAAGCATAAAAATTATACATATTAATAGGATCTTGTGTGATATTTTGATGCATATTGTATCATTAAATCAAGTTAAAATGTTTATCTCCTTAAATATTTATCATTTATCTGGGGTAAAAATCTTTCAGCATCCTTCTCCTAGCTTTGAGAAATTTACAATACATTATTATTCCCCATAGTCAGCCTGTTGTACACACCAGAACTTCTTGATTTTATCTATGTATCAACAAGCTTGTTACCTACATTAAAATCCATCAAAACACTAACAGCATTTATAAGTCACAAGACCAGATCAGTTCTGACAACTTGGGTCTCCCTCGTGCATTAAGCATGTATTATCTCTTTCTTCTGCCTATTAAATTCAGTGTGTCTCATGCAGTCATTCTGCAGCTATTCTCCTGAGTGCCTTCAGAAGAGGGCAGTTCTAGTTCTGAGGACCATGCCCCAAATATGCCCTCTACTCTAAATTTTCATTTATTATGCACTGTCCTCTATCTTCTTTGAAAAACCTTTGCTACAAATTAGGTGGCTAACCTGGATTTTTCTACTTGATGCTAAAGTTCCAGAGCTCCTGACCAAGTGGCTTCCTGCTTCAATGCCCTGTGGCCATAGGTAACTGCCTACCCCCGTCTCCCTTCCAACCGGTTAGAGAACACAAGACAGTCTTGATTGTTTCCCATCCTCTTTTCTGAAACCTCACTCCGAAGCAATCTGATTTAGAGGGAAGAACTGATATGGACATTGTGGTTTTCAGTCTCAAATGACTACAACAGAAGTACCGCGTGGCTGTATATGAAGCAAAGAGAGGGGTTTTTAATTAATTTATTCACTTTATATCCCATCATAGGCCCCTTCCTCCTCTCCTTAAAGTCCCACCCTCTCTACTCTGTCCCCCTCTCTCCCCTCCCTACTCCTCAGAAGAGGGGAGCCCCGCTCCCCCAACCCACCTCAGCATACCAAGTTGAATCAGGACTAAGTGCATCCTCTTCCCTTGTGCTGGAAGAGTGATTGAAAAGCAGGCAACAGAGTCCATGTCAGAGCCAGCCCCTACTCCCCTTACTAGGAAAACCACATGAAGACAGAGCTGCCCATAGTGTACATTTGTGTAGGGGGCATAAGTCCAGTCCACACATGGTCCTTTGTTGGTGTTTCAGTCTCCACCAGCCTTTCTGGGCCCTTGTTAGTTGGCTCTTTTGGCTTCTTGTGGAGCTCTTGTCCCCTTCAGGTCCTTTCAGACCCCTACTTTCCACAAGAGTTTCTAAGCTTCATGCATATTTGGTGTGAGTCTCAGCATCTGTTTCGATTCACTGAAGGGTTAACGCTCTCAGAAGATAGCTCCTGTCTACAGGCATAGCTCAATATCATCAATAGTGCCAGAGGTTGACTCTTGCCTATGAGGTGGGTCTCAGGTTGGGCCAGGCCTTAGTGGGACAATCCTCATCTCTGCTTTATATTCTTCACTGCATATCTTGGAGGCAGGGTAAATTTTGGGTCAAAGTTTTGTGGGTGGGTTGTTGCTCCCCTCTCTCCACTAGCAGTCCTGTCTGGTTAGAGGGTGTCTTCTTCAGTCTCCATGACCCCTGCTACTAGGAGTCTCAGCTCAGTCACCCCCACATCCTCCCAGAAGCCGACCCTGTAGCAGGCCTCCAGCTTGTCACAGAGCTGCCCCCATCCACGGTTTCTTTTCTCTTTGCAAGCCCTGTTTTCTCACCCCTCTCTCCCCAGGTCTGATCTCCACCTCATTTCTCTCTATGCTCCCTCTCCTACCTTGTTCCCTCTCTTCAACTGCTTCCACTGTCTATTCTGTTTCCCCTTCAGAGTGAGATTTAGGTATCTTCCCTTGGGTCCTCCTTGTTACCTATTTTCAGGGGAGTGGAATCAGTGAATTGTTTATCTTGTACAACATGGCTAGAATCAGCTTATATCATATGTGTCTTTCTGTTTCTGGACTACCTCACTCAGGATGATCCATTTTCCTGCAAACTTCATGATTTCTTTGTTTTTTTAATAGTTGAGTAGTATTCCATTGTGTAAATGTACCACAATTTCTTTATCCATTATTGAGTTGAGGGACATCTAGGTTGTTTCCACATTGGGAGAAGATCACCAACCCTACATCCAACAAAGGGATAATATCCAAAATATATTTTAAAAACTCAAAAATTAAACACCAAAAAACTTAATAACCCAATTTAAAAATGAGGTACTGAGCTAAAGAGAGAATTCTCGACAGAGGAATCTCGAATGGCTGAGAAACAGTTGAAGAAATGCTCAATGTCCTAAGTATCAGGAAAATGAAAATCAAAACTATTCTGGGATTTCATCTTACACCCATCAGAATGGCTAAGATAAAAAACTCAAGTGACAACACTTTCTGGAGAGGATGTGGAGAAAGGGGAACCCTCCTCTGTTGCTGGTGGGAGTACAAACTTATACAACCACTTTGGAAATCAATCTGGCGCTTTCTCAGACAATTGAGAATAGCCATACCTCAAGACCCAGCTATACCACTGCTGAGCACATACCCAAAAAATGCTCTGCCATGCAACAAGGACACTTGTTCAACTATGTTTATTACAGCTTTATCTGTAAAGAGAGGCTTGACTCCGGGATCTAGACGAAGGAAGAGGGTTGAGGAAGAGGGTTCCCCGCTGGTTTGGGGCTCTGAAAAGCATGACAGCCAGCAGAACTGTTCAGGAGATCCCTGGCAGCCACCTGATTTGTAGACTATTAGAGCAGGTGCTGACATCACAAATCAGGAAGCAGAGACAGAGGCAGGGTTTACTCCCACAATGCCTTTGAAGGGCGCATGTGTGTGGCAAAGGAACACCCATAAGGCTCTACTTGCAGAACAGCCAGAGGGAAAATCCTTTTCCTTACATGGACTCCCTCCCTCCATAAAGAGTGCTTACTCACCACATCATGGCTCGCCTTCCACCAGCTACACAATGAGAGTGAGAGCTGCTGGTACCAACTCTTGCTGGAAAAGTAACTGACTTTGTATGTTGGTTTTCATTCACCTTATTTCTGGAAGGATTTTGAACTGACTTTTAAAGGGCAGTTGGAAAACAGGACATTGAAAATGTAACAGGGTGGGTGATGTTTGCTATCCAAAGGGACACCCAAGAGTGATGTGTGAAGAAATGGTTCCTGGATATCTGTGCTTTATGTCAAAGGCCCACTGCCTTTGCCTATGACACAGGCAAGAAAATCTAAATAACCAGTGATAAGAAGCTGCTGTGCAAAGCACAATAAAATCACCAAGCAGAAATCTAGGCAGGGTATTTCTGCAAAACCCAGTGACTTGCTATTGAGTCTAGGACCTTTCCATTGGGATCCTATTAACTCTCTCAGCAGTTCTTTGATGAAAGCAGTCTTAACACCCTTTTCAGAAAGCAAGATTTTGTGAGTTCAGCCCTGCTCTGTTACATGTTACAGTGTGTTTGTGTGCACATGTGAGGAGATCAGAGGAGACATAAGATGTCTTCTTCAACTGTTCTCTACTATGTAAAAAAACTTTTTGGACATAGTCTCTCAGTGAATCTAGAACCTCCAATTTGGTTAGGTTGGCTGGCCAAGGAGCTCTGGGGACCTACCTTCTCCTCCCAGGGGAAGGATTACAGTGGCACGCTACCATGTCCTGCTTTCACATGGGTGTTGGGGATCCAAACTTGGGTCCTAAGGATGTACAGATGCTTCACCAACTGGACCTTTTCCCACCACACTTGCCACAGTGTTGACCTCAGCGAGGCACATGCTTACTCTCAGACTCCAGACTCATCTTTAATAAGAGCAATCATCTGTCTGCTTTACTGCGTTTCTAGGGCCAAGGGAGTCAATAAACGTAAAGCATGCAAATAGTTTCTGGCATTCAGTGAAACCTGTGAAAACCCGGGTGAGCATCATTTTGTAGGTGGGCAAGCAGTCTCAGGGAGACTGACAAAAGTCTTAGCAATGCAAAACCATGCCATGCTTGAGCCCTAATTAGGATTTAGGGGAAGACTGTGAAGGAATTATGTATTTGGGAAGCTCTAGAGTTTTTTTTTGTTTGTTTTTTATTTTGTCAAAACCACCTTTTAGAGCAATAGCTTTCAAATATATATATATATATATATAAACATATATATAATCATATATATCATATATATGTGATTACACATACATATATATGATAAATCCAGATATATACTGGATTTATCCATGGGATGCTTAAGCCCAACCTACAGAAGATTTCTGGGAGGGAAAAACTGAAAGCAACACTGAATTAACCACGCTCCCCAGGTACAAACAACAACCTAACAACAACGTCTCAGATGCACAGAAGGGGACCATACAAATGGGATGTTGTAGGGATATGTAGGGATAAATACATATACAGGTATGTGTAATCACATATATATGATATATACATGTATATAATTCCAAACATATCACTGATATATACACATATACTATATGTCACTGATCTAGGGTGAATAAATGTAAGTTTTCTCATATGCTCAATCATGAATGCATTCAAAAGCACCCAAAATAGCCTTTATCCTATTGTTAACTTGACTTTGTTGCCTTGAATTTCAGGCATTATTTAGCCTCTTGTGGTTACAAAGGTTTCTTTTAAAAAATTAGTTATTCCTGGAAGATTCCATATTGTCTGTGCCGTAGAGTAGAAAGTTCATCGCTGTTTAGTTCTCTGAAACATATTTTGAGTCCATCATTAGGTGAGTTTGCAGTGCAGTCACCATGCACACATCAGCCCAGTTTTGCACTGTGGGATAAACAGGTTCATCCACACGGTCTAGGAACGAGAAAGAACTGGCATGCCTGTGAAGGGCGGGAGGAGCCTCTCGTCTTTGACAGAGATGTCGCTTCTGCGGGCTGTTTTTCAGCCGTGGGAAAACAAAGCGCATTGCTTCTCATGAGTCAGCATAGTCTCTAATTATGCTCAGTTTGATATCAATGGCATAAAAGCAATCGTGCTGCAATCAAGCAAAAAGGCACTGCTTGCATGTTCCACTTCTTCTTCCTAAATTACTGTGCTGGTAAAGGCCGAGAAGTTCCTAGTACTACCGGGAAGCCAGTCAACACTCCATTTGTATGGTTCCCTTCTGTGCGTCTGCGACGTTGCTGTTTGTACCTGGGGAGCGTGGTTAATTCAGTGTTGCTTTTAGCCCCCCTCCCCGCCCCCCCGTCCAGAAATCTTCTGAAGGTTGGGCTTAGGCATCCCAGGGATAAATCCACAGCCGAATCTGGACTCTGGAAGCGTGCTCTTTAAAGATGTGCTTTCAGCACAGAATTTCCCACATGGAAAATGCCTAGACCCAATTCAGATTTCGCCCTTTCTTTGCTATCTCTGCTTCCAGACTGGCTGGTAAATGACACCATTGTGGAAACTTGTTTGAATGCTCAGGCGTCTTCACTCCAGCCAAGTCTGTGCAGTGTAAACCTGCTTGCACCTGAAAGAAATCCGTCTCTGAAAAAAATCTTTTTAAAATAGATAATGTGCTTTAAGGATTTAATAAATATGCTAATAAAATAATAACCCAACCCTACACAGAGAACTGTAGGCAAATGAGGAAAGCTACGTGCAAGAGAGGTGGTCTTCTCTGGGGAAGAGCACAGCAATTGATTGTCCAGTGCCAAATGGTCAGCCCTGAAAACATACACACAACTAACATTACATTGATTGAGCAGGTTATATTTAGGGGTGTGTGTGTGTGTGTGTGTGTGTGTGAGTATCAACATGACTGTGTCATCAACAATGCACTTCAACAAAAAATGGAACCACCACACACAATCTAAAGCCAAAGCAAAAAGAATTTTAAAGCAGACATAGGCACTGGATTATGCAAAATGCCTTTTTCCCCCATGTGGATGGTGCTTTATTGTTTGTTCCTTTGCCTTTATTAGCATATTGCATGAATAAATTTCCCAAAGCCTAACTTTCCTTTCAGTGCTTACATACACCTCACATAATCTTAGGATATTATTCCTATATTCTGCTTCTGAGTTGATTTACTTACCATTTCACGTGGATTTTTCAATCTCCATGTATTTGAAGTTACTCTGTTTCATTGTTTCCAGCAGATTTTAACATTAGGTTTATGCTAGCCTGTTTGAATAAGTAGAAAGGAGTTCCGTCTCTTCTGTCCTTAATTCCAGGATAAATATCAGAGCTTTACCTGCTCTCCAGACAGTTAAAAGAGCGGCCAGCGGCACATGCATGGGTCGGTGTGTCTCAGTCTCCCTTCCTCACACTAATGCTTACTCCTTTCTGCTTTTTCCGGCGTTTGCGCTGGAGAAGGCCTGCTGCTTTCTTCACTAAGAAGACAAGAGTTTTCTTTTTAACACATGTATGTCTCTAAAATATCTGGAAGTTAAAATAATTTTTAGTATATACATAGTTTCTGGTCTTGTTACTTAATTTTGCCAGAACTTATTGATCCCTTTTTAAATGATATTTTAATTCATATATATAATATTTTGAGAATTTCATATATGTACAATATATTTACACCTCTTCAACATGGATGAGCAGTTGCCTCTCTATTACATTCAAGGGTGGAATAACTGGATCACATGAGTAGGAAAGGTGACTCTAGAAAGAGGTGAGGAAAGGAGTGGATATAACTAAAACACATGCTAACTAACCTCTCATAGAACTAATTTCAATTTTTAAAACATGCTGTATACATAACTATATAACTAATAGATATCAGATATAAAAGAAAACCTCATTAGCATAAGCTGAACCTCTCAGGCAAAGCCTGTGTTTTGCGACTTGTGCCAGGAGAGGCTGGGCACAGGGTGCGGTGCTGAGACTCACTGGGAAGGAAGAGGTGGGCATGGAGCAGACACCATGCCTGGAGCAGGATGATGGCCCCCAGGTGACTTTCCTCTGAGCCTGCCAGCAGCCCTAAGACTGTGCGACCTCACCTCAGATGCCCTTTTCTCTTTGCATGACTATGTCCCCAAACCTCACGCTACAACTTTGCAGCTTTGGATCAGTAACTGCAGTAAAGAAAAGCTATTCATATAAATCATAACACTTAAACTCTTTAATTTTTTCAGTATCTTTTCCTTCAGTATCAAGTACTTCCTCTTTGGTAGGCAGCTAATTTTTAGTCTGGTCCATTATTATGAGGAAATTGTAGGGGCAATTTCCCTACAGTCCTATTCCCCACCAACCTGTCTTCCACACAGTGGCCTAAGTGCTTATTTTACATAACAAATCTGTTCGTGTTACTCTCCCATTTGTTATTGTTGTTAAACCTCCCCCTCCCCCAGAAAAAAAATTGGATGTAGGATTGTGGTCTCTTAAGTCTTCTAGAAAAAACTTCATGACTCTGCCTCAGCCTCTCTCTCCTACCTTGTCCCTCTCCTTACAGATATCCAGATTTCTTTAGTCATTTAAAGAATCTCCAGTTGCCTTCCTAAATTTAGTACAAGGAGGTCTATGAAGAACCCTCCCTGCTGCCTGGCTTTTGTGAATATCTCTCATGGACATATCCCCCTGCATTGTAATCATGTTTCCTTACGCTCCCATTGTCCATCTCTGGAGAGCAGGGACTGAGGAGTTTGTTTCCAATGTCACCAGTCAGCAAGTGCCTGGCACATAGCTAGCATACTCACTAAAGTATTCAGAATAAAAGAGCCTCTGGCCTGACTCTGCACATTCCTAGGACAGGTAAAATGGGAGCTGGAGGAGAGAGGGAAGATTTCTCAAGATTAAAATTGGTTTCAAGAGGAGGAAACCAAGAAAGAAAGGGTTACCTTTAACATTAGTAGAAAGGAGACATTCCAAATAGGTTTTGTTTATCATGTTGAATAAACACAAAGAAGCCCCCTAAAAAAGAGTAGATGTGTCTTTCATAATGACAAAACTGAGAAATGTACAGCTGTTCATGATGGTTTTAACTGTCCATGTTGATCTCTAACCAAATGCTAAATTACTGAATCAACAATTCTGTTTATCCAGCCCAAGATTCTCCACCTTTGGGGCATTTTGTCTCTTTGAGTTTGTTTTTGTTTGCTTGTTTGTTTGTTTTCTCCTTTTCTTGTTCTTTGAAGCAATACATCTGCTCAGCTCATAGGTCCTCAGATCTACCACAGCCCCTGTTATTCCTTCTATTCCGATTTAAAATGGAATGTGGGAGGCCTCCTCTCAGCAAGCCTCACTGATACCCTACGTCTTAATGACCTGCCCAGGTTCTCTATCATTCCTCCCTCAACTCAGACACTGTTTTTAACCAGTCTCGGTGTCTTGGGAAGTCAGGAACTCTTCTCCTCTCTACTGCTCATGTAATACATTCTGGACTCCGGGTTACTTCACATCTTATATCAAAAACCATTTCCCCTCTTGATATTTACCTCCCATCAGGTTTCCTAGATGAGTCTTCACTTCCTGCTGGTTCCTTTATGTTTTCTTTGCCCTAGGCAAAAAGCTTTAGCCTTGGCCATTAGTGATGCTGGACAGTCTGCAGAGTAAGCATGAAATTCTATTTCTCTCACATCCCAACTCTAATTTTGAAAAATTTTTACAATTTTTTCTAAGCATCAATTTCTCCCCTAATAAAATAATGTACTTGCGCCATATTCATAGGTTTATTGTGAATATTATGTGCTTAATATATTGACATCCCTTAAAAGTAATGCCATTACCAAACTGCCTATATATTTGCTAGAAACGGACCCTTTCTCTGTCACATTCATCATGCCCTTGGTGAACAGTTTAGAAACTATTAATGGTACTATAAAAGCCATATTTTTGCATTATTTCTAAAATTGCATAGAAGATGAATAATATGGCAAATGGAGTTGGGATGGGATGAAAAAAATCAGTGTCATATGATAAACTCAACAAAATGTTTCTTTACATTGTTTTTCATGTCTTTCTTAAGGGTTGGGGAGATGGCCAAGGGAGTAAGAGCCCTGGTTGCTCTTGCCAAGGATCCCAGTTCCATTTTCAGCACAGACATGGTGGCTTACTGTAACTCTAGCTCTGGAGGCTCTAATGCCCTCTTCTGGCCTCCTTGGGCACTGTGTGCACGTATTAGGAGGAAACCCCACAGTGGGGGAACATCAGGTCCACCCTCAGGATACCAAGCTCTGGAAAAGTTCTGGGTTCCTGCATGCTCCAGGCCCTAGCCTCCTGCTGTATTCATGAGTGCTGTGCTCACCTGTCACTGATTATTGCTTGGGTACTGGAGCACTTATCTCCAACTTCACACCTACAGAAGCCAGAGATCCACTGGATCAAGCCCCCAGATACTGTGTCAAGGTACAACCAGTTATCACTAGCTAAACTGACCAAACTGCACGGCTCCTTGGCTCTTCAAGAAAGCTGTGCCCAGCAAGCACAGTGTAAGAGTAGCAGCAGCAGCCCACTAAATTCAGAGCAAGAAACCCAGGAGTAGGGAAGTTGTCTCCAGGACTTTTCCTGATGAGAGAACAGCCCCCCTGACTACCAATGACCACAGTTACCACACAGCTCCATACGCCTGAGGTGAGCTGTGGAAATTCCTAAGAAGCACTGCCATTCAGTTGTCCATACCCAAAAGCTGAAGAGGCCTCCTTCAGGAATAACCATCTACCTGCCAAGGGGATTCTCCCCACCCCAGGATTCCAGCGGGCACCAGCAGGAATAATAGCCAACACCTGAGATAGCCAGATAGGTAGAAGCCAGCATAAAAGCAAAACCAACAAAAGGCAAAGCAATATGGCATCTCCAGAACCCAGTTATCCAGGGGCAAGTAGCCCTGCACATCCTAACATAAGTGAAGTTCAAGAAGATGACCTTACATCTATGCTTATGAAGAGAATAATAGAGGAAACAAATAAAATGTATAAAGAAATAGAGAAAGATAAAATGAAACAGGGTGTGGCTATCCATAAGAAATAAAGGAAGTTGCAGCCAAACAGTTTGTGGCCTTCGGAGAGGAAATGATTAAATCACTGAAAGAAATAAAAGAAACAGAGAAATGTTCAAACAAACAGGTGAAGGAAATTACAGTCAGACAGGTGAAGGAAATCAACAAAACGGTTCAAGATCTGAAGATAGAATTGGGAAAATTAAAGAAAAACCAAGGAAATCATGGAGAGGAAGAACTTAAGAAGAAAACAGGAACTACAGAGGTAAGCATAACCAACAGCCTACAAGAGATGGAAGAAAGAATCTCAGGTATGGAAGATACAATGGAAGAAATAGATGTATCCATCAAAGAAAATGTTAAATCTAAAAAATTCCTGACACAGACCATCCAAGAAATCCAAGACAACATGAAAAGACAAAACCTAAGAAAAATAGGAATGGAGCAAAAAGAAGTTTCCTGTCTCCAAGGCCCAGAAAATATTTTCAACAAAATCATAGAAGAAAATTTCCCCAATTTAAAGGAGAGGCCTATAGGCACACAAGAGGCCTACAAAACAGGTAATAAATTAGACCAGAAAAGAAAATCCTCCCACCACATAATAATCAAAACAGTAAGTATACAGAACAAAGAAAAAATACTAAAAGCAGTGAGGGAAAAAGGTCAAGCAACATATAATGGCAAACCCATCAGAACCACACCTGACTTCTCAACAGAGAATATGAAAGCCAGAGGGCCTGGATGAATATCATGCAGACCCTAGGAGAACACAGACATCAGCCCAGGCTATTATACCCATCAAAACTCTCAGTCATCATAGATGGAGGAAACAAGATATTCAATGACAAAAACAAGTTTAAACAATACCTACACACAAATCCAGTGTTACAGAAGATACTAAAAGGAAAAATACAACCCAAGAAAACTAACTACTTTCAGGAAAACAAAGGAAATACCTCACTACAGCAAAACTAAAAATAGCTAAACATGCAAAATCACTACCACAACCAACAACAAAATCAAAGAATCTAACAGCCACTGGTCATTAAGCTCTCTCAACATCAATGGAATCAACTCTCCAATAAAAAGACACAGACTAACAGAATTAATGTGCAAATAAGATCCAACAATCTGTTGCATAAAAGAAACGCATCTAAATCACAAGGATAGGCATTACCTGAGAACAAAGGGCTGGAAGACAGTTTTCTAAGCAAATGGACCCAAGAAGCAAGCAGGAGTAGCCATTCTAATATCTAATAAAATAGACTTTCAACCAAAATTAATCAAAAGAGATGGGGAAGAACACTTCATACTCATCAAAGTAAAATTCCACCAAGAAGATATTACAATTTTGAACATCTATGCCCAAATACAAGGGCACCCACATTTGAAAAAGAAACATTGATAAAACTTAAACCACACATAGATCACCACCCATTAATAGTGGGAGACTTTAATACCCTACTTCCAATAAAGGACAGGTCAACAACACAGAAATTAAACAAAGAAACAATGACTCTAACAGAGATCTTGAATCAAATGGACCTAACAGACATCTACAGAACCTTTCACCCAAACACAGAAGAATTTACTTTCTTCTCAGCACCTCATGAAACCTTCTCTGAAATAGAGCATATAGGTGGAAACAAAGCAAGCCTCAAGAGATACAAGAAGATTGAAATAGTCCTTTGTATCCTATCTGATCACCGTGGACTAAAGTTGGACCTCAACAACAACAGAAATAGCAAAAAAGCCTACACACACAGGGAAACTGAACAACTCATGACTCAATGACAGCTGGGTCAGGGAAGAAATAAAGAAAGAAATTAAAGATTTCCAAGAATTCCATGAAAATGAAGGCACAACATACCCAAACTTGTGGGACACAATGAAAGCAGTACTAAGAGGAAAGTTAGCAATAAGTGCCTTCAAGAAGAAATTCGAAACATCTCATACAAGTAACTGCTCTCCTGAAAGCCCTAGGGGAAAAAAAAAAAAAGAAGCAAACACACCTAAGAGGAGTAAATGGCTGGAAATAATCAAACTCAGGGCTAAAATCATTAAATTAGAAACAAATAAAACAATTCAAAGATTCAATGAACCCAAGAGCTGGTTCTTTGAGAAAATCAACAAGACAGGCAAACCCTTAGCCAAACTAACTAAAAGGCAGAAAGGCACTATACAAATCAGAAATGAAAAGAAGGACATAACTACAGACACTGAGGAAATCCAAACAATTATTTGGTTTTACTTAGAAAGCCACGAAATTTGAAAATCTAAATGAAATGGACAATTTTCTTGATTGATTCCACTTACCAAAGCTGAATCAAGACCAGGTAAATAAATTAAATAGTCCTATATCCCTTAAGGAAATAGAAGCTGTCATCAAAAGTCTCCCAACCAATAAAAGCCAAGGACCAGATTGTTTCAACGCAGAATTCAACCAGACCTTAAGAGAAGAGCTAACACCAATACTCTTCAAACTACTCCACAAAATAGAAACAGAAGGAACATGACCAAACTCATTTTACAAAGCCACAGTCACCTTGATAGCTAAACCTCACAAAGGTTTAGAAATTTTCAGGTCAATCTCCCCTATGAACATTGATGCAAAAATACTCAACAAAATACTTGCAAACTGAATATAAGAACACATCAAAGATATCATCCACTATGACCAAGTAGTCTTCATCGCAGGTATGCAGGGGTGGTTCAATATATGGAAATCCATCAATGTGATCCACCATATAAACAAACTGAAAGAAAATAAACCACATGATAAACTCATTAGATGCTGAAAAAGCATTTGATAAAATCCAACATTTGTTTATGTTTAAAATCCTGAAGAGATCAGGGATACAAGGCACTAAAGGCAAAATACAGCAAGACTATAGCCAGTATCAAACTGAACAGAGAGAAACTTAAATCAATCACACTGAAATCAGGGATAAGGCAAGGCTACCCACTCTCTCCATATCTCTTCAACATAGTTCTGGAAGTCCTTGCTAGAGCAATAAGACAATTAAAGGAGATCAAGGGGATTCAGTTTGGAAAGGAAGAAGTCAAAGTATCTCTGTTTGCAGATGATATGATAATATTCATGAGTGACCTCAAAAAGTCTACCAGGGAGCTCCTATAGCTGATAAACACCTTCAGTATAGTGGCTGGATACAAAATTAACTCAAAGAAATCAGAAGCCCTCCTGTATACAAAAGACAAATGGGCTGAGAAAGGAATTAGGGAAACAACACTCTTCACAATAGCCACAAAGGACATAAAGTACCTTGGTGTACCAAGCAAGTCAAAGACTTATATGAAAAAAACTTCCAGTCTCTGAAGAAAGAAATAGAAGAAGATATCAGAAGATGGAAAGATCTCCCATGCTAATGGCTTAGCAGGATTAACATAGTAAAAATGGTCAGTCTGCAAAAAGCAATCTACAGATTCAATGCAAGTCCTATCAAATTACCAACAGATTTCTTTACAGATGTTAAAGGAAAAATTCTCAACTTCATATGGAATAACAAGAAACCCAGAATCGCCAAAACAATCTTCTACAATAAAAGATCTTCTGGAGGTATCTCCATCCCTGATCTCAAACTTTATTATAGAGCAACAGTAATAAAAACTGCATGGCACTGGCATAAAAACAGGCTGGTGGATCCATGGAATCAAATAGAAGACCCAAAATAAACCCACACACTTATGGACACCTGATTTTTGACAAAGAGGCCAAAACCATACAATGGAAAAATGATAGCGTCTTCAACAAAGGTGCTGGTGTAACTGGAGGTCCACATGGAGATCTCCCAGGGCTGAGCATGGGCAACAACAGCTGAGTGCATGCCTTTAACATGTGACATTATCTGTAACAGTATCACAGCTCGGCTTAAAGACCTAAGTCGTTATGGTCAACCTGTGTCCTGGCTAGTTTTGTGTCAGCTTGACCCAAGCTGGAGTCATTTGGGAAGTGGGACTTTCAGTTGAGAAGATGCACCCATGAGATTTGCCTGTAGGCAAGTCTGTAGTACACTCTCTTGATTAATGATTGATGTGGGTGGACCCAGCTCACCTGGGGATGTTACAGGAAAGCAAGATATAACAGCCTACAGACTGGAAAAGGATCTTCACCAACTCTATATCTGACAGAGGGCTAATATCCAGAATATATAAAGAACTCAAGAAGTTAAACAGCAGCAGATGTGCTGTAAAAATGGGGAATGGAGCTAAACAGAGAATTCTCTGTAGAGGAATATAGACTGGCAGAGAAACACTTAAAGAAATGCTCAATATCCTTAGCCATCAGGGAAATGAAAATCAAAATGACCCTGAGATTTCACCTTATACCCATCAGAATGGCACTTAAGATCAAAAATTCAAGTGACAGCACATACTGGAGAGGATGTGGAGAAAGTGGAACCCTCCTCCACTGCTGGTGGGAATGTAAACTTGTACAACCACTTTGGAAATCAATCTGTTGCTTTCTCAGACAATTAGGAATAGTGCTACCTCAAGATCTAGCTATACCACTCCTAGGCATATATCCAAAAGATGCTCAAGTACACAACAAGTACTCAGCCATGTTCATAGAAGCTTTATTTGTAATATCTAAAAGCTGGAAACAATCCAGATGTTGTTGTTTACAGAACAGAAATTATGGTACTTTTAGACAATGGAATACTACTCAGCAATTAAAACAAGGAAATCATAAAATTTGTAGGTAAATGGTGGGATCTAGAAAAGATCATCCTGAGTGAGGTATCCCAGAAGCAGAAAAACACACATGATATATACTCAGTTATAAGTGGATATTAGACGTGCAATATAATCATACGAAAATCTGTACACCTAAAGAAGCTAATCAAAAAGTAGGACCCTGGGTAAGCTGTTCAATTCTCATTCAGAAAGGCAAATGGGATGGACATCAGAAGAGGGAGAAAAGGAGGGAACAGAGAGAAAAGAGGGAACAGGAGAGGAACCCACCATAGAGGGCCTCTGAAAGACTTTACCCAGCAGGGTATCAAAGCAAATGCTGAGACTCATAGCCAAAGTTTAGGTGGAGTGCATGGAATCTTATGAAAGAAGGGAGAGATAGAAAGACCTGAAGGGGACAGGAGCTCCACAAAGAGAGCAACAGAAGCAAAATATCTAGGCCCAGGGGTCTTTTCTGAGACTGATACTCCAACCAAGGACCATGCATGGAGATAACCTAGAACCTCTGCACAGATGTAGCCCATGGCAGCTCACTATCCAAGTGGGTGCCTTAGTATGGGGGACAGGGGTTGTCTCTGACATGAATCAGTGGCTGGCTCTTTGATAAGCTGGGGGCTACAGCTGGGATACAACGTGAATAAACTGTAATTAATAAAAAATAATTTTTTAAAAAAAGAACAAAAAAATCTAATACTTTTTAAAATAGAAAACATCATTGGATATTTAGAGACAGTTGATCAAATTTACATATAGAGCCAATGTAAATTCAATTCAAAATTCAAAGAGGATTTTCTTACACAGATTAACAGACTGACTCTATAATTATTTTAAAACGTAAAAGTCTTTTTTTCCATTGAATGGTTTTGGCATCTTTCAAAAATCAGGTGTCCATAAGTGTGTGGATTTATGTCAGGGTCTTCTATTCGATTCCATTGATCCACCAGTTGGTTTCTATGCCAGTACCATGCAGTTTTTAGTATTGTTGTTCTATAGTACAGCTTGAGATCTTGAGATCAGGGATGGAGATACCTCCTGAAGATCTTTTACTGTAGAGAATTGTTTTAGCAATTCTGGGTTTCTTGTTATTCCATATGAAGTTGAGAATTTTTCTTTCAAGGTCTATAAAGAATTGTGTTGGTAATTTGATGGGAATTGCATTGAATCTGTAGATTGCTTTTGGTAAGATGGCCATTTTCACTATATTAATCCTGCCAAGCCATGAACATGGGAGATCTTTCCATCTTCCTATATCTTCTAATTCTTTCTTCAGAGACTGGAAATTTTTTTCATACAAGTCTTTGACTTGCTTGGTTAGGTTCATACCAAGGTACTTTATGTCCTTTGTGGCTATTGTGAAGGGTGTTGTTTTCCTAATTTCTTTCTTGGCCCTTTTGTCTTTTGTAGCCCATGGCAGTTCAGTATCCAAGTTGGTTCCATTGTAATAGGAACAGGGACTGTCTCTGACATGAACTGATTGCCCTGCTCTTTAATTACCTCCCCCTGAGGGAGAAGCAGCATTACCAGGCCACAGAAGAAGACAATGCAGCCACTCCTGATGAGACCTAATTGACTAGGATCAGAAGGAAGGAAAAGAAGACCTCCCTTATCAGTGGACTTGGGGAGGGGCATGCATGCAGAGGGTGGAGGAAGGAAGGGATTGGGATAGGAGGAGGGAGGGAACCACAGGGGGGGATACAAAGTGAGTAAAGTGTAATTAATAAAGAATAAAAGGAAATTTCATTAAAAAAAGTAAAAATCAGAAAATAATTTTGAAAATTCAAGTGAGAGACTGAAGAGTACTTGGCTTCAAACTTGCTATAAATCTATAGTAATGTAGACAGGGTAAAATTATCCTAAGTATAAATATTTAGCCCAACACAAGAAGTTAGAGAACTCGCAAGAGGGCCCATGCATACACAGTCGACTGGCTTCTTAAATCCAAGGCGCTTAATAGAGAGGATTGTCTTCCAGTGTGCAGCACAAGAACAGCTGGCTAGTGCATGGTCTGGGAACAGCTGGCTAGAGCATGCAGCAGGAACAGCTGGCTAGTGCATGCAGCAGAAACAGCTGGCTAGAGCATGGAGCAGGAACAGCTGGCTAGTGCATGCAGCAGAAACAGCTGGCTGATACATGGAGCAAGAACAGCAGACTAATGCATAACACAAGAATAGCTGGCTAGTGCATGGCCTGGGATCAGCTGGCTAGAGCATGCAGCAGGGACAGCTGGCTAGTGCATGCAGCAGGAACAGCTGGCTAGTGCATGCAGCAGGAACAGCTGGCTAGTGCATGGAGCAGGAACAGCTGGCTAGAGCATGCTGCAGAAACAGCTGGCCAGTGCATGGCCTGGGAACAGCTGGCTAGAGCATGCAGCAGGAACAGCTGGCTAGAGCATGCAGCAGGAACAGCTGGCTAGAGCATGCAGCAGGAACAGCTGGCTAGAGCATGCAGCAGGAACAGCTGGCTAGTGCATGGAGCAGGAACAGAGCTGGCTAGAGCATGCAGCAGGAACAGCTGGCTAGTGCATGCAGCAGGAACAGCTGGCTAGTGCATGGAGCGGGAACAGCTGGCTAGAGCATGGAGCGGGAACAGCTGGCTAGAGCATGCAGCAGGAACAGCTGGCTAGAGCATGCAGCGGGAACAGCTGGCTAGAGCATGCAGCGGGAACAGCTGGCTAGAGCATGGAGCAGGAACAGAGCTGGCTAGTGAATGAAGTGGGATGAGCAGGCTAATGTGCAGTACAGGAACAACAAGCTATTGTGTAGTGCAGGAACAGCTGGCCGTCAGGGGGCTTAGAACCTCAGCTGTTACCACACATCATATTCGAAAGTTAACTCATAATAAAGAACGGGCTTAAAACCAACCTGTAAAACACTGAGAAGAAAGCATTGGAAAGACATTGCAACCAAATGTTTCTTACATAAGATAAAAAAGCACGAGCTGTAAAAAAAAAAAATGGTTCATAGGAATCAGAAAGAAAACCTGATCTTCAAAAGATATGAGTATGAAAGTAAAAAGGCCAGAGCCAGACTGAAAGGCTATGTATCTGACAAAGGGCCTATGTGCAGAATACATATAAAGTCTTACAGTTCAAAGGGCATGCAAGCCATGTAAAGATGGCAGAAGAGCTAAGCAGGTGCATCATGAAGACATAAATGAGTAACACACATGTCAAAGAAATGTTCATTTTTATAATACACAGCAAAAATAGTTACACAGTTTTTCTATAGAAGTATATGAAAGCACAGAAAAATACCATATAACCAACCAGCTCCTTCCCAGGTGTTCATCTGAAAGAAATAAAAACATTTATTCACAAAATTATTTGCATATGAATGTTCCCAGCAGCTTTGTACTGGTTTCTCTTATGTTGCCATGACCAAAGCACCTGGCAGAAATAACTTAAGAAATAAAAGCTTTATTTCGACTCATGACTACAAAGGATACCTGTTCATCACGGTACAGCAGGTGTGGCAGAGTGGCTTTGTGGTGATCAGGGAGTGTGGGATGGCAGCTTGTTCTCATGCGCACAGGCAGGAAGCAGGAAGACAGGCAAGAACCACGTTTCTAGAGTTTTGGAGTTGGTTTGGTTTGGTTTGGTTTGGTTTGGTTTGGTTTGGTTTGGTTTTGGCTGTGGGCCTCTGTATCTGTTTCTATCAGCTCCTGAGTGAAGCCTCTGAAATGACAGTTATACTAGGCTCCTGTCTACAAGCATAGCAGAGTATCATTAATAGTGACAGAGGTGGGCTCTCTCTCTCTCTCTCTCTCTCTCTCTCTCTCTCTCTCTCTCCCTCCCTCTCTCTCCCCCTTTCTGTATGAGTCTCAAGATGGGCCAGTCGTTGGTTGGCCCTTACTTCAATTTCTGCTCCTTGTTTATTCCTGCACATCTTACAGGCAGGAAAAATTGTGGGTTGAAAGTTTTGTGGCTGAGTTGGTGTCCCCATCCCTCCATTGGATGTCTTGTCTGGTTACAGGAGGCGGCCATTTCAGGATCCATATTCCCGATTGCTTGAAGTCTTAGCCAGGGTCACCCTCATAGATTCCTGGAAGTTTCCATTGTTCTAGGTTTCCAGCTTATTCCAGAGATGCCCCACACACCTATCCCAGCTCTTGCTCCCTCTCTCCATCCTCCCCACACAGGAGATCCTTGTTCCCATCCCCATTACCTCTCCCAACCTGTTCCCTCCCTCCCTCCTTCCCTCCCTCTTCCTTCCCTCCCTCCCTTCTTCCCTCCCTTCAACCCTTCATGTCTACTTTATTTCTGCTTGTGAGTGAGATTCAATCATCCTCCTTTGGGCCCTCCTTGTTACTTAGTTTATTTGGGTCTGTGTATTGTAGCATGGTTATCCTGTACTTTATGTCTAATATCTACTTATAAGTGAGCACATACATGTGTGTCTTTCTGGGTCTGGGTCGTCTCATTTCTACTTCCATCCATTTGCCTGCAAATTTCATGATGTCCTTGTTTTTAATATCTGAATAGTATTCTATTGTGTAACACATTTTCATTCGCCATTCTTCAGTTGAGGGATATCTAGGTTGTTTCCAGTTTCTAGGCTATTGCGAGTGAAGCTGCTTATAAACATGGTTGAGCAAGTATTCTTCTGGTATGGTGGAGCATCTTTTGGGTATATGCCCAGGAGGGGTATACCTGGATCTTGAGGTAAATCTATTCCCATTTTCTGAGAAAGCAGCAGATTGATTTCTAAAGTGGTTGTACAAGTTGCACTCCCACCATTAATGGAGGAGGGTTTCTCTTTCTCTGCATGTTTGCCAGCATGTGCTGTCACTTGAGATTTTGATGTTAGCCATTCTAATTGTTATAAGTTGGGAGTTGTTTTGAGTTGCATTTCCCTGATGCAAAGATTGCTGAACATTTCTTTAAGCACTTCTTGGCCAATCTATTGAGAATTTTCTGTTTAGCTCAGTAGCCATTTTTTTAAATTGGATTATTTGGTTTGTTTGTGTCTAGTTTCTTGAGTTCTTTATGTATTTTGGATAGCAGCCATTTATCAGATGTAGGATTAGTAAAGACCTTTTCCTAATCTGTAGGCTGCCGTTTTGTCCTTTTGACAGTGTCCTTTGCCTTACAAAAGTTTTTTAGTTTCATGAGATTCTATTTATTAATTGTTAATCTTACTGCCTGAGTGGTTAGTGTTCTGTTCAGGAATTGTTCAAGGCTCTTTCCCACTTTCTCTTCTGTCAGATTTAGTGTATCCGGTTTTATGTTGAGGTCTTTGATCCACTTGGATTTGAGTTTTGTGCAGGGTAATAGATATGGGTCTTTTTGCATTCTACATACAGTCATCCAGTTAGAACAGCACTATTTGTTGAAGATGCTTTATTTTCCATTGTATACTTTTGACATCTTAATAAAAAATCAGGTGTTGTAGGTATGTGGGTCTACTTCTGTGTCTTCAATTCAATTCCATTGATCAACCTGTCTGTTTTTGTGCCAATATCATGTGGTTTTTATTACTATTGCTCTGTAGTAAGTACACCTTGAAATCAGGAATGGGAATACCTCCAGAGGTTCTTTTATTGTACAGGCTTGTTTTTGCTGTATGGGGATTTTTTTTTTCCACATGAAGTTGAAAATTATTTTTTCAAGGTCTGTAAAGAATTGTGTTGGAGGAGCTGGAGAGATGGTTCAGTGATTAACAGCACTGTCTGCTCTTCCAAAGGACCTGGGTTCCATGAGGTGCCAAGAGGAAGGTATATTCTTTTGTGTTTCAGTAAAAAGTTCTGTAGCTATCTGTTGGGTCCTTCTGATTCATGACATCTGTTAGTTTATTTTTTCTGGTTAGCTTCTGTCTGGATGACCTGCCCAGTGGTCAGAGCTGGATGTTGATGTCTCCTACTACCAATGTGTGGGCTTTGATGTGTGATTTAAGTTTTAGTAATTTTTTTTTTTTTTTTAGGGATGTGGGAACCCTTGCATTTTTTGGCATAGATATTCAGAAGTAAAACGCCATCTTGGTGGATTTTTCCCTTGATATGAAGTGTCATTTCCCATCTCTTTTGATTAATTTTGGTTGAAAGTCTACTTTATTAGACATTAGAATGGCTACTCCAGCTAACTTCTTGGACCTATTTGCTTGGAAAACCTTATTCCAGTCCTTTACTCTGAGGTAATGTCTTTGTTGCTGAGGTATGCTTCTTGTATGCAGCAGAATGATGTATCCTGTTTTTGCATCAATTCTCTTAGCTTTTTTTTTAATTGGGGAATTGAGTACATTGATGTTGAGACGTATTAATGAACAATGATTGTTAATATCTGTTATTTTGATGTTGATGTCTGTGTATGTGTGTGTGTTTCCTTTCTTTTGGTTTTGCTGGGGTGGAATTATTTATTTCCTGTGGGTTTTTGTTTTTTGTTTTTTGGGGTTTGTTTGTTTGTCTTTGGATGTAGTCAATCCCCTTGGGTTGGAATTTTCCTTATAGTATCTTCTAGAGGGCTGGATTTGTGGGTAGATATTGCTTAAATTTGGTTTTTGTCATGGAGTATTTAATTTTCTCCATCTATGATGGTAGAAATTTTTGTAATCTGGGATGGCATCTGTGGTCTCTTAAAGACTACAAGATATCTGCCCAGGCCCTTCTGACCTTTAAAGTCTCTGTTGAGAAGTTGGGTATAATTCTGATAGGTCTGCCTTTATGTGTTACATTGTCTTTTTCCCTTGAAGCTTTTAATATTCTTTTTTGTTCTGCACACTTAGTGTTTTGATTATTATGTGGTGGGAGAATTTTCTTTTCTGGTCTAATCTATTGGGTATTTTGTAAAATTCTTGTACATTTATAGGCATCTTTTTCTTTAGGTTAAGGACATTTTCTTTTATGATTTTGTTGAAAATATTTTCTGGGCCTTTGAGCTTGAAATCTTCTCCTTCCCTTCTTCCTATTATTCTTAGGTTTGATGTATTCATAGTGGCCTGAATTGTCTGGATGTTTTGTGTCAGAAACTTTTTAGATCTAACATTGTCTTTGACCGATGTATCAATTTCTTCTATTGCATCTTTTACACCTGAAATTTCCTCTTCCATTTCTTATATTCTGTTAGTGATGCTTATGTCTGTAGTTTCTGTTATCTTACCTATGTTTAACATCTCCATGAGTCCCTCAGATTGTGTGTTCTTTATTGCTTCTATTACCATTTCTAGGACTTGAACAGTTTTACTTATTTCCTTCAACCTTTGATGGTATTTTCCTGTATTTCTTTCAGGGATTTACTCATTTCTGTTTTAAAGGCTTCTACCATCTTTCATAAGACTGGACTTAAGGTAATTTTCTTGTGCTTTGTCTGCATTATGATATCCAGGGTTTTCTGTAGTAGGATAGTTGAACTCTGGTGGTGCCATGTTGCCCTAGCTCTTGTTGATTGTGTTCTTAGGCTGGCCTTTAGCCATTTGATTGTTTCTGGTGTTAGCAGGCCTCCAGTAATGCAGTCAAAGTTGTGGGCTGGATAAATGGAGCAGGTTACCGAATTGGTTACTTTTATTCTTGATAATATAAATCAGCACTTTTACTCATCTTTCAGTGATTTTGTTGTTCATTATTTTCCCCTTTCTAACATTTTAATCTCCACCTCTTTGCTTTATCTCCAGCTGTTGATTTGTGCATCTTTAACTTATTATAAGCTATTTTAAAGTGATATGTCTCTTCATATACAATATAAAGAGCTACAGCCAGGTGGTGGTGGCGGTGGCACACGCCTTTAATCCCAGCAAGGAGGCAGAGGCAGGCAGATCTCTGAGGTCAAGGCCAGTCTTGTCTACAGAGCAAGTTTCAGGACAGAACAGGCTAGGGTTACACAGAAAAACTGTCGAAAAAAAAGAACCACAAAAAACAAATCACCAAAAACAACACCAACCCTCCCAAAAAAGAGCTACAAGGGGTGACAGTAATCTTGATTGTCAGCTTTTCTGGGTTAAGAATTGCATGGGAGTTTAGTGACATGCACCTCTTGGGTGTGTTTGTAAGAGTTTCTAGAAATGATTACATCAGAAAGGCCCTGATGTGTTAGATGTATTAATCTCTAATGGATTCACAAAATGATGACATTATAAAACATAGCGAAAAGTAGAAACAGTGCAGGCTAGGTAAGAAAACAGGGCAGTGCTGGCTTGTCCCTCGGGGTGACATCTTTCTTAGTCTTCTGTGTGTTTCCTTGTCACTGCTTCCTGGCCACCATGATGTCAGTAGTTCTGCTCTGTCTGCACTCCCCTGTGGTGGATTGAAAATAAACCCTTCCTCCTCGGGTCTTCTCGTCACAGCTATGCAAAAGCAACAGAGGCAAACAGGGTTTGGGCCTTTCTTTTGGTGTGTTTATTATATTTCCTGGTTTCTTTTAAATGGTCAAATGTCTGTTAAAGAAAAAGGGAACATTTTAATTTCTGTGTATTATCACCCATTTTACTGTCTGTGGCCTCTGCTCACTCAGAGTCAAGTTTCCCACTTGCACTCTCCCTCTTCAACCCAGCAGCCCTCATGAGCATTTCTTTAACTAAACTGCCATGTCACCTCTATAACTGACAAATTTGTTCACCTTTAATGTTTCTGAATCTCCTCATTATCTGTATGTTTGAAGGATATTTTAATAAAAGGATCTTACAGAACTTTGCATATGTTGCTCTGTTGTTTTTGTTTGTTTGTTTAGTTTTTATGTTTTTTTTACACCCCAACCAAAGTTTTCCCACCTCTTCCCAGTGCCTCCTCCCACCTCCCTTCTGACCTCCCTCCCACCATCCACTCCTCCTTCGTGGGTCTCGAGCAAACGTGGCATATCAAGTTGCGGGAAGATTGGGTACTTTCCTTCGTGTTAAGGCTGGATGAGGTAACCCAGTATGAGGAAAAGGGTCCCAAAAGCCATCAAAAGAGTCAGAAAAGTCACCTTTTCCCACAAGGAGTCCCACCAGGAGACCAAGCTACAAAACTACAATATATGTGCAAAAAGCCTAGGTCAGGCCCATGCAGGCTCCCTGGCTGTCAGCTCAGTCTCTGTGAGCCCCTATGGGCCCAGGTTAGTTGAGTCTGTGGGTTTTCTTGCAGTGTCCTTGACCCCTCTGACTCCCACAGTCTTTCCTCTCCTTCTCCTCTTCTGCAGGATTCCCTGAGCTCCACCTTGTGGGTCTCTGCATCTTTCTATCTTGCATTATTTCCTGCAAGGTGAATCATAATCTCCTCTGATTTTATCTTTCTTCCCCATCTCATTACTTTTAGAACATCTTCCTGTGGCTTTTATCACATTCACCCTAATGTTCTGAGAGTGCTGCTCTGTGTGTTCCACTCAGGGTAGGATGACCTTTTCTTTCTGACTTCTCCAGTGCTTCTCTAAGAATGAGTCAAGAGCCTTCGCTTATCTTTCTCTCTCTACTACCTATATCCAGCAATTAAATCCTGACCAGTGCTAGGTTGTCATAGCAACAAATTGGTCATGTTGCTCTCAGAAATGAAAAGTGATGGCCCACTCACAAACCTAATTTCATATGACTGGTTAGGAGAAAAATATAAAAAAGAAACTGCACTTTCTTAGCTTATCTTTAAAGCCCTAATTTAAAATATAAGTATTTCATGATTATTAAAACAAGTGCTTTTTAGTATCAGGATTTTTTTTTTTGCAAGTATGTAACATGACTGACAGAGAAAGCCAGCTTGTCTCAGCAGCAAAAAGCTCAGTCCCACAAGTCACTAGACTGATGTGTGTGGATATATTTACCGAACATATATTTTAAGTCAGAAACCATGCTGTACAGAAAATCAGTCGATCAGTCAGAAAAATAAATCAAGTCAGAAACAATCCTGTACAGAAAACATGCTGTACAGGATTGATAATCATTTGTGGTTTGGTTTCTACCATCCAATTTTATTTTCTAAATCTGCTTCATAAAATTTACAGTAAAGCAAGGTGATTAGGGGCCTCTGAAAGACTCTACCCATCAGGGTATTGAAGGAGATGCTGAGACTCATAGCCAAACTTTGGGCAGAGTGCAGGGAATGTTGTGGAGGAAGTGGGAGATAGAAAGACCTGGAGGGGACAGGAGCTCCACAAGGAGATCAGAGCCATAAAACTGGGATCAGGGCCCTTGCAAAGACCAATACTCCAACCAAAGACCATGTATGGAGAGGACCTAGACCCCTGGCTCAGATGAAGCCCATAGGCTGCTCAGTTTCCAAGTGAGTTCCCTAGTAAGGGGATAAGAGGCTGTCTCTGACATGAACTCAGTGGCCTTCTCTTTGATCACCTCCCCCTGGGGGTGCAGCCTTGCCAGGCCACAAAGGAAGATGATGCAGCCAGCCCTGAGGAGGCATGATAGGCTAAGGGTCAGATAGAAGGGGAGGAGGTCCTCCCCTATCAGTGGACTAGGGGAGGGGCATAGGGGGAGAAGAGTGAAGGAGGGTGGGACTGGGAGAAGACAAGGGAGGGAGCTACAGCTGTGATACAAAGTGAATAAATTGTAATAATTAATTAATTAAAAATCATAGTAAAGAAACACTAAACATTAGACTGAGAATAAAAATCTCTGGGCCTCTAATTATACTTTATTTAGGGGGAATACTTAATTTTATTATTTAATAATTATTATTAATTAAAATTAATCATTAATATGTGATTATTGAGTACCTATTACAAGTCAGACTCTACTAGGAACTGGGGATATACTGGTTAAGACTTTAATGGCCTCCATTTTAGATAATCTACAATGTCATAATATAGACAGTGAAACAAAGTATTACAAAAGGAAGTGTATTAGCCTAATTTAGAGAATCTGCTCTAGAAAATGGAATTAGTATGAGGCCTGATAGTAACTGGAATTCAACAGGCTGGACACTGTAAGCATAAGGCTACGCTTGGAGCTGACCTCTTAGTTCTTGTCTTGGTTACTGTTCTAAATGTTGTGATGAGACAGCACAGCCAAGGCAGCTTATACGAGAAGCTTGGAAGCTTGATTACAGATTTAGAATCATGGTGGGAAAGCAGAGGCATGGCACTAGAGCAGTAGCTGGGAGCTTTACATCCCGATCCACAGGCAGCACGCAGAGAGAGAGACTCGGACCTGTGTGGCCTTTTGAAAGCTCAAAACCCACTTCCAGTGACACCCCTCCTTCAACAAAGCTGCAGCTAATCCTTTCCAAACACTTCCCAATGTTCAGTCCCTCCCTGATGACTAAACATCCCAATGTAGGAATCCATGGAGGCCATTCTCGTTCAAACAGTTCGACTCTTGCTTATCTTCAGAAATCCTAGAATTCTAAAAGGTCTAAATTGAGACTCAGCTGTCTCATAACCCATCACGGGTCTCATTTCTTTCCCATCTAAACCTGCAGCACCTGAATGATGAGTGCCACTTAAGTCATGCTCCACTGTTCTCAGTGAACCAGCAACACTGTTCACAAAAAAATGCAAGTTTTCAGTCCCAATCTGTACTGATTTCATAATATATAAACTGATTATATTAAAATACAGTAAATTCATTCTCTTACAATTATGGAGGCTTGAAGTCTGAAATCAGGGTGTCAGAAGGTCAAACCCTCCCAAAGTCTTAGAAGTTGTGGATGGATACTTTTCGTTGTTTCTCTCAGCTATCATGATTCCAACCATTTCTTACCTTGTGGCTGTGAAACAGTCTCCATGTACTGATGGTCCTTCTCATGTGTCTTTGTCTCTTTTATATGTTTCTTCTGATTCCTATGTAACCCAGTATCATTGACCTTGACAACCCTCAACTATATCTACCCAGACTCCATTTTTCCAAATAATGTCATATTCATAGGTTATATGGATATGTGAACACAGCTTTATGGAACCTACCATTTGACACTGCATACTGTTCACTAAATCAAAACCGCTAGTTTTAGGTCCCAGAGACCTGTGACTAAACGAATCTTTTGATGATATCTATGATTTTAGAGTTTGAAGCTGTCTAGACTAACCTGTTGCTACTCAGTGGGTTCTATTGTTGGCTCTCCTACCCTTTCATACTGTCATTCTCAGGAAGCTATCTTGTAACACTTGTTCAGAGATACCAAATGAACTCATCAGAGAACTCATAGAGGAAAGAAGCCTTAATATGACAAACCTTTTACCCAGAAGGGCCATCTTAGGACCCATCAGAGAATTCATACATGACAGAAACCCTACAATTGCAATGAACGTTACAAATCCTTATTAAGAAAGATTATCTTAGAACATACAGAAAATACATACAGGAGAGACTTTACAAAATTAGTGAATGTGACAATTCCTCACCAAGAAAAACCATCTTAGAACTCAGCAGAGAATACATATGAAGAGGAGCCCTACAAATGTAGTGTATATGGAAATCCTTTCATGTTGGTTCATCTCTTAGAATACTTTGGAGAATACATGCAACAGGGAAACCTTTTAAAAGTAATGTATGAGGAAAAGTCTATATCTACATCTCAGGTGGAAGAAAACATTTGAAGATTCATGAGAAAAGTTTTCACAAGGAAATAATGTGGTATGTGCTTTTATCCAAGCTCTGTCCATTACGACCTTCAAGGTTCCATACTAGGGAATTATTGTGTACATGAGAAACTGTGAAAGCCTTTAAGTAATGTTCAAATCCTGGAAAGCATCAAGCATTTCTGCTGAAGAAAACTCTGAACACATGACAATGTAGGAATTTTTTCAATGAAACTTTTTATTTGTTAACCCTTAAACCTTTATGTATTTGATTTAAAAAATTGAGGAGACAAAAGAATATGTTATTGTGTAACAGTTTATAGGAGATTGAGGTGATCCATTCTGAAGGAAAGCTTATTAAAGGATGAAATACACCCCTCAAAATTGCTTCAAGAAATCCCTGAAACTGACAGGCTTCAGTATGCTTAACTCAAATAAACTTGGACAAATCATACCCATTTCAAGAGTATTAGACAGACTGAGCCACCAAATTAGAATGGTCTTTAGCCTGTAGCTAGGCCTATAGGGATGCTATGTGTTCTAGCTGTCCAGTATTCATACGCTGTATCACATGCTGTGTTCTAGTAAGCAACTCCTTCACTATAGGCTTAGATTTCTCACCAAACCTGCTTTATTTAGGGTTCTTAAGCACCTTTACCTCCCCTCCAATACCGCACCTCTGTAACCTTAGGTAGATTAGTAAGGAAAAGGGCTGTAGTTCTGTTTTATCTACTTCCTGCTGATCAGGGTCCATGGGTCATTAGGGGAGTTACTAGACTGAGTTGTCAGGATACCTGCAATATGATCCAAAGGCCAATACAAACCAGCAACACAAAGTCAGCGGAAGCTAAAAGACTCAGTTGGATTGCCCAGGGAAGCCCTCTGGAACATTTCTCTCTGCAAAGTCAAGTATCAAAACACGAAAATCAGCACAGTAATGTTGATCCAAAAGGTGATGTCTTGCTCTGCCTGGGCCTCTATATATGCCCTCTCCTCAAAGTCCACCCTTGGATGTTCTCAGCTGGCCAAAGTTACGCCTCTTACATGAGAGAGCAAAACATCACATGCCCAGCTTGTAGCAAAACATTTTGTGACAAAACTGAGTCCAGAAATTTCCACTTCATATCCCTGTAAGTAAGTAACTTCCTATAAACCTAATTGGTTGAAGAAGAAGAAGAAGAAGAAGAAGAAGAAGAAGAAGAAGAAGAAGAAGAAGAAGAAGAAGAAGAAGAAATACCAATTTTACATGGTCTTGGAATGAGTATATATTTATTTTATAATTATTTATTATTTAATTCTTTGTTTTAGATTTTATACCGATTATTTATTTCTTTACTTATGTATATGTGTGTGCATGTGTGCACATACACATGTGTATGTGTGATTGTGTGCACAGATGTCAGAGAAGGACATCGGATGCCCTGCAGCTAGGTAGTTGTGAGTTGCCCTAACTGTGTCCTAGAAACCAAATTTGGGTCCCCTGAACAAAGAGTATGTGCTCCTAGCTGCTGAGTCATCTCTCCAGGTCAGCATTGTTAGGGTTTTGAGGCGTCTCTAGCTACGTAGGCTAGCTTGCCATTCTCCTATCTCTGCCTTCCCAGGACAGGATTGCAAACTTGTGCTACCATGCCTGGCAATGAAATGGTTATTCTCAAAAGAACCTAAGAATTAATCTTTTCCTTTTTTATTAATATACAAATATTTTATGTTATGAATAATGACAAAATATTGGGGTACATAGAGCATTCTTTTACATGCCAAAATGTATGGGATTAAAAATGAGAATTTTAAAGAAAAACAGAATTGAACAGCATAACTTACCATGTCAAAGATGTTAGCTCTTAAAAACTTATGACTACTTTCTCTTCAAAGAACAATCAGCCACCACTCCCAACATTTATGATTTAAATAGTAGAACTTAAGCATAAGATTGGAAGGTTGGTGTTTGGTTTCTGTTTGTTTTACTTTAACAATATAGGCGAAAAGACAAGAGATGTGTCGGTTGTGTTTCCTACTGCTGTGACCCAATACTTGAGAAGAAGGGTTTTGGCTCCCATATTGAGGGAGCCCTCCACCATGGTGGATACAGCATGGCAGAAGGAGGTGAAGGCAGCCACTCACACTGTGTCTGCAGTCCTGAAGCAGAGCTGCTAGGAAGTGGGACCCAGCTATACAACTTCAATGACCTGCTTCCGCCACGAGGCTTCACCTCCTCAAGGTTTCACAACCCTTGAAGATAGGATCACGAGATGGAGACCAAGAGTCCAAACGCATGAGCTCATAGGAAGCAGTTTACACTCAAACAATGACAGCATGTGATATCCAAATTATTATACTGTCCTTTAAGAGTTCTTATTCCAAAAGTCTTTCACCTGGGGCTTATAAATGAACCAGCTCTAAAGGCAAATTGTAGCCTAAAGATCACTGTGGTCTTGAAACGTCAAATGAAAATCTCTTAAACTTTTATCCACCCTGACAAGCTCTTAAGGCTTAATAAATCATCAATACTGACCTTGTGATACATAGTAACAAATAATAACAGAGAAAAAAATAACAAATAATAACAGAGAAAAAGAGAGATAAAGATCAAAACCATCTGCTCACATTTTAAAATGTAAACCAAGCACTTCATATGCATGAAGAGCTGCACACTAGAAATAGTGTGTGTGTGCACCTGTGTGTGTGTGTGTGTGTGTGTGTGTGTGTGGTTGCTGTTGTTGTTTCTGTTGTCTTCACTCACATCAAAATCTGCACACCAAAACCTTCCTTATTGGATGCTTTCCCATTCACCCCACTAAGGCCTGCACCTTCACCTTCTGTTTGAGATTTACTCTGACTGAAAACATGCTAATTTCCTCAGTGGGAAACTACACGTGGGAAACTTGAAAATGTGCAGCAATTAATAATTTATGATAGACATTGACTCAGGAACTGAGCAGACACAGCCAATAAAAGTGAAGTATGTGCTGCTTGCCAGCATGAATTCCAAGTTTTCTTAAATAGCAATAAGGATGCTCGGGAACAGTAGCTGTGGCTGACACTTGCATGGTGCAAACTTTGACCCAGTTAACAATGCCTGTCCTGGTGATACCTGAAAGCATCTAGAATCAGGCCAAACCTGAGAGTTTTGTGATTTCTTTTTCACAAGTTTCTAGCCTGAACTCTAAAGGGGGGTGGGGCGGTAAAAATGGAGATGCAGGAGGATGGCAATGTACAGTCATTTAGAAGTCTCACTGTTTTCTAAGATAACCATAGCAAAGGCGGCTTACCACAACAGAATATAAAAGGCAAATAATTTGCAATAGAAAGCGCAGAGAGGTTCGCTGGACTACCTAGTGATCGGCCCAGGCAAACTACAGGCTCAGTGTTTCCCTGGCAGAGAAGCAATTACATTGAAGAAAGTTTTAAAAGGTGGTTACCAGGCAACTGCTCTCAGCCTACGCACGTTGTTCATACTCTGGTTAAATTGCAGAAGATGACAGCCTGTCATTAGAGAACAGAAACGTACAAAATTAGGGCATTGTTATTCTATGTTCGTCCTACAGGAGAAAGAGCAATTATATCTTTGGTACAGTGATTAGGTTAAATAACTACAATAGGCACCAAATGCGACTGTGTCGTGGTATCCATGAGTAAAGAGCTCGGGAGTTTTTAAGGAATGACCTTGGAAGCAGGTACAGCCCTCCCCTGACTTGACTTCATAGCAAGAGCAGATCAAAACACTCCACAGAAAACACTTTCAACCAAGTGTTTGGGAGAAATTTCCTATAAGAAAAACACACATGCCAGTATAATTCACAACCTCAAAGTCTTTATTCTGTCTAACAAAATGAGAATATTCTTGGCATCACCCTGGGTTTGATAGTGATGTCTTAATGAGAAGATTGGCGCGCAGCAGTAGGGAGCCCAGAAAACACCTATTTTACAGAGCAATGAAAGGGCATGAGTAGTATATATGAGCTAGTGTTCTCAGGAACATTCTGACTAAATATTGTTGATACTTCATTCCCCTGTTTTTGAAGATAATTCCTGTGGTTATGTAAGATCAGATCTTTGTGAATCTATTTCTATTACTTTATGCATTATACAAGAAGCACATCATTAGAAATAATGGAGCTTTTTGTTTGGGGTTTGGGGTTTGGGGTTGTTGTTTTGCTTGCTTCCTCCTCCCATACATCTTCCCTTCCAATAATGACCAAGCTCAGACAGAAGTAACGAATGCTGAATGGCTCTTCACACACAGCAATAGCCATTTCACAATCATTTAATAGACACAATTATCTAATAAGACTTTCATCTATGTCATTCAAAATTCTCAAAAAAAGTGCTGGGAACATGGCTCAGTTGTTAAAATGTCTGTCAAGCAAGGTTAAGGACCTGAGTTCAGATCCTCCCCACCCCTGTGAAAGCCAGTTTTGTCTATAATACGGACAAGGGGGGGGGCAGGAAGATCCCTGGAGCTCATTGCTCAGCTAACCTGGTCAAGTTGATGAGCTCTGAGTTCAGTGAGAGACCTTATCTCTCACTGCATAACACAGAGGGACTGGGGAGCTAGCTCAACAGTGAAGCGCAATCTCTGCTCTTATAGAGGACCCCAGGTTAGTTCCCAGAACCCACATAGTGACTCACCACCACCTTATAACTCCGGTTCCAGGGCATCCAATGCATCTTCTGACCTCCACAAGCTTCTTCATGCACACACAAAACAATGTAAGCGAGGAAGAAATTTGTTGACTGGCAGATAGGTCATTGTTGTTGAGTATGACCTACAAAACCAGGAAAGAATAATAAAACTAGTGCTAAAGCAACACTTTGAAGGGAACCAGAGCTTTCAGAAAGGAGGGGCCATGTAAGAGCCTCTCTGCCTTTCCATGGCTGTATGAACTTCCTTCTCCTTTTCTTTACTAAATCTCTACTCAAGAAAGATGCTACTTTCCCATCGTTTCTGACTCTTCATTGCTTTGGTTTACCGTGGTCCTATGTATACTTCACAGTATTTTTTTTTTTATTTCTACCTACCACTTCTAACTAAACCTTGTGATCCCCCAGTTCAAATTTTTAGAAAAAGGAAAAATAACAGTTTATCTTCTTGATCTACACTCATTAAGCCCTGTTTAGATTTAGGGAGTCAGGGTACACTTTCACAGGGGAGACAGTCAAAGAAGTTATCCATGTCTTTTACAGCCACCTTTCGTGGAACAAAGCCCACTGCTACTCTCATGAGCTAGGTGGAAGGCTGGTGACATCTCTTCTGATAGGAGCTTGGGAATGGGAGTATGGCTTGCCTGCACAGCCCTCAGGGTTCTTCTTCCCACTGTTTCTGCTCTGCATCTCTTTACACCAACTAATTCATTCTATTGGGCTTCTGCCCTTTGCTGGCAGACTCTAGACACCCTTAACAGAAAATTGAAAGAACATGGAAAGCTACAAAGGATGGGACTCACTCTGACTTTTACACATATAGCTTCAGAGATGCCTGCATAGTTTTTGTGGCAAATAAGTGAATCTGCTAATAGAACAATAAAAACATCCAGAAAAATGTGAACGGTAGCTGGCAAAGCCACCAATCCCGAGTCCCAGAGACACCTTGCCTTTTCAGTAGGCTGTTCTCCACATGCCCATTCCCAGCCAGCTTTTTCTTACCATTACTTTTTATCAATATCTGACCAGTGATAAATACCAAAGCAACCTAAATGACATGGTGGAAAAAGTAACTGTGTTTATAATGAGCACTTTTGCTTAAGTAGAGAGGGAAGAGAGCTGTCTTTTGATCCTGAAATAATACTTCTTTTTGACCTAGTAGTATACACAAATTTATGGTCTGTATTTCCTCTGGTGTCATGTTTGTTGTTATTAAAATCTCTTAAATCAGTTTCCCTACTATATTCATGACAAAAACTTCAATCAAGTAAAAGAGAAAATTATGGCATAACTATGATTATTCTAATTTTCCATTATCTACTGTTGATAGCAAAACATTTATTTCTTTACTCATTTATTCATTTATATTAGTCTCATGTCATGAATCAATTCATGGAATTTTTATTTTTGTTTTTTATTTATTTATTTTATTAATTACAGCTTATTTATTTTGTATCCCATCTATAACTCCCTCCCTCTTCCCCTCCCAATCCTACCCTCCCGCCCACTTCTCCACCTATATACCTCCCTTAATCCACTGACAGGGGAGGCCTCCCCTTCCATCTGACCCTCGCCCATCAGGTTTCATCCTGACTGGCTGCATTGTCTTCCTCTGTGGCCTGGTAAGGCTGCTCCCCCTTCAGGGAGAGGTGATCAAAGAACCAGCCACTAAGTTCATGTCAGAGACAGTCCCTCTTCCCATTACTAGGGACACACCTGGACATTGAGCTGCCATGGGCTACATCTTAGCAGGGTTTCAAGGTTATATCCATGAATGGTCCTTGGTTGGAGTATCAATCCAGAAAACATCCCTGTGCCCAGACTTCTTGGTTCTGTTGCTCTCCTTGTGGAGCTCCTGTCCCCTCCAGGTCTTTCTATCTCCCTCTTCATTCATAAGATTCCCTGCACTCTGCCCAAAGGTTGGCTGAGTCTCAGCCTCTGCTTTGATACCCTGCAGGATAGAGTCTTTCAGAGGCCCTCTGTGGGAGGCTCCTGTCCTGTTCCCTGTTTTCTTCCTCTTCCAATGTCAATCTAGTTTGCCTTTCTGAATGAGGATTGAGCATCTTACCCAGAGTCCGCCTTCTTAATTAGCTTCTTTAGGTGTACAGATTTTAGTATAATTATCCTATATTATATGCCTAATATCCACTTACGAGTGAGTATATGCCATGTGTGTCTTTCTGCTTCTGGAATACCTCACTCAGGATGATCTTTTCTAGTTCCCACCATTTGCATGCAAATTTCATGATTTCCTTGTTTTGAATTGCTGAGTAGTATTCCATTGTGTAAATTACAACAATGTCTGTATCTGTTCCTCAACTGAGGGGCATCTAGGCTGATTCCAGCTTCTGGCTATTACAAATAAAGCTGCTAGGAACATGGTTGAGCAAATGTCCTTGTTGTACATTTGAGCATCTTTTGGATATATGCCTGGGAGTGGTATAGCTGGATCTTGAGGAAGCACTATTCCTAATTGTCTGAGAAAGTACCAGATTGATTTCCAAAGTAGTCGTACAAGTTTACATTCCCACCAGCAATGGAGGAGGGTTCCCCTTTTGCCACATCCTCTTCAGCATATATTATCACTTGAGTTTTTGATCTTAGCCATTCTGATGGGTGTAAGGTGAAATCTCAGGGTCGTTTTGATTTGTGTTTCCCTGATTACTAAGGACATTGAACATTTCTTTAAGTGTTTCTCTGCCACTCAATATTCCTCTATTGAGAATTCTCTGTTTAGCTCTGTACCCCATTTTCTAATTGGATAACTTGATTTGTTGCTGTTTAACTTCTTTTTTTTTCCTTTTTTTTTATTTTATTTTTATCAGTTACATTTTATTAACTCTGTATCCCAGCCGTATCCTGATCCCTCATTCCCTCCCAGTCCCTCCCTCTCTCCCTCCCTCCCTCCCTCATCTCCACCGTGCCCCTTTCCAAGTCCACTGATAGGGGGGACCTCCTCCCCATTCATCTGATCCTGTTTTATCAGGTATCTTCAGGACTGGCTGCAAAGCCCTCCTCTGTGGCCTAACAGGACTGCTCCTCCCTTCGGGGGTGGGGAGACCAAAGAGCCAGTCATTGAGTTCCTGTTAGAAATAGTCCCTGTTCCCCTCACTTTGGGAAACCAATTGGTTACTGAGCTACCACAGGCTACATCTGAGTGGAGGTTCTAGGTTATATCCATACATGGTCCTTGGTTGAATGTCAGTCTCAGAAAAGACCCTGTGCCCAGATATATTTGGTCCTTGTGGAGCTCTTATCCTTTCCCCATCAGACTAACTCCCCTTCTTTCTTATGATTCCCTGTACTCTGCCAAAGGTTTGGTCATGAGTCTTTGCTTTGAACACACTGCTAGTTAGAGTCTTTCAGATGCGCTCAGTAGACTCCTGTCATACGTTCAATGCACATCCCATCTGTCTTTCTAAACGAGGATTGATCATCTTACCCCATGTCCGCTCAATTGATTATCTTTTTTAGGTGTATAGATTTCATTATGTTTATCATATCTTATAGGTCTATATAAGTGAGTATATCCCATGTTTGTCTTTCTCCTTCTGGGATATTTCACTCAGAATGATCTTTTCTAGATCCCACCATTTGCCTGCAAATTTCATGATTTCCTCCTTTTTGATTGCTGAGTAGTATTCCATTGTATAAAAATACCACAATTTCTGTACCCATTCCACCGTTGATGGACATCTGGGTTGTTTCCAGGTTCTGGCTATTACAAATAGAGCTGCTATAAACATGGTTGAGCAAGTGTCCTTTTTGTGTACTTGAACAAACTTTGGGTATATACCTAGCAGTGGTATAGCTGGGTCTGGAGGAAGCACTATTCCTATTTGTCTTAGAAAGCGCCAGATAGCTTTCCAGAGTGGTTGTACCAGTTTACATTCCCACCAGCAGTGGAGGAGGGTTCCCCTTTCTCCACAACCTCTCCAGCATGTGTTATCGCTGTTTAACTTCTTGAGTTCTTTATATATTCTGGATATTAGTCCTCTGTCAGATATAAGGTTGGTGAAGATCCTTTCCCAATCTGTAGGCAGTCATTTTGTTTTGATGACGGTGTCCTTTGCTTTACAGAAGCTTTTCAGTTTCATGAGGTCCCGTTTATTGACTGTTGATCTTAGAGCCTGTGCTGTTGGTGTTCTGTTCAGGAAGTTGTCTCCTGTGCCAATAAGTTCAAGGCTCTTCCCCACTTTTTCTTCTAACATGTTTAGTGTGTCCGGTTTTATATTGAGGTCTTTGATCCACTTGGAATTTTTAGTTTCATATTTTAACTCTTTCATAACAAAATCACAATATAATGTAAGGATGAACATAATAAAATACATTGTATACTTGTTTAAAATGTCTTAATGCCACTCACTGTTTTGTATAATTAATACACACAAACGTCCATGGTACTGAAAGGTATGCTGCACAGTACCGAAGGAGAAAGGTAAGGAGCAAATGAGCGATAAACCCCCCATCTACAGCGTGGTCCTGCCTGCCGCCTGTATTGGTGGACAATGGTGCAAAGCTTGTGCGAACAACAAAGCACTGTCTGATTAGATTTAAGGCTCACTCCATGAGATGGAGCATTCCTGGTACTACTCAAGTAGCCAAAAATATGGCACCAGGAAGGCCAGGGCCTAAGTGAAAATCAAATACTATTGTTCTGATAAAGGAATGTAGCCATAAAGATGACCCTTAACAACATTCTGCTGTACTCATAGATAAGTGCCTCACTCTGCTAGCATCACAGAGGCTTTCTCCTACAGCAGATGAGAAAAAGAAAAACCCACAGAAACCCACAGCCAGGCAATGTGCAGATAGTGAGAGACTTTGGAACACTCATTCATATTTGGGATGTCTCCATCAAATAAAATACATCCTTCAGGGCTCGAGGAACCTAGCGGAAGAGAAGACAGAAAGGTTGTAAGAGCAGAAGAGATAAACAAAGACATCTAGACACAAAACTGATGCATACATAAAGTCGCAGCCTATTGCAGCATACACAGTACCTGAATGGGCCCCCAGCACTGAGAGAAGAGGATACAAGCACCCATCTAACCCACAAGCTAGTCATAATTGATAATTATTTGCAAATGAAAAATTAGTTCTTTCCAACAGAGTCTCACTGGAAATACAAACCATTCTTTTTTTTGTTTTGTTTTAAGATTTATTTACTTATTATGTATATAATGTTCTGTCTGCATATACACCTGCACGCCAGAAGAGGGCACCAGACCTCATAATAGATGGTTAGATGGTTATGAGTCACTATGTGGTTGCTGCAAATTGAACTCAGGACCTTCAGAAGATCAGCCAGTGCTCTTAACCCCTGAGCCATCTCACCAGCCCATGCAAACCACTCCTAAGGTCAAGAAGACCAACAGAGCCATCTTACCTGGGTCAATGGGGTTTAGGGAAACCAACCAAGGACTATGCATGGACCTGAGCTAAGACACCACACACACACATATATGTATGTGACGGGCAGCTTGGTCTTAATGTGTGTTCCCTAATAAGGGGAGCAAGTGCTGTCTCTGACAAGGACTCGGTTGCCTGCTTTTCCATCACTACCCTGTGGCATGGTCCCCTTGCCAGGCCACAGAGGAAGAAGATGTACTCAGCTCTGATGGGACTTAATTGCTGGTATGAGTTGTTTGAGGGAGGCTGCCCTTTATCTGAGGAATAGGGAAGGGAGAATAGGGGGAAGAGAGAGGGGGTTAGAGTGGGGATGTAAAGTGAGGGAATGGATAGAGAGAGAGAGACTCAATGTATCTTTAGAGGTTCTTTGTCTCATAATGTTTTATTATAACTTTTCTTTTAAACCTTACATGTCTTCTGGTTTTGTGTTTTTATGGGATTCCTGTGTAAAAGTGTGTGTGTCTGTATGTATAGGTGTTTCTGTTGCTTTTTATTTGGCTCTTTTTATTCTTGTTTTGGTCACTGTTCTATTACTTTTGGAGACCCCATGACCAAGGCAACTTTTACAAAAGAAAGTATTTAACTGCAGGCTTGTGTGCAGTTTCAGAGGGTCCATTATCGTCCTGGCAGAGAGTATGGTGGCAGGAAAGCATGGTGTTGGAGAAGTGGCTAAGCCTATATCCTAATCTGCAAAAAGAGAAAGCCTGGGCCTGGCTTGCGCCTTTTAAATCTCAACTCCCAGGCCCAGTGGTGTTCTTCCTCCATCAAGACCAGCTACTCTAACAAGGCCACACCTCCTAACCCTTCTAACCCTTTAAAATAGTGCCACTCCCTGGTGACTGAACATTTAAATAGATGAGCCTATGGGGACCATTCTTTTCGAAGCAATATGCTTTTGTGTTTGTTTCCTATTCTGGTTGGTTCTTATTTTTATCTTATTTTACTTTATCTTATTTTATTATTATTCTTCACATGCCTGTTTGTTTTCTAAAATGTGAGAGGTCATGGATTTGGATAGGAGGGTATGAGGGAAGGATCTCAGAGGAGTTGGGGGAGGAAAAACCATAATCAGAATACATTTTATGAAAAAAACTATTTTCAATACATATAAATAAATAAAAATAGAGTAAAAGATGTACACTAATAGTTTTAAACTGTAAAAGTTGTATTTGAGGGCTGGAGAGATGGCTCAGAGGTTAAGAGCACTGGCTGCTCTTCCAGAGGTCCTGAGTTCAATTCCCAGCAACCACATGGTGGCTCACAACCAGTCTACACTGGAGTCTGATGCCGTCTTCTGGCCTGCAGGTGTGTGTACATGCAGTCAGAGTGCTCATATACATTAAATAAATAAATAAATAAATAAACTTAGAAAAGTTGTATTTGAAACTGGAATGCCATATAATTTTCAATACACATATGTACCACCTGTCTTTCAACTAACCATCTTTAGCTCCTCAAACATTCTTCATTTCTTTTCGGGGTAGACCTTCCAAGCCCTTCCTCCTCGCTTTTTGAGATGTGCTCTATTTCTGTTATCTATAGTCACCCTATTGCACAATATCTAGGGCTTCCTATTAGCACCCATCAATCAACATCTTGTCATTGCACCTCCCTACCCTCCGCAGACATGGTTACCAGCACCCCATTCCCAGCTGAGTTCAGTCTCACATATGAATAAGATTACACAGGGTTTAGCCTTCCGTGCTTGACTCGGTTCACTTCCGGTACTCATCTCCACTTCTATCGAAATTTCTATCCACTTTTACCTCCACTTTTATCATTTTATCTTTTAAACTGAAGTAAGCAACAAGTAAATTTGCTTAATATACCTGTACTACTCACTCCTTGAATTTCAGGAGATATTTTGTTTTATTGTTTGAAGTTTGACTGTGTTGCCAAGGCTAACCTCAAAACACCAGGTTCAAGTGATCCTTTCACTTCAGCCTTTTTGGTAACTAAAAATGTATATATTTTAACCATTGTGCCCTAAAGGGTTTTTTACCTTAACTTAAAATAGGATACATAAATCTGTGGGTAGAATAAGTGGACTGAACATAATTGTTTCTTCTCGATACCTCCTGAAATACCACTAAACTGAGGGAAAAAATATAAACTATAAATTCACACACACACACATTACAGCATATGAAAGATATCAAAATCTAGAAGCTGACAAGCAAGAAATGAAGAATACCATAATAGACCAGAAAAAAAATGAGGCTTGCATCCATAATGGGAAATCCAATAAGAACTAAGCTAATTATATGTCAAAAACTTGATAAGTTACAGGACCTTGGAAATTCTTAAGAGTTGAATAAACCAGACATCACTGAGACCATTTAATTTGAGTTGAAAGCAAGAACCTTGGCTAAAAGTCCTGATAACCCCAATGAGCTTTACACAGCCTCTCAGATAGAACATGAAGCATAGAAACCAGAGATGAAACAGAAACAGAACCGAAGTCCCGGGTAGGCTTCCTGGACAGTGGTCTCAGTCCCATCATCTTAGCAGTCAAGAATTCCTCTTTGAAGAATGACCCTGACAGGAAAAGATACTGACATGTAAAGGTTCTCTTAGAAGAAGGCTCAGACTGTTTATCCAATCGTACAACTTGGGCATTCAATGCACTAAGCACTTAGAATTTCCACTCACAGTGTACAACATTTAAAGACCTTATTCATAAAAATGACTGGTACCACTGATTCCAACTCTTGTGAGAAAAAACCTCATGGGGACAAAAAAGGAATGCTGTGAAAAAAGAATCACAAAAAAAAAAAAAAGACTCACCAAGAAAAAGAACGTGGAGGAAAGAAACAAGCAGAAGGGAGAAGCAAGGAAAGCCTCCACGTTTGCTATGGCACTGTTCACAATAGCCCAACCGTGGAGTCAGCCTTGGCATCTGCCAGTGTGGGAACTAAAAATGTGACAGACACGCACAATGAGGAATTGTTCAGCAACTGAGAAGAACAAATCACATCATTTATAAGAATGGATGGAAAGAGAGATCAAGCTTTTATGTGAAATAAACCAGAGCCAGGGAGACAAGTACAGCGTGTTTGTAGGCGCCAACAAAGAGCTAGTGGAGAAGAGAATAATATCATTTGGCTTCTTAAAAGAAAGTCCTATCACTTGCAACAACATAGATAAACTTTAGATGATGCTATTCTAAGTGAAATAACCAAGACACAGAGACAAAATCCTCTGTATGTCATTTACAGTTATAATATTAAAATATATGAAATTGTTAAATGTATAAAAATTCAACACATATAATTCTTTTTAAAATGTTAGTCAGTGAAAAATAATGTTAGTCAGTGTACAAAATAATGGGTTTCATTATAACATTTTGGGGACGAGAGTTCAAGACAGCGATTCTTTGTGTAGTCTTGGCTGTCCTGGACTCACTTGGTAGACCAGGCTGGCCATGAACTCACAGCAATCCACCTGCCTCTGCCTCCCCGAGTGCTGGGATTATAGGTGTGTGCCACCCCACCTAGCTAATTATAACATTTTCATGCATGGATATTATTGTATTTTGCTTAGTTTCTTTAACTTCCTTTGTTTTACCTCTGGTCTACTTCCCTTCTTTGGGTAGTCTACTTCTGCTTCTATTTCATCTCTCTGACTGTCTATCCACCCATCCATCTATTACCTACCTGTAAATCTAGATTCTGCAATGGAGAGAAATATGGAGTTTTTCTTTATGCCTCCCCCACTGTGCTCTCTTGCTCCCTTGATCCCCTCTCCCACTGAAGTTCTTCTCCCCATGTGGACCTCCTATTATTACATTATACATACATATTCCAGCTTCTGCACATGAGCGAAAACATGTAAAAGTTGTGTTTCAGATTCTGGCTCATTTTGCTTAACATGATGCTCTCCAGTTCCATCCCTTTTACTGCAAATAATTTCATTTTTCTTTATGGAAGAATAAATTTCTTCTTCCTTCATTTGCTTGTAGATGGTCATCTAGGCTCATTACAAATCCTTGTAGCAGTAAACATGGATGTCAGTTAGCTCCATTGGAATGCTGGCTTGGATTATTTCAGGCATCTACTCAACAGTGGCTAACACTGGGTCATCCTGTGGACTTCTTAGTGTTTTAAGGTACTGCCATGCTAAATTCCATACTGGGTGCACTGATTGTATTCCCTCAAGAAGTGTGTGAGGACTCATTTTCTCTGCGTCTTCTCCAGCATTGCTTGACATTATTTTCTTGAGATGGCCAGTCCAGTTGGAGTAAGATAGCATCTCAATGTAGTTTTCGTGTGTACTTTCCTAGTGACAAAGGGTGTTGAACATACCTTCCTATACTTAGGAGGCCATTTCTACTTCTCTTTTTAGGCACAGCCTTTGTCCATTTGCAGATAGGACTATGGGGGCTCACAGGTTCTCATTATTAATCCCCTATCAGATACACAGTAGGCTGATTCTCACTCTGCTTAAACATTGCCTTTTCTAAGAAGAAAATTTTTAATTTCATACAATCCCGTTTGTCAGTTCTTGAGATTATTTCCAAAGCTACTGCAGTACATTTCAGAAAGTCTTTGCATATGTTTTTGAGGTTTCTTTTAACAAAATATACCATTTTCTAATATGTTTCAGAAAAAAAACAAAGGTTAAATTGATTCTGTAGAATCCATGAATGAATAGGATTAGGGGGAAAAAGAAACAAGGATGTTAGGGTTTTTCTTTGTTCTTTCTATTTATTTTTTAGTTGAAAATATCTTTTTCCATATAATATATTCTTATCAGAGTTTATCCTCACCCAATCCCACCCCAATCCTCCTCACCTCCCCATCCACCCAATCCTTTCTCTCTCATTAGAAAAAAAAATTTTCTAAAAAATAAAATAAGATAAAATAAAAACAAATAGACCGAAATAGGACAAAACAAACATACAAACAGAAAAAAAGAGCCAAAGAAAAAGCACAAGAAACACATACAGATATGGAGACACATTTCACACACAGAAAAATCCTCTAAAATGTAAAACCAGAAACCATAATACAGAGGCAGAAGATTGGCTGTTTAAGTTGCAGCTCCACCAGCAATGTTCCTATCCCACATCCTCGTCCGCATGAGCAATAACTTGTTTTATTGATCTTGGCCATTTTAGCTGGTGTAAGATGAAATCTCTAATAAGTTTTGAATTGTATTTCCCTGATAACTAGGGATACTGAACATTTCTTTTAAGTGCTTCTAATACATTTTTGCTTCCTTTTTTTGAGAATTCTCTGTTTAGATCTGTAGCCCATTTAATTGGATCATTTGCTTTCTAGATTTCCAGTTTTTGTTGTTGTTGTTGTTGTTTTGAGTTCTTTATATGGTTTTAACCCTCTATCAGATGACACATCAGCATGGAAGATTTTTCTAAGGCCTAATTTTTTCAGTATGTTTTTTCAATATGTTTGGTAAAATCTTTTTGCATTCTATAGGCTGCCACTTTGCCCAAACAATGGTGTTCATTGCTGTGCAAAAGCTTTTCAATTTCGCTAGGTCCTGTTTTTTGATTATTGATCTTAGTGCCTGTGCCATTGCTGTCCTATTCAAAAGTCTTTTTCTGTGCCAATGAGTACAAGACTATTTCCTAATTTCTCTCCTGTCAGATTCAGTGTATCTGGCTTTATGTTGATATCTTTGATCCATTTGGACTTGAGTTTTTGCAGAGTGAATTTATGGATCTATTTGCATTCTTCTACATGCAGGCATTCAGTTTGAACAGCACCATCTGTTGAAGATGCTATTTTTTTTTCATTGTGTATTTATGGCTTCTTTCTCAAACATTAGGTCTTCATAGGTGTGTGGACATAGGTCTTGGGCTCCAATTTCATTGATCAACATGTCTGTTTTGATGCCAACATCATGCTGCTTTTATTACTATAGCTATGTAGTGCAATTTAAACTGAGGGATGATGAGAACTCTTTTATTGATGAATTCTTTTATGATTCAGAATTGTTTTAACTACTCCAGGGTTTTGTGTTTTCATATGAACCTAAAGATTGTCTTTTCAATTAATTTATATGAAAAACTGTGTTGAAATTTTGATAGTGATTACACTGAATTTGTAGATTGCTTAAGGTAGAATGGCCACTTTCACTAAATCCTACTGACTCATGAGCATGGAAAATTTTTCTAAACCCTAATATTTTTTCATTATGTTTTTTCAGTGTCTTAAAGGTTTTATTACACAAGTCTTTCATATGCTTAATTGGGGTTGCCCACAGATTTTTTTTTTTTGGTTCACTTAAGATTTATTTAATATTGCCATGCTTTGCAAATATTTAGTGAATAGGACCCCAAATTTTAATAATATACATTATACATCTGTCTACATTATACATGAACATACATTATTTTTTTATTAATTACACTTTATTCACTTTGTATCCCCCCATAAATCCCTCCCTCCTCCCCTCCCGGTCCCACCCTCCCACCCCCTTCTTCACGAATGCCCCTCTCCAAGTCCACTGATAGGGGAGGTCCTCCTCTCCTTCCTTCTAATCTTAGTCTATCAGATCTCAACAGGAGGAGCTGCATTGTCATCTTCTGTGGCCTGGTAAGGCTGCTCCCCCCTCAGGGGGAGGTGATCAAAGAGCAGGCCAATCATATTATGTCAGAGGCAATCTCTCTTCCCATTACTATGGAACCCACTTGGACACTAAACTGCCATGGGCTACATCTGCAGGGGTTCTAGGTTATCTCCATGCATGGTCCTTGGTTGGAGTACGAGTCTCTGGGAAGAACCCTGTATTCAAATTTCTGGTCCTGTTGCTCTCCTTGTGGAGTTCCTGTCCTCTCCAGATCTTACTATTTCCCACTTCTTACATAAGATTCCATACACTCTGCTCAAGAGTTGGCCATAAGTCTCAGCATCTGCTTTGATAGTCTGCAGGGCAGAGCCTTTCAGAGGCCCTCCGTGGTGGGTTTCTAGCTTGTTTCCTATTTTCTTCTTCTTCTGATGTCCATTCTCTGCCTTTCGGGATGGGGATTGAGCATTTTAGTCAGGGTCCTCTCTCTTGATTAGTTTCTTTAGGTGTACAGATTTTAGTAGGTTTATCCTATATTATATGTCTATATGAGTGAGTATATACCATGTGTGTCTTTCTGCTTCTGGGACAACTCACTCAGGATGATCCTTTTCAGTTCCTACCATTTACTGCAAATTTCATGATTTCCTTATTTTTCATTGCTGAGTAATATTCCATTGTGTAGCTGTACCACAATTTCTGCATCCATTCTTCAGTTGAGGGTCATCTGGGCTGTTTCCAGCTTCTGGCTATTACAAATAAAGCTGCTATAAACATGGTTGAGCAAATGTCCCTATTGTGTACTTGAGCCTCTTTTGGATATATGCCTAGGAGTGGTATGGCTGGATCTTGAGGAAGCACTATTCCTAGTTGTCTGAGATTGAGAAAGCGCCAGATTGCTTTCCAGACTGGTTGTACAAGTTTACATTCCCATCAGCAGTGGAGGAGGGTTCCCCTTTCTTCACAGCCTCTCCAGCATGTGTTGTCTCTCCAGTTTTTGATCTTGGCCATTCTGATGGGTGTAAGGTGAAATCTCAGGGTCGTTTTGATTTGCATTTCCCTGATGGCTAATGAGGATGAGCATTTCTTTAAGTTTTTCTCTGCCATTCGATATTCCTCTGCCGAGAATTCTCTGTTTAGCTCTGTTCCCCCTTTTTTAATTGGATTACTTGGTTTGCTGCTTTTCAGCTTCTTTAGTTCTTTATATATACTGGCTATTAGCCCTCTGTGAGAAAAAGGGTTGGTGAGGATTCTTTCCCAATCTGTAGGCAGTTATTTTGTTTTGATGACGGTGTCCTTTGCTTTATAGAAGCTTTTCAGTTTCATAAGGTCCCATTTATTGCCCATAGATATTTTTTGAGGCCATTGTAAAAGGTATTATTTTCCTGATTTCTTTCTCAGTCTGTTTTTCTTTTTGATATATGCAAGCTACTGATTTTTGTGTGTTAATTTTGTATCCTGCTACTTTGCTGAAAGTGTTTAGTAGCTATAGAAGTTTCCTGGTGGACTGTGTAGGGTCATTTGTATATAAAATCATATCGTCTAAAAGATACTTTGACTTCTTCCATTCCTATTTGTATCCTCTTGATGTCCTTCAGTTGGCTTGCTGCTCTAGCTAAGCCTTCAAGTACTATACTGAATAGGAATGGCAAGAGTGGACAACCTTACTCCTGATACTAGTGGGGATATTTTGAGCTTCTCTCCATTTGGATTGATGTTGGCTATGGGCTTGCTGTAAATCACCTTTATTATGTTAGGTATGTCCCTTGTATCCCCAATCTCTCCAGGACTTTTATCATGAAGATGTTAGAGTTTATCTATGGCCTTTTCTACTTCTAATGAGATCACACTGATTTTGTCCTTCAGTCTGTTTATATGGCGGATTAACATTTACCAGTGTATGTATGTTGAACCATCCCTGCATCTCTGGAATGAAGCCTAGTTGATCTTGATGAACTTTTTTAAATGTATCTTTGGATTCAGTTTGCAAGTAATTTAATGAGAATTTTTACATATATGGTTATAAGGGAAATTGTTCTGGAATTCTGTTTCTTCTTGGGTCTTTGGTTTAGGTATCAGAGTAATTATGGCCTCATAAAAAGAATTAGAAAATGTTCCTTCTCTTCCTATTTTGCAGCATCAGGGTATTAGTGTTAACTCTCTTTTGAAAGAGTTGTAGAGTTCTGTGCTGAATTCTTCTAGCCCTTGACTTTTTTTGGGGGGGAAGGAGGTGGAAGACTTTTAGTTATTGTTTCTATTTCGCTAGGTGTCATATGTCTGTTTAAATTGCTTACTTGATCCCAAATAAACATTAGTAGGTGGTATATATCAAGAAACTCATTCATTCCTTTTAGATTTTCCAAATTGGGTAAGTATTGATTTTTAACATATGCCCTTAGCATTCTCTGGATTTTTGGTGTCTGTTGTCATTCTCCCTTTTCATCTCCGAATTTGTTAATTTGAATCCTTTCTCCATCTTTTAATTTGGCTAAGGACTTATAAATCCACTTCTTCCTTTCATTAATTCTTCATATTGTTTTTGCTATTGTTATTTGTCTATTTCTATTTTACTGACTCAGTTCAATTTGATAATTTCCTTTTTCATTTTTATTTGTTGTTCTCTCATACAATACACCCAACCAAAGCTTCCCCTCTCTCCACTCCTCCCAGTGCAGTCTAGACCTACTGGGTGTCACTTTGTCCTAGAGTCTTCATGTGTGTTGTTAGGTTACTAATATGAAATCCCTCCAGTTTTTTGATGTAGGCATTCATTGCTATGAGCTTGCCACTTAGAACTGCCTTCATTGTGTTCTACAGCTTAAGGTATGTTGTATTTTCATTCAGTTCTAGAAAGTTTTAATTTCTCTCTTGACTCATTTTTTATTCAATAGTGAGTTTTTCAGCTTCTGTGAGTTTGTAGACTTTCTTGTATCTCTATCATTGATGCGCATCTTTAATCCATGATGGTCAGATATGATGCAGGGTGTTGTTTCAACTTTCTTGTGTCTATTGAAATTTGTTTGTATCCAAGTACATGGGCAATTTTCGAGAAAGTTCCTTTGGCTGCTGAGGAGATGTTATGTTCGTTTATGTTTGGGTGAAATATTCTATAAATATCTGTTAGGAACATTTGATTTCTGATGTCATTTAGCACCATCATTCCCTGTTTAGGTTTTGTCTGGGTGACCTGTCTATTGGTGAGAGTGGGTTGTGAAGTAACCATTATCACTTTGTGAGAGACAAAATGTGGTTTTTAGCTGTTGTGTGTATCTTTATGAACTTGGGTATCTGCCTGTGTGCTTGAGGCATATATACTAAGAACTGAAATGTCATCTTGGTGGATTATTCCTTTGATAAGTATGTAGTGTCCTTCTCCATCATGTCTGTTTGGTTTGAAGTCTAGTTTGTCAGATATTAAAATGGCTACACCAGCTTTCTTCTTCCATCCATTTGCTTGTAGTTGTAATATTGATTAAGAATCTGCCACAATATTTTGGTATAAGGAAGTTTATTGTTGAAAGGGAGAGGGAGAAGCAGGGGCACCCTAGTGAGAGACAGAAAGAGAGAGAGGGGGAGTTAAACTGAAGGGGAAGAAGGGCACGGTGGCAGGTGGGTTATATCCCACACATCTGGCACAGGTAATGACATAGGATACAGGTGATGACATAGGACATTTTTAGGACCCTAAAGGCCCCTGAGGACAGGCCAGTTGAATTGCCTGCACACCAACATAACATTCCTCCCTTTTTGTTCAATTAAAAAAAAAATGAGAAACTAGGGAAGGGTGGCGAGAAGAAAATGAAGACATTGGACAGCTTTTCATGCAAGACAAGTCAAAGTTTATAAGTGCAGGTTCACTGGAAGCGGCTATTGGCTGCCATGTAAAGGGAGAGGGTGGCAAGAAAAAAATCAAAAGCACATTTTCCAGATTATATGGTGAAAGGGGAGGGGATGCCCCTGCCCTGGAAAGTTCAGGGTAGAGGGCAGGGTATGGCAGCTATGCCCTGCAGCAGGCAGAGACCTAACATCTTTTGTTAATAATAATAAGGTATTTGTTAATAATAAATAGATGATGGCGAAGAAATTGTCTTTGGCTGCCTCCTGCTGCCATTGGAGGGCATTAATGGAAGGTGGAGAAAAAGGTTGCAATGTTTTCCAAGGCCCTGGAAGAGCAGGCCATTTTACTTACTGTCCAGGATCTGAGAACATCTGTGGCTAGTAGGGAAAATGCAGCTCCAACTGGAACAATCTGAGAGGTTAAACTGAAGCACCTGTGGGTAGCTGCTTTGGCACTGTCTTAGATGCTGCAAACATCTGGACTAACAAAATACTGGAACAAACATATGGGCAGAAGACAAAGTTGAGTAAGTAGGTTAGGGAGAAAAATTCTTCTTTTAGGTGCACATTTGAAACTTTTAGGCCCATGGTTTTGGTAGCTGGGGGAGAGGAGTCCCAAAAGTAAAGGAAGGGGGAGGAATCTTACCCTCTGAAATAGGCAATAGCTAGGAAACTTAGGTTGTTGATTGGTAGTACTTACCTGGAGTCCATCTGATGTGATAGGTGGATTTGGGTGGATTTCCTGTAGCCTGCAATAAGTTTACAAAAATAAAAATGTTTTAAACATGTTAGCATCACCATTGTTTGTAATCTGCAGTGAAATCCACATTGAAGAAAAAGGCAGTGGACATTCATCTTCGTGCCACAGCATAGCAGGGATGAAGGGGGAAGGGAAGCACCTGCCTGGAAAGTTCAGGGTAGAGGGCAGGGGATGCCAGCTATGCCCTGCAGTAGGCAGGGATCTAGCATCCCAGCCTTTTGTTGAAAATAAATTATGGTAATGTGTGTTTCTTGAGTACAGCAGAAGGAAGGACCCTATTTTTTTTAATTTCTTTATATTAATTACAGTTTATTCACTTTGTATACCAACTGTAGCCCCCTCCTTTATTCCCTCCCAATCCCGCCTTCCCTCACTTATCTTCTCCCACATCTCCTCCCATACCCCTCTCCAAGTCCACTGATAGGAGAGGTCTTCCTCCCCTTCTCTCTGACCCTAGCCTATCAGGTTTCATCAGGACTGGCTGCATTGTCTTCCTCTGTGGCCTGGTAAGGCTGCTCCCCTTCGGGGAGAGGTGATCAAAGAACCAGCCACTAAGTTCATGTCAGAGACAGTCAGATCTAGGTTATGAATGGTCCTTGGTTGGAGTATCAGTCTCAGGAAATACCCCTGTGCTCAGATTTTTTGGTTCTGTTGCTCTCCTTATAGAGCTCCTGTCCCCTCCAGGTCTTTCTCTCTCCCCCTTCTTTCATAAGATTCCCCGCACTCTGCAAAAAGTTTGGTTATGAGTCTCAGCATCTGCTTTAATACAATGCTGGGTAGAGTCTTCAGGGGCCCTCTGTGGTAGGCTCCTGTCCTATTTCCCCTTTTCTCCTTCTTCCAATGTCTATCCCTTTTGTCATTCTGAGTGAACAGTGATCGATCATCTTACCCAGGGTCCTCCTTCTTGATTAGCTTCTTTAGGTGCACAGATTTTAATATGATTATCCTATATAATATTTATAATATCTACTTATAAGTGAGTATATACCATGTGTGTCTTTCTGCTTCTGGGATAACTCACTCAGGATGATTTTCTCTAGATCTCACCATTTGCCTGCAAATTTCATGATTTCCTTGTTTTTAATTGCTGAGTAGTATTCCATTGTGTAAATGTACCACAATTTCTGTATCCATTCCTCAATTGAGGGATATCTGGGTTGTTTCCAGCTTCTGGCTATTACAAATAAAGCTGCTACAAACATGGTTAAGCAAATGTCCTTGATGTACTTGAGCATCTTTTGGATATATGCCAAGGAGTGGTATAGCCAGATCTTGAAGTAGCACTATTCCTAATTGTCTGAGAAAGCACCAGATTGATTTCCAAAGTGGTTTACCAGTTTACACTCCCACCAGCAGTGGAGGAGGATTCCTCTTTCTCCACAACCTCTCCAGCATGTATTGTCACTTGAGTTTTTGAACTTAGCCATTCTGATGGGTGTAAGGTGAAATCTCAGGGTCGTTTTGATTTGCATTTCTCTGATGACTAGGACATGGAGCATTTCGATATTCCTCTATTGAGAATTCTCTGTTTAGCTCTGTACCCCATTTTCTAATTGGATAACTTGATTTTTTGCTCTTTAACTTCTTGAGTTCTATATACACATTGGATATTAGCCCTCTGTCAGGGTTGGTGAAAATCCTTTCCCCATCTGTAGGCAGTTCTTTTGTTCTGACAACAGTGTCCTTTGCCTTACAAAAGCTTTTCTGTTTCATGAGGTCCCATTTATTGATTGTTGATCTTAAAACAGATGCTGAGACTTACAGCCAAACTTTGGGCAGAGTGCAGGGAACCTTAGGAAAAAAGTGGGAAATAGTAAGACCTGGAGAGGACAGGAGCTCCACAAGGAGAGCAACAGAACAAAAAAATCTAGGCACAGGGTTATTTTCTGAGACTGATACTCCAACCAAGGACCATTTATAACCTAGATCCCCTGCATAGATGTAGCCCATGGCAGCTCAGTGTCCAAGTGTGTTCCCTTGTAATGGGAACAGGGACTGTCTCTGATATGAACTGATTGGCCTGCTCTTTGATCACCTCCCCCTGAGTGGGGAGCAGCCTTACCAGGTCACAGAGGAAGACAGCACAGCCACTCCAGATGAGACCTGATAGACTAGGATCAGAAGGAAGGGGAGGAGGACCTCCCCTATCAGTGGACTAGGGAAGGGGCATGGGTGGAGAAGAGGGAGATTGGGATTGGAACGGGAGGACGTAGGGAGCGAAGGTGGGATACAAAGTAAGTAAACTGTAATTAATAAAAAAATAAAATATTTGCAGCTAAAACAAAAAATAATAATAAAGAAGAGTGAAGATCCCTACCTGCTTGCCAGGCTGCTGCAACCAGCAGGCTCCTAGGTGGAGCCTGCCTCCAGGTATTGGCAGCTGGCATCAAGGGATAGGTCAGGTAGAAGGCGGGTCCTTTGGAAGGATATGCAGACTCTCCAGGCAATTTGTCTTCCAGCTTTTCTATGTTTTCTTCTCTAGCAGTTCCAGAATTTCAGGTTTTACACTAAAGTCTCTGATATATTACATATTGAATGTTGGCAGGGTACATGATAGGATTATAGTTTATTTGTCTACATCCAGATACTCTGTTCTCCAAGCAACATGTGTTAAAAAGGCTGTCATCTCCACTCATGTCAGAAATCAAGTGCCTATACTTCAGGAGTTTATTTCTGGGTGCTTTATGCTAGTTCATTTGTCGATGTGCTGTCTTGTTGGAGTGATCTGCTGGTTTTGTTACTATGGCTCTATAGCATTATTTGAAATCAAGTATTGTGATATCCCCACCATTACTTATCTATTCATAGCTCCAGCATTCATCTCTTTGGCTGTTCAGGGTCTTTTCTGTTTTTATATAAATTTTAAGATAATGTCTCCAAATTATATATAAAAAAAGTCCTTGGGATTTTTGATGGGGATTGCATTGATTCTGTTTTTCAAAACAAGCTTATTTTCACAATATTGATTCTTCCAATATGTGAATATGAGATCTGCCCACTTCAACATTACTCCTAAATGTTTAAAAGTTTTCTTTGTCAAAAGTTTTCTTTGGTTATGTTTGTTCCTAGGTATTTTTAAACTACTATGAATGATGTTTTTCCCTGCTTCCTTTCTCAGCAAGTTTATTATTAGTGTATGGAAAAGCTGCTGCCATTTGCATGGATTGTTTTATCAGGCTACTTCGGTAAAAGTGCTTACCAGATCTACTGTTTCTGTTAGAGTCTTTAGGTCTTAAGTTTAGGATCATACCATCTTCAAATAAGGGCAACTGGAAAAAGCATACTTAACAGCATATGGATAAAAGAAAAATCACAGAGAAAACTTAAAAAGGCTGCAAAGTGAATATTAATGATAGCATAGCACATCAAAACCTGTGGCATAAAGCTATAGCAGAGCCTAAAGGAAATCTCTAACTTTTAGTCTTCACACTACAAAAAAAAAAAAAAAAACATAAGCAAAATTTATGCAGTTTCCTATAGAAAAGTAGAACTGTAACCCTTTCCATTTCAAAGATATCATCCATTATGACCAAGTAGGCTTCATCCCAGGTATGCAGAGGTGGTTCAATATATGGAAATCCATCAATGTGATCCACCATATTAACAAACTGAAAGAAAAAAACCACATGACAATCTCCTTAGATGCCGAAAAAGCATTTGACAAAATCCAACATCCATTCATGTTTAAAGTCTTGGAGAGATCAGGGATACACGGCACATATCTAAACATAGTAAAGGCGATATACAGCAAGCCTATAGCCAACATCAAACGGTGAGAAACTTAAAGCAATCCCACTGAAATCAGGGACAAGGCAAGGCTGCCCACTCTCTCCATATCTCTTCAACATAGTGCTGGAAGTCCTTGCTAGAGCAATAAGACAGTTGAAGGAGATCAGGGGGATACAAATTAGAAAGGAGGAAGTCAAAGTATCACTATTTGCAGATGATATGATAGTATACGTGAGTGACCCCAAAAATTTTACCAGGGAACTCCTATAGCTGATAAACACCTTCAGCAAAGTGGCCAGATACAAAATTAACTCAAAACATCAGTAGCCCTCCTGTATACAAAAGACAAAAGGGCTGAGAAAGAAATTAGGGAAACAACACCCTTCACAATAGCCACAAATGGTATAACCCTAACCAAGCAAGTAAAAGACTTGAATGAAAAAAATTTCAAGTTTCTGAAGAAAGAATTAGAAGAAGATATGAGAAGATGGAAAGATCTCCCATGCTCATGGCTTGGCAGGATTAATATAGTAAAAATGGCCATCTTACCAAAAGCAATCTACAGATTCAATGCAATTTCCATCAAATTACCAACACAATTCTTTACAGACCTTAAAAGAAAAATTCTCAACTTCATACGGAATAACAAGAAACCCAGAATTGCTAAAACAATCCTCTACAATAAAAACTGTTACTTTAATAATATTATATTCTATGATTTTTTTGAGAATTGTGTGTTCAAACATATTCAGCCACGCCTCTTCCCAGATGCAGACCCACCCCTTTCTCCCTCTCCTCTCCTCTCCTCCACTTTGCATCTTCTTTTCCTCTTTTAGAAGAGAGTGTCTTGCAGCAGAGGCACTAGTCCTCTGGCTCTTCAATTTTCCACTTCCTGTGCAGTGTTCCCTGGGCCGTTGCAAAGGCTGTGCTGTAAGTGTACTGAGGTGAGCACCCCACCATCACTTGTCCGCCTTTTGACCAGTTGTGGCTTTCTGCAATGATCTCCATTTGCTGCAGAAAGAGGCTTCTTTGATAAAGGATGGGAGATATACTTATCTGTGGGTATAAAATTACGTTTTTTAGAATGCTGCTAGAATTTTTACTAGTTTAGGAAAGTGTCGGTAGAAGTTTTCTTCTAACTTGCATGACTTCACTGGCTATAGATAAGTTTACAGTCCCAGAAATGAACCCCCTCCTATTGACCAAGTCTTAAGTCCCACTAGGGGACTTCCAGTTACCCTCAAGATGTAAGCACTGCTATTGCAATTTTCATAATACCTCACCATGCCAGGTGCTATGGTTGTAGCATTATAGCTGAATAGGATTGCTGAGCGGTTTCCTGCCCTGGCAGCGTGCACAGCTCCTTCCAATGCCAGTCCTCGGGGAAGAGGCTTCCAGTTCAAATGCAGGTAGATTCCTCCAAGTCTCATGTCCAAAGGGTGACGTCTTCAGCAATGTGGTCTTAGCTTTTCTTTTCCAGAAGGCCATCAAAGTCAATAGCAATCCCCTGTATTAGGGTCTCTCACTTCCCTGTACCCTTGCAAAAATCAAAAGTCCTTAGGAGAGAAGAGACATGAAGAGTAAATAAAAAAATCAGCAAGACCTATTTGCTCAGAGCTTTTTATTATCTGCTTTTCTAAAGACACCACCAGTAAGAAAGCACAGACTAATAGGAAAAGTGTGTCCCATGCACGTCCCTGACAAAGCCTTTCTATCAAGAATGTATGATCTTAAATTCAGATACAAGGAGGCAAGCATCCCAACCAAAACTGTTTTGGCAGCTGGGTTGAGAAGACACTTCTCAGTAGAACAGGCACCAGTTATTGCCAATAAGCATGTGAAAATATGCTCAACACGGTCAGTCATCAGACAGGTGCAGATTGAAAGTACATTGGCTTCCCTTTATGCATCCTAGTAGGCATTGAATCATTTTCAGTTTGGGGCTATTACAAGTGGAGATTTTTATGGATACTTAAACATTTTTTAAGAGAAAGTCTCTGTAGCCCAGCTTGGCCTAGACCTCACTGTATAGTCCAGCCTGGCTTCACAATTCCAACAATCCTCCACTGCAGCTTTCACAAGAACCTCTAAAGTTTGAAAATATCAAATACAGCAAACATTGGAGAAAATATAAAGCAAGTAAAAATTCTTCTCACTGTTGGTGCAAAAAACAAACAAACAAACAAACAAACAAAAAAACTGTAGCCATTTTAACAAACACTGAGGTATTCACTTACGTGATTACTTCTGCTTTTACAATTCCATTCCTCGGTATTGACTCGGTTATCTGTCCACAGGAAGAATTGCCTAATAACGTCCATTGCATGGTAGTGGTAGCTCACATCCAAAATCCCAGCATTCAGGAAGCTGCATTAGGAGGATGGCCGCAAGTGTGAAGCCAGGCTTTACGGTAGAATGAGGTCTAGGCCATGCTGGGCCACAGGGATTTTTTTTTCTTAAAAAAAATAAAATAAAATAAAAAAAGTTTAAGTAGCCATAAAAGTCTCCGTTCATAATAGCCTCAAACTGAAAATAACTCCATATCTACCAGTGTGTGAAGGAATCAACAACTCTACATATCCTTCCTTTTGTACTGCCAGGTTTGGGAAATTAAATGATATGTGTTCTAATGTCTTGTTTGACATTCTGGGTAACTTTTTCAAAAAAACATTCTGGTAAATTCTGGCACAATTTTATTCAAAATTAACATTGGAGGTTTTTTTTCAAGCCCTTTCACACTCTATAAACACTTATGTTGTTTTTAAACCATAAATTTTACACAAAATCAAACCATTCTCTCCAAAGATAGGGCATCCTGCCCTTTACCCGCTGCCACAGGATATGGAACTGCTTTTACTGGTGATTTTGTTTTTGCCATTACCTCACTCCACACATCTCACCTAGGAAACTTTCATTTTCCACTATAAGGCTTGAAGACTGAGAGACTTTCTGTGCTCAGAGAAGACATCATGTGCCCAGTGTTAGTGCTCCACGGGCACGCTTAGAATTGGAAGGTGGAATGTTCGCCACCCCAATGAACTCCGTTAGACTTAACTCTACGGCTGTGCGTTGGACATCTACAGGGCAATACTTTTCTGAGGCATCAAAGACAGAGTCGGAGGCCTCAGTGTCAAAGATATCTCCTTCTATGGTGGTGATAACAACATAAACCAAATGCTCACAGAAATCAAAACGTCTTGAAAACAGAGAGAGGTTGCCTCGGCATAAGGAAAGAGTCCTCTCTGGGTGACTTCTTACATCTTCTTTCTGAAAAACCCCCAAAGCTAGGGATTTGCAAAACTTGGTGGTGGATGACTGGGTCTCAGCAGCCCCACTACTGAACTTCCACCGTGAGGTCCATGTGGAGAATCCCACACTTGTGTCCTGTTTTACAAACATATTTCTCACAATATCTCTTTAGGTGGTAATTTTCCTTTAGCTATGAATAGAACTTGCCAGAGAAACTGAATGAAGAAAAAATGCAGGGATGAGTGGAACATTTCTCAAGTCAACATTTTATTGTTAATTATAAACTTGCCACATAATTTCAGTTCCCAGGAAAGCTTAAATTTTATTCTAATTAAAAGAGACAAGAGGTGTGTATCAGAAGCAGCTGCTCTGGAGAGCGTTTGCGCTAGCAATCACTTCCAAACCACCAAGTAACTCCATCCTCTTAATCCCATGAATATCCATGCAGGATAACTGAGCTAAAATAACTTTTTAAAAATATATAAAGATGGAAGATATGTAATTTATAAGGGTGAAAAAAAAAGAAAGAGAGAAGACAACAAAAAGTATGGAAGGAATGGAACAGGAAATAGAAAAGATAAATAGAATGCTTAGGGCACTTACAGAGGAAATCTTCTGGAATACAGAATGGGAAAAGTCAACTCCCTGCCTGCTTCTGAATTATAACAAAACATCTGGACTCACAGTGAAGCATAAGCTAGCATGTTGGAGCAAGATAATAAATGGTGTGGACTTAAGAATGAAATTGCATCAGGCTTACTCTGGTTTGCCAATCTGTTACAAACTATAAAGGCTAGAACAACTAATTTCACATCTTTAAATTTAAAACTTTAAATTTCACATCTCTAAAATTGAGTTAATCATGGTACCTACCACATAATCTTGACATAGGAGCTATAACGTGGTACCGTATCACACCCATCAAATAAGTATAAATATTAAAATCTAATAGTAAGTATTCCTTGGACAATCAAGAAGTAAAATCCTTACACATTTCATAGAACTAGAAGGCCATAAAGAAATAGAACCATAAAGAAAATTAGAAGTGTCCACACCTGACTCACTTATGCCTCTACTAGAAAGACACTTAACATTGACCCCACGCTTGCCACACCACACACATGCATACAGATCCACACACAAGTACATACACACATATTTCAAAAGAAAAAAACACGTTTGAACAGAAACATGTTCAATCAATCAATGTCTTTACTACTGTTATTTTTAACAGCCAAAAATGAAAGGCAAAACATATATATCAGAAATGAAAGCAAAGAATATTCATCAAAGAATATTCATATCACAATGAAAATGATTGATTTTAGTGAAGTATATTAATAGAGATGACTATCCTATGCATACTGAATTTTGAAAAGAATGTCAAGTTTCAGGTGTCAAGGTTATTAGGGCAGAAACACAGCAGAACTGGATGAAGGCTTGATTTCACCCAGAGAAGCTGAACTTGAGGCTGGAGAAGAAGATAAAAAGTTGGCAAGGGATGCCCACACCTCCAAAGAGCCCACCTGATCTGGTAGACCACACGGGGTGTCCTTCCTGAGAGAGGCAGAAAGTTACCATCACGGTGGTTGACCCTCCCGGATTTAAATCCAAAGTTCCCAGCTGCTGTGGTGCCGCCCAGGGAAAGTCTTCACCATCACAGTGTCCTATCGCATGTGGTTTCTGGAAAATAAGATCCACATCCAAGGAGGAAGACACAACAGGCCTCAGTGTTTTGTGTAACACCACTTATATAGCATACATGGTGTGAACGTCATGCCATGGCGAGCGAATAGCAGAGCACTCATGTGAGCTGTACCACCTGGCCAGAGGTGGCTTTGGAAATGAAAATGAACATGATGAAACCTAACCCATGTACAACTGGGAAAGGACGAGAAATAGCATCTGTCTTTTCTTTCATTTTCAGAAGAGTGTGCAGCAAGGTGCACTTTGTATTTGGACAGCCAATAGACTGGAGTGTCAGTATTTTTGGTTCCCACTGTTCCATGTCCCCTTTCCTGATGTGTGGCCAGCACTTATCCTAGAACAGCTTTTAACTCGCCTAATGCGGTGACCCTTTAATGCAGTTCTCATGTTGTGATGTGTCCCAACAATAAAATTATTTTCATTGCTACTTCATAACCATAGTTTTGCTACTGTTATGAATTGTAATGTAAATATCTGTGTTTGCTGATGGTCTTAGGCCACCCCCCCCCCAGTTGAGAACCACTATCCAAGAACATTCAACGTAAGGGGGGACACAGAAACTGAACTATTAGCCATGTAGCTGAGGTGTGAAGAAATGGAACAGTGGAAATGTTTTTTAGTATCCACAGGACATGTCCTCTGGCACCCAGGACCAGGTAAAATTGGAGACGCCAATTATCCTTACTCCATTGGATATCACCAGCCGATTTTGCCTAGAAATGATCTAGCTCAAAACTAGCCAATAACTACATCTGTTTTGAAAAGCTCAGTGGAAGCTTGCCACACAAGTTATAGGCCCCGACTGGTAAATGCTGAAAGTGGAAGCTCCCACCTGTAGTTCCCGCACTGAGAAGGTGAATGAGGGTGAATCCCTGGCGGTCAGCCACATCAAAGTGCTGAGCTCAGAGTGGGTGAAAGACTCCATCTCAAAAGATAAGGTGTGGCAAGTGAGAGGGGGCCAGACCCAGTGTCTACTTTCGGCTTCCACACAGAAACTCACCCAGTGTCTACTCCACACCCACACTTACACATGGCTTAAATGAATAAAGCAGGAAGCAGCAATAAAACTTGATTAAAGAATAAAAGCAGCTAAAGACTATTCTCTTGTGCCGAATCTTGTTTTCTCTATCGAGTATGTACATATATGCTGGGCCCAAGGTTTAAGCTGTGAAAGCCTATAGTAGTCTTCCAGTCATTAGTGCTAGCCTCAGCTTAGCCCCTCTGCAGCCCACTCCCTCAGTTCTTCACTTAAACAGGAGTTTCTGAAGTCTTTGTTAGTTCAGCATCAATGGGCACAGGCTCCTGCTTGAAACACTCATAGGAAGCTATTCACAGACATTTTCTGTGTCTTCCTCAGCCTGTAGCTCTCTGGAGGAGTTAGAGAAGAAACTGCAACAGTACAGGGATAGGAGCAAAGGCTCATTACTTCTTAGCAAAAAGAGATTTTTCTCCCCATAAGGGTGGGGCATCCACTGTACATATTTTTGCAGTAAGAAGGACAACTTCTTCAGCATCTCAATCAGCCATTTTGAGTCTGTGTTTCTAAGCAACTGTGTCATAACAGCATCATCAAATACTTTGTGTCACAAAGTACAGAGGTGGGAATAACTGCTTTCCTTCCATGTTTTTGTGGTGACAAAAGTGGCAGGGATGCGATGGGTAATTCCTCGGAGACATGTGCTACCCTTGTTAGCACATTAGGTGTAGGTCCCTTGTTAGCACATCTGCAGAGTGTTCTTCAAAGACAAGTGTCAGGACTGGGCCTTCTCTTTCCCTCCTGGGCTGTCACCTGCAGATTGTGATGGCCGTTGCTGTCCAGTGCCTCATGATAGGCATGTGACTGCAGATACACTTGTTGACAATTAGGGTATGATTGAGTGGCAACCAGGTGGCTCCCATGTCTAATGTCTACCAGCTCTCACGGGGAGAAGGCCCTAGCAGATGGGTCTGAAGTTGAGGTGAGATTTAGGAGCTAGGAAGGTATCTCCATGATACCTCTTCCTCCCTCGGGCTTTCCTTCTAACCCATTCTTCTCCTGGCATCCCTGAAAGACACTTGGGCAACTCAGTGCAGAGAAATAAGCGAGCCTCAACCACGGCCACTTCCCTCTACGACTGACATACTCCACCAGCCCGGGAGTTCCCCACCAGGAGATTTCTATTGCTTCTCTTTATTTCTCTGCTCTACCAAGGGTAGGTTCTGTCAGTTCTGACCCGGGCAAGGGCGCACTGAGGGGCAGATGACAGCTCCAACACTGGGCTCTAGCTCACTCTCTTAAAAGAACTAAATTTTATATTTAGTTTATATTTTATAACTGCACATATTAATCCTGAGCTTCATACCATATGTTAAGCCATCAAAACCCTCTGGTTTTCTTTTACACAAATGAATACTGTGGACTTATTTTATTGAGACTATTAGATCTATCTGTCCTCTCATAAGGTTCAGAACAAAACTACCACACATGAAGGGACGAGAAAAGCTGCAGTACCCAGATTCTCTCAGATGAATGTCTTCAGCCTTAACTCTGGTGGACGAGTTTAATTTGTGCCACTGCACCTGTTATAGCAGTCTGACTGACCACGGCTTTTTTTTTTTGGGGGGGGGGTTGGTTGGTTGACTGTTTTGTTTTGAGCCACCGTAAATACCAGTTTGTAAAATAAAATATGCTGCATAAAACTTCCATTTGACACTAACATTCACAGTTTCATCATGGGCTATCAATTAGAAAATCACTTGAATGGTTTGCCACCTCTTCTCTAGTATTTTCACATTTTCTGGTAGGTATTTGGTGTCCTCTGCCATTTAATATGACATCCTAAGAGTTCTAAATTTTTCAATTCCATGGAAACCCATGTATCACAAATCTGACAGCTTTGGTATTATAATCTTTTGTTCATCAAATGATAGTCAGGTCTGAGTGAAGAATAAGCTATGGCTGGTGCTGTGATGACATCATCATCTTCATCCTACTGTTCACAAAGAACCAATTTGTGACCAATAGCACAGTCTCATTCAAGAGATGCTGAAGCCAGGACATAGAAAATAATCTTTTTGATCACCTCCCTCTGAGGGGGAGCAGCCTTGCCAGGCCACAGAGGAAGACAATGAAGCCACTCCTGATGAGACCTGATAGGCTAGATGGAAGGGGAGAAGGACCTCCCCTATCAATGGACTGGGGGAGGGGCATAGGCGGAGAAGAGGGAGGGAAGGTGGGATTGGGAGGGGATGAGAGAGGGGGCTACAGCTGGGATACAAAGTGAATAAATTGTAATTAATAAAAAAAAGAATGGGAAGGCTGAGGTGTTCAGAGTAAGTTTGGTCTACCGTCTTGGTGACAGCTATTATAAATGTTCTGCACAGTATTTGCAAAGCTTCTCTATGACCTGACTAGCTTGTGCATTTTGTATGTAAAAAAAAAAAAACAAAAACAAAAAAAAAACAAAAAACAAAAAACAATCTAATGTTCTGTTATTTCAACATAGAAAAAACCCTATAACGGGATTTTTTAGACAGTTACTGAGTTCTCACTACTTTTGATTCCGATTGTGAAATAGAAATGGCATAAAGTGAAGTCCTGGTGCAAAGAAAGCCGGCACACCTGGCATCTTCCTAAGGGTTACACTTTGATATCACGGAAAACAGAAGCAGGCTTCTAATGTGGTTGCTTCAAAATAAAACAAACTTATAAATCACATACACAGGAAGACTCTAGATCCTTTAACTTGCTGCCCAGAATATCGTATGACATCCGGGAAGTATTATTTGCAGGGGTAGGGTGCTATCATGTTACTTATTGTGATAATTAATCCTCATTGTCCATTTGACTGGGCAGAATCATCTAGAAGGCTGGTTAAGTCTCACTTCCAAACCCAAGCAGCACAGCAGCACAGCAGCACAGCCTCTGCCTCCTCAGTTAAGGATCCAGATAAAACAAAGAGGGAGGTGGAGGAAGCCAGTCAGTTCTTCAGCTCTTTCTGTTTCCTGGCCCTCGGTACCGTGAACTCAGCGACTCCACCACACCCTCCCTGCCATGCCAGACTGAACCTTCTGAGAGTGTGAGACAAAACAGAACCTCGTCCCTTCAGTTTTTTGTCCCAGTGACAACCGTCACTAATGTGTCTCCACGCCTGGCAGGGTGGCCCCTGCCGGTAATCTCAGCATTCAGGAGGCTGAAGCGGGAGCTCAGGGGTAAGCCCAGCTGTGACTTCCTAATGAGGCCTTGCCTCAACATATAAACAACTAAATTATTAATATTCACGAGAATAAAATAGCTCTGCTGGCACTTTCAACGTGCTCCAAATTTAACGAAGCTGAAAATATATTTTGTTGGATAACAAATATTTTCTTCAAAAAGTAAACTGTCATTAGAACTGTTTTAGATTCACAGAAAACTTGAGAAGACAGTGCCACCACGCATTTGGCCTTGTTTCTCTATTATTGGTGTTATGAGTTGCATGTTTATGAAGTTATGAAACAAATACTGATATGTTGCTTTTAACTGAGGTCTGTCCTTCAGTCTGTCCTTGGTTCTCACTCAGTGTCCCTTCTTTGTCAGGACACATACTCTAACAAGTGTCCATGTCTCCTTGCTCCTTCTGCTGTGACACTTTCTCAAGCTTTCATTATTTCTGATGGCCTTGGCAGTTTTGAATAGTATTGCCAAGGCATATCATAGGCTTCTGGCGTATTGCCAGATATTTTTCTCATGGCTGTGCTCTGGAGGAAGTGTACTGCAGAGGTGAGGTCTGATTCTTCCCTCGTCACATCAAGGCTACATGCCAACAATATGGTTTATAACCATTGCCATTGGCCTTACTCACAGGCATAGGCAGCATTTGTCAGGGATCTGCTACTCCTCTTGCCCCTCTCTCTACTGTACACTTTGGGAGAGTGTTCCTAAGAACAGACAGCACTTATGTTGTGAGGTGGAGAGGCTTCCTCTTTTAGGACAAAGTCTCTACATAAAATAGTGTTTGAAATTATTTTTTCAGAAAATACACTTAATTGTTCAGATCCAATGTAAATGTGCAATAACATCAGGAGTGCGAATCTCTACACCAGAGAGAGAGCTTTTCAGCCAGCACAGTGTGTATGGCCTCTTTTGCTTTTAATCTCAAGATGCCTCTCATTACAGAGTTACCTGGTCTGCACTTTTTCCCTGCCCCCTCAAGTAGAGCAGTTCTAGATATTTGCAATCTGTTTAGATTCTCTCGTCACATCTCTTGTCCTCCTATGCTGGTCCTGTGACATCAGAACTCTTTTTCATTTTGTAAATATTGAGTTATACTCTTCATTCTGTGATGTTCTGTGGTTTCAATAAATGTATAACCTCCACCATTACAGTACCAGGTAGACAAGCTTCAGATCCTAAAATCTTCCATAACTACGCATCCTTTCCCCCTGGCTTCTCCAATCTCTGGACCACTGATCTTTTTGCTGAACTTTTGCCTTTCCAGTTTGTCAAAGAGTTGGAATCATAAAGAGTACAGCCTTTTAAGATTGACTTCTTTCATTTGAATATGCTTTAAGTTTCTTTTGTGCCTTTTTATGGTTTGAAAGTTCATTTCTTTTCACAGCAGAATAATATCACATTATTCTGTTTCAGATACTGTTTTATCTGTCCATTCTGTTGAAATGTGTCTTGGTTGTACCCAGCTCTTTGGACAGTAGAAGGTTGTCATGAGTAGTCACATAAAGACTTGGTGTGGATGTCTTTTCATTTTATTTGGTAAGTAGCTGGGGATGTTATTGCTGAATCCCACAGTAAAACTGTATTCAACTTTGTAGAAACTGCTGAAAAACCTTTCAAAGTGGCTGTGTCATTTTGTGTCCTTACATGAAGGGGTCCCCTGCAGGTGTCAAATAGGGAAGCAAACTGTGAGAAAAGAGAAGAATGAAAACCTGGTTTTCTTTGTCAGATTGACTTTGTCAACCTGGACCAGACTTTAGGGAGTCTAATGCCAGGTGGTTCATTGTCAACATATTTAAAACACAGTAAAACCTGAGAAAACGTTTCCGGGCAACAAAAAGAAAAATCAGTCCAATTCCAGGTGCACAATAAAGCTTAAGGTGTGACTGCATAGAAACTCTGTCACAAAATACATGTGACCATGGGGTAGGCTGTACAGCTAAAAGGTCTAGCATCTAGTATGGCCTCTGACCAATAGCATAGAGGTCAGCAGGCCATAAAATGCATGTGACATCTCCCCTAAGGATGGGTAACATTCTAGGGAGGAAAGAGTCTAGGATAATCATTCTGGGGCATTTCTGTGAGGTCTGCCTCTATAGCAAAAGGTGGGTGAGATCTGCCTCCACAGATAGCAAAAGGTCACCAGGTCATTAACAAAATCCACCCTCAGCCTTTGGATGGAATGCAGATATTTGATTTTTATCTCTTCCATTAGGGAGAGATCCCTGTGTGAGTAATATTCCTGGTTTTCTTAGTACTTCTCTGTGAGTACAAGGCCCTCTGTGTGCCCAACACCTACAAGCAATGAGTAGGAGCCCCAGTACTATGTTCTCAAACTGTTACAGCGGCAAGCCTTCATGCGCTTAGAAACTCATTGCTTATGTAACTGTTCTGCTGTGGGATTTAGGGTGACATTTAGTTTCCATGGCTCATGCCTTCTTGGGAAGAAAGAATGAACTTCTGTGCCTGTTTGGAGATTGCACTTATGTTTGAAAGAACATGACAGTGTGAATATTGTCCTGTTCTATGCAGCAATCACACTCTGGCCATGTAGCATGCCCTGACCAGCTTCTAACTATAAAAGGCTACTGGCAAAATTATGCAAGTAAACCTAGAAATAATCCCAGCCATACCCAAAGAGAAAAAAAAGTTCCTAATGGTACTGGGTTTAACATACCACTTGGAGAGAAACCTGTGCTGTTAAGTATGTATTGTTAAGTGTTCCACCAGCAATTCAGAGAACAGATATTCTATGTGTACAAATATACATAATGGCCATGTTTCCTTTTAAAGCACCATGATGGCTAACGTTAATTGCCTAGATAAAGAATCACTTGGGGAATGAGCCTCTGGGCCTGCCTCTGGGGGGTTATCTTGATTATGGCAATTGAGACAGACAGACTTGCCCTCTGTAGGCAGCACTGGTCCCTGGCTGGGACCCTGGACTAGACAAGTGAAGAAAGGGAAGTGGGCAGTAATGTGTGCTCACTCACTGTTCTCTGCTTCTTGGGTTGTGTGCAGTGTAAGCAGCTGCTTCAAGTTCTACTGCCTTAGCTTCCTGCCATAATGCACTGTACCTTCAACTGCAAGTTACAATGATCCTTTCTCCCTTAAGCTGTGTTTATCAGGGCATTTTATCACTGCAACAGGAAAAAAACAAACAAACAAGCAATAATACACATCTCTAAAAAGGATACCCACAGCCATCCTGCTTAGAACATCTTTGCCCACCCCCACCTCCGCCCCCAAACCACGTGTACCCATCCTTGGTTAAACTTGAGTCTTTAAGAACAGTGGTAAAAGAGGCTTCAACACTGACAGGCAACCAGTCAAGAATGTTTTCGTTTTAAACCTTGAATGTCATCTTCTCTTTTCTATAGACAAAAGCTACAAGGATTTACCTTTTCTCAAAACTACAGTTTTCACAATTGTTCTCCATAGTTTTCTGCAACAGTGGTTTTGTAAGTATAAATACTAAGAACTAAGAAAACTGAACTGGCAGTAAATCAACTTCCAAACAAAGCATTCTCTCATTGAAAATTTCCATCTCATAGCTCCTTATATAATACACTTAAGTTACTTCCAAACAAAAATAATGTGTGAAAGTACGAAGCAGATAAAAGATTCAATTGAGCCAGCTCTGCTACCCTTGAATTCAGAGACCAAAAAAATCCTTTCAGCTAACCCATGCACTGAAAACCTAGCTCATAAAGTGTGTCTTCCCTTCAGATGATCCAAACCTATTTCTGCCAAGTTCAAGTTTCTCTATAAAGACAAAAAGAGAGCATAGCCAAAGCTAATCCAGAGTTCATTTGCTGAGCTTCCAGAGAGTAAAAATATGTAATGAGGTCCTGTTGCCTTGAATGCCATTAGGGACAGATGGATGGGGAGATAACAGTGCTGAGTTTGAGGCTACCCAGGGCACAAGCAGGACAGTGGACATGTTAAGTAGAAGCCAACGTCCAATTTGGCTTGATGTGACCCAAATTCAGAGGGAGAGTGATAATGGCAAAGTGACAAAACTATATTTTATACTCAACATATAAAAGCCAACCAACAGGGATAATAAATATTAAAGTACTTGTTTGCAGCTTTAAAGGAAAAACAACTTAAAATCTTTATTTCTATAACACCTTTTTCTCTGATGAGTTTGGAACAATTAACGCCCACACCTAATTAGTCTTCACAGTTTGAAGTTTCTCATAATGGAAAAGACTTTCCAGGGATGCCATTTGTGATTCATATAAGAGACTCTAAGGGGATATTTTTAAAGGACAGAAAACTTTCTGAATCTATTCAGGTCATTTCAGTCCACGATCTAGAGGGGAAATGCTGTCTACCTGGAGCTGTTATGAGTGCCCTCGGGACCAGTACAACCTTGAAATGTAGAAAGAAAACAATCATGAGCCAAGTCCTTTACTTGGTAGTAGCCTTTGGGGTTCTGAATTTAGGAGCTTTCAGAGACTGAGGTCCATCTTATTGTGGAAGAATGCTGAAGACCAGAATATCAACAACCTTACCCATCTGTGACCTCTGAGAGCTGCAGGGACAACCAGCATGGCAAGATATGCCCATTGGTGCAGTAGTGGCATGAATGGCATGTCATCAACCACTTTAGAATTGGATTCAAGATCTGTTGCAAGATGAAACCTATGGCTGGCGCCATTATCAGGGTCAAGACCCTTTAGCTACACCAGTGTTAAGCCCTTGGGAAGAACTTTTTGCTGTTATTCTTGTACATGGCCAAAGAGTTAAACTGACTTCTAATGGCTTGTCATTATGTTCATATATTAATATATCTCTCATTCCTCATCAGAGATGTCTCTATTTTCAGTAGATGGCAATTACACAAAGACCACAGCTGATACTGAACTGGAGAGAATAAGAGACTGTGAAATGTTCAGCCCTATGGGACAATTCTATCATAAACTCCCTTTCACTTGTTCTGGATTATTGCAGAAGAAGGAATATAAAGACTGTATGAGCCAGTGATGATACAGAACTACAAGAAAACTGTTTTTTTCAGACACAGCAGGTTAGTTGCACCTTAAACACAGTACTTATGAAAGCATGCAAAAGACCTTTGCAGGCTCAATCCAGAAAACAATTCCAACATGGAGATGGAGAGTGGGTACAAATTCCCACCCTAACTGAGGGCGCTATTGGCAACTAGTAACTGCTGAGAGAGAAATTTCTTTAATAGTATAGTTCCAGTAGGTTGACCATGCTCCAGGAAAGGCCATTATTTTCAAGCATATACACAGACAACATAAGCTGGACTTGATGGTAGATCCTAGAGGAGTTGGGAGGTGAGGTGAATGTGACTAAAAAGTTCTCAAAGAACAAATTTTAAAACTGCAAACAATAATAACTTTCTCAGAGGCTCTGAGAGCAGGCCCTGGGAAAGCCATCTTCAGATTTACAATGTCTCACATAGACAGGGACGTATAAGAGACTTGACAAGAGACAGCTGCCCAGGAGCTCATCATAGCCACTCTATGATGCAAACTGCCTTAGCAGAGTAGACTGTCACAAATTCCCCAAACCTTGCTAGGAGACTCTGGGGGCAGGACCAACATCACACAGAAAAGATGCATGAGGTGTTAGGAGTCCATCCTCCAGGACAAGTAGAGGATTTGTCCATCCTCCTGCTACCTTATTCCTTCCCAAGCAGTTAGAGGTATTGAAGAAAATCTCTTTGCCATCAGAGTTTGTCCTTGTTAGTAAAAGAAAGCCTCGCTTGCGTAACAGATGCTCCTGCTATACTGGAGAGGCCGAGGAAGGTGTTGGCCCCAGGAGATGCCTGCTAATGGGCTGGACATGTGGCGCAGTGGCACAGCACTTGCCTAGAATATTCTAGCACCTGTACTATAACAACAACAGAAAAATATTCTCCGCTGCTGCATAGTGATGATATGACCAGTGTGGAGCTGTTTGGTGGTGTCCTTGAAGTGCTGATCCCAGAACCTTTCCCGACACTGAATCTCATAAGTCCCCCAGTGTCTTTATATAAAACAGCATAGTACTTGTGTCTGACCTCCACATGTCCTCCTGCATGTTTCAAACAGTTCTAGATTATTGATAGCACGTAAGGCAGTGTACACATTGTTAAAATGTACTGCTGATAGGATGATGACATAAAAAATGTGTGTGTAATCTTTCCTTGACTGCCTTTGATTGGCAGACATGCGGGACCTGTGAACTGAAAGCTCTGGTTCTGAACACCTACTGTGGCACATCATGCCTTACAGCAACGTGCACTTATTTTCTTATAGTTTATGACACTGGTGTCTAGAAACCCAATTCCATCAGACTGAATCAGAGCATTGGGAGGCCAGTTGTCCCTTCAGAGGCTCTAGAATGCATAGATTTCCTTGCCTTTTCACGACCTGGAGCTATGGTTCACTGGTTTGGGGCATTTGGGTCCATTGTCAAGGTAAGCACAGTGTCATCTTACTTCTGTTTTCATGCCGTCCTCTTCCACAGTCAAGGCTCTCCGTGCCTCATTCGCATTCATTAATCCATTTGTTTTGTGACGACAGAGATCCAAACTAGGCATTTATGCATGTTAGCTGAGTCATACTCATTTTGCCTTCGTCTCATAACAATACTGGTGATTACATTTAGGCCTGACCTTGAACCCATTTAAAGACCTTAACCACATATACAAGATCTCAGTTACATGCACAAGTGTCAGGAGTTGGGATTGGATATCTTTAGGGCCTATTTTTCAACCTAGCTCAGCTATAAGCCACTAGTGCCCATACCTGCAAAGCCAAAGTGGGCATATGGGAAAGAGAAGAATATGGTGAAAAAGAAGGAAGGGCATTGAGACAGGGAAGAAGTCAGTGTAAAACTGAGCCTTAGAGCTCAGAAGGCAAAGAACAGTGGGCTGTGGTTCTGATTATCCTCTGTAGTACAGAGCACACACACTGCCTTCCAGATATAATGATGCCCATTGATAAGGCTTGGATCTACTTTCTTTTCTAAATTACATTCATTATTTTTGTTAATTATAATATCAAACCTATTCACAGAAGACATTTTGCAAATTATGGCAAATAATAATAATCTATGTAATTTGACACTATTAATAATTTGATATATGCTCTTATTCTCTTGAGCCTGACTTTATTTCAGATAAATAAAGTGTGTTCAGATTGGCCTTGAATATACAATCCTCCTGCATCTGTCCCTGAATGCTGAGATTAGAGACATATGTCCTTACTCTAGGACATTTTTCTTAAATTGGGCCCTTGGAACATTTCAAGTTCCACCTACTCAGAGTGTCAGAGGCAGCCCTCACAGCTGTGTCTTCTTGATTGAAAGATGGATACATAAAAAGGGGTAACGTTTTGTGTGGTATTCATTAGAACCAAGAGTAAACCGAGCATCAACTGCCTCCCCCCTTAGTTGTCTATCAGTTATCATTAACTTCTCAGTACTCAGCATCTCACTAAACACATCAGAATTCCTGCACAGGCTCACAGCGGTTCATTTGTTGATATGTTGATGGCATATCAAAGTTTTGGCCATTTTCATCCAGGTCATAAATCAGTACCTGCCTTTCCCAAATCAGAAGCTATGCTGCCACTATAAATCACAGTGGAATATAGAAGTGAGCTATTAGTTCGCCTGTCAAATCCCCAAAGAAGGACCTGGGATGGCGAGATAAACCTAATGCTATTTTTTTTTTTTTTTTTGCTACTGCTGCTGTTGTTGTTGTTTGTGCTCTTAACGGGTAAAGAAAACATACCCAGTAACTATAAAAGCTGACCTAGACATTAGTCAACCTGAATCTCACCCCCAAATAAAATTAATTTAGTTACAAGTCAGCAAATCAGTAACAGGTGCTATTATCCTCCAGTGTGAGTTAAAGAAGATTCACAAGAGTGGAAAAGGGCTACTGAACTTGACAGTGAAGCCTTTGATGTCATGTGAAGACAGCACCATGTTCTTCCTCTCCCCACTTTCACTCATTTATTTGTGTTGTGAGAAAATGAAAGGTATCAAAAATGTAGAGAGCCCAGGTGCACACATACTCAGTGCAAGGTATGATTTTAATGCAGAAACCCTCTAGATTACCATCTCATTCTACTCCATTTCTCCAAGGGCAAGCCTGATCACATTGGTAGGACTTGGAGATTCCAAAACTGATTTAAAGGAAAGGCTACCAAGCAACAGCCAGCTCTAATGGCCATTTCAAACATTCTGGAGTCAATCAGAAGCATAATGTCATTAACGCAGACTTTCAGAATCAATCCCTTATGTAATTGGCAAAGTCTAATTTGATCCCATTTCCTCTGAAGCAGGAAGTAGTCTTGGGTGAAGTACAAAAAAATACTTCCTGCTGGTAGCAAGCTATGCCTCCCTAAAGTATTTTTGTAACACAAAATTTATACCCAAGAGTCAGGCACAAAAGACACTGAAGCCAGCCAATCTGACAGAAGCCTAGAAACTGATGCAATTCTAAAGCCAAAGGACACCGCCTTCCCTGGGAAGCGTGAAGGAATCCTGAAGGTGAGCTTGAGTACACAGGTCTATAGTCCTACCTACTCGGAAGGCTAAAGCAGGAAAATAGCAAGTTCAAGGCCACCTGGACTACATGTTGAGGTCAAGCTCAAACTCGGCAATTAGTTTGACCTTGTCTGAAAATTAAAAATAAAAACAAAAGGGTGTAGGGTTAGAGCCCAGTAATGGAACTTACCTAGTATGTGTGAGACCCTAGGTTCAGCCCCCATGACCCCAAAACCTAAATACAACAGCCAAGCCAGATGTCTGTATTGGACATATTTGAAGTGTACACTTAGAGAATTTCTTACATGTGTCAGATCCCAAACCTACCAGCACAATTAGGATAGTGAACACGGCCAACATCCACAAATATTCCATACATCCCCTATTCACACAGCCCTGCTCCACTCCCTTCCACCCCACTAGCGCTGACAACAATTCTGTTTTCTACCATTAGAATTAGTATGCATTTCTATGCAAGTGTCATATAAATGCAATAATATAGACTATACTCATTTTTGTCTGTTTTGATGCACTTTGTCACACACACACACATTCCTTTTGCTGAGTGCTATTCCATTACATGGCTCTATCGCAATTATTGATGGTAATTTTGATTGTCTCTAGTTTTCAGCCGTTACATGTATAATAGCTACAAATATTTGTCTTCAGGTCATTACGGGACATGCTGATTTCACCTGGGGTAAATCCCTGCATGGAAATGGCTAGATCACATGGTGCACATTCATTTACCACCTTAAGAATCTTCTAAACTGTTCTCTGATGTCTGTTCACTCCCTCCCGCGGCATGTGAGAGTTTCAGTTTCTCCATCTGTCATCAGTGTTTTCTGTTTTAACCTTGATGACTCTGCAAGACATGTCACCATATCTTACTGTGGGAAGGCGTGCAGGAAGGAGCATCATGTGGACTTTTATTTGTAGTGACAGAATGGTCTTATATGCCAACTGTGGTCATGGTTAATCTAATCTAGACATGCATTAAAATATCAGATGTCAAAAAAAAAAAAGAAAACTGCATAAAAACTGGTGAGATTTAAATATAATCTACATCTGATTGGTGTTATTACAAGTTAGCCTCAATTTCTATGCCATTATGATTTGCAATATACGTGTAAGATATTATCATCTGGGGATGCTGAAGAAAGGCTACAAAGAAAATCTCTCATGTTTTTACAAGTTCTTATCCATATTAAAAATAAAGAATGGAAAGCTGTACTGGACCTGGGAGAGCTTAGGAGAAACTTTTTTTTTTTTTCAATGCAGTTTATTCAGGAACATTGAACAATCCTCGGACCCCGGGGAAAGCCAGCCCACAGCTTAAATAGCCTCTGGGTAGCCAACCCAGGCGTGCCACGGGGGCAATGCAGATAGGTCCACATACATGGAAGCAAGCTAGATCCTCAGCCTTAGCCAAATGTGGAATTGTTCATGACAGAGAGCACTCACCATCGGGAAGGTGGAAGGCGGAAACCAGCTCCATCTTTAAGGCATAGCATTCCACAGCTCTCTACAGTTCCCCCTTTTTGTTTTAGACGCATCAGGCAAGAGTAGAGGTCTGATCTCTGATATTAGAAATAAATTGGGACTTTGTACAGATGTTCATTTAGGTGTCATCCACCCAAAGAGCATCAGACCCGTCCGATACCTTTTTCTCAGAGGCGGGACCTGGGGCATCAACCCGCATGCAATCAGACATGCTCTTCTCTGGGTCCAAAGCGGCTGACCCTGAGTGCAGTGCTTAGCCTCGCATCCTGAGCGTATCATTTTAGCTTTTTATGGTATCCAACCGTAAATTCTACCGGAGTGGACGCAGGACTAGCCACAGGATTATCAACATGGATTGCTGCAGCCATGAATCATCTGAAGGAATGGGCGGGCATGGGAGTGTTAGCAGGCCTTCTGGTGTTGGTCTCCTTGGTTTGCCTGTGGTATATATGCAAGATTAGAGTCTCACAACAGTGTGATGCAGCCATGATCATTCAGGCCTTTACAGCCATTGAAGCAGGAGGAGAAACTTAAGTAAAAAAGAAGTTAAGCATTTAGTACAGTTGGCTAACCCAACTGCCATTTTATAGAGACTATTAAATATTTATAAATTTCTCAGACTCCATGACAACCCAAAATATGGTCACTTGACAGGATTCTGATCAAGAAATATATAATAATAAGCCTACCCATTTGGTAACTGGTTCTCATCACATGGTCTGTTTAAAAACACTTTTTATTTTGTCAGGAGAAACCCTCCTGTATTATTTATATAAATGTATTATCACTCTTGCTGGATCAGTGAACTAGATGACAGCTCAATTTGAGGCATGGAAAAAAAATCCTTTAGGGAAATCTGTGGTTTAGAGGGAAAAAAATTATATAGCCTTTCAGAATAGAAATCATGTGATACTGAATAAGAAAAATGTAGGAGAGTGCGAATAATGTGCTTGCTCCTACAATGTGATGCCTAAAAGCAAGAGATAATGCAAAAGAAAAACAACTGCTTTGTTGTCTTATTTTAGGAAATTGCCCCGGATACTCCAGCTTTCAACAGCCACCCCTTAGTCAGTGGCCATGAACAGTCAAGGTGATACCTTAACTATTTTTTTAAAGTAGGACTTGCTAAAGTCGCAGGTATTTGTTAGCATTTTTAGTAATTAAAGTATTTTAACTTATGTGCATTTTTCACACTGGCTATTGCATACTAAATCATTATTGTATGCATGGAAAAGCCAAAATCACCATATAACCTCATAATATTTCCAAGGTATCCTTGTAATTATGCTAAAACAACATGGTAGATTTGTTAGCATAGTTACCATGTGCGTGGACTGTTGTACTCCATGACGCCATGACCACGTCACTAGACTATGGGGATCTTTCAACTTCATTGCAATCTTACGGGACCACCACCATGCATGCACTCCATTCTCAACTGAAGCATGATGTAGTACATGGCCATAGTCATGTATGTTCCAGACACCACTGGAAAGGGGTTGGTTATTTAAGTAGGGCCTCAAAATATTTTTCACCATATTTTGCCACCAATAGTTATTTTATGCATCTAAACAAAGGAAGAAAATGTCTTTTGGGGGAATGCTAACACTTTGCTTGTTTGTTTGTTTGCTTGCTTGTTTGGATGAAATGGGAATGTAGACATATTTTCCTGGAGGCCTTGCTTAATTACTTCTTTGCTTTTCACAAGCCCTGCTCCTTTTTGTGTGGCAATAACAGGTTTGGTTAGTGTATCTGGAAATTCAGCAAACCATGATAGCTATTCTAACTTGTAGGACATAGGCAGAAGGGGAAGACGAGAGAAAGATATATGAGAACTCTCCATATGTTTTTATACATCTCATTTCTCATTTTTAAAGCTAATTTATAATTAGTTTTTAAAAAGATTTTTTAAAGGCAGAAGTAAGTATGGCATAATATTTTAACTTATTAAAATATTTGGCACTCTTCTTTTCTTTCCTACTTTATTTCGCCTGCGTAATCTTTAGACACATTCTTCAGGTGACAAAGGATTTTGTAATACTAGTGTTCTGTAGAGTCAATAAAAAGGTAATTTAATCTTCCCTCTATCGTGTTTCATCAGAATTATTACAGCTTAGAAAAGTTTCCTTTTAGTGTTTCTAGTAAAATCAGGTATTATTTAAGACTTTGTCCACACTGTCCTTAGAAAAGTATGGGTTTTGTGTTATCTGACAAGGAAGATCCCATTTTGAGAAATAATTACAATCAGGTCTTTTACCTGCTTGTCTACATGTCTGAGGTTGAAGCAGTTTTCCGCAGACTGGCTTTCCCTCCTTACCCGGTTTTCATTCACTACCCACAGAATTCCTGGCTGCTATCTTCCATTGATAGATGTCCCTTCTCTGAATGTTTTACATTTATTTACTTCTCTTGTGTGTATGTGAATTATGAGAGGTGCCATAGCATGAGGGGGGAGGTCAGAGGACAACTTATAAGAATCAGTTCTCTCCTTCTATCAGGTTTGGTCCAGGGATCAAACCATCAGATTTGATGGATCAAATCATCAGGTTTGGTAGCAAAGCACCTTTACTTGCTGAGCCACCTAACAGGACCTGATGCTTCCTTCTTGGTACATTTCCTTTGCCTCTTGTTTCTATCAAATTAGCGACCTCCAATATGTGTGTACCGAGTAGACAAGCACATGTCGCAGATATTACTATGTAAAACATGATGAAGGGAGCTTGATCTTCTGTACCAATGGTTCACTTGATAAGATAATGATTATAGTTCTCATCAGGGGGTAGTATACATTTCAGCCTGCCTACATGCTCGCAAACATTACTACAAATAAAAATTATATTACAATCAACAAGGCCACAGTAAAACATCCCCTGAACCATCATTACAGACAGAAAATACCTAGCATAGGACATGACATTCTCTATGTCCACATTCATTCTCTTTCCTTCTTGGCATCATCCATATTTTGGATGGAGTCAAAATGTGCTCTTGGTAAACTGCATTTCTCAGCCTTTCTTGATGTGCTATGGTCCAGGTTGGTGGGTATACCTCTTCAGAGAACACTCTGAACTGGACAGAATCTATGTGTATTAGCCTTCTTTCTTTTTTTTTTATTTATTTTTTTATTTTATTATTATTTTTTTATCAGTTACATTTTATTAACTCTGTATCCCAGCCGTGTCCCGATCCCTCATTCCCTCCCAGTCCCTCCCTTCCTCCCTCATCTCCACCGTGCCCCTTTCCAAGTCCACTGATAGGGGGGACCTCCTCCCCATTCATCTGATCCTGTTTTATCAGGTATCTTCAGGACTGGCTGCAAAGCCCTCCTCTGTGGCCTCACAGGACTGCTCCTCCCTTCGGGGGTGGGGAGACCAAAGAGCCAGTCATTGAGTTCCTGTTAGAAATAGTCCTTGTTCCCCTCACTTTGGGAAACCAATTGGTTACTGAGCTACCACAGGCTACATCTGAGCGGAGGTTCTAGGTTATATCCATACATGGTCCTTGGTTGAATGTCAGTCTCAGAAAAGACCCTGTGCCCAGATATATTTGGTCCTTGTGGAGCTCCTATCCTTTCCCCATCAGACTAACTCCCCTTCTTTCTTATGATTCCCTGTACTCTGCCAAAGGTTTGGTCATGAGTCTTTGCTTTGAAAACACTGCTAGTTAGAGTCTTTCAGATGCGCTCAGTAGACTCCTGTCATACGTTCAATGCACATCCCATCTGTCTTTCTAAACGAGGATTGATCATCTTACCCCATGTCCGCTCAATTGATTATCTTTTTTAGGTGTATAGATTTCATTATGTTTATCATATCTTATAGGTCTATATAAGTGAGTATATCCCATGTTTGTCTTTCTCCTTCTGGGATATTTCACTCAGAATGATCTTTTCTAGATCCCACCATTTGCCTGCAAATTTCATGATTTCCTCCTTTTTGATTGCTGAGTAGTATTCCATTGTATAAAAATACCTCAATTTCTGTACCCATTCCTCCGTTGATGGACATCTGGGTTGTTTCCAGGTTCTGGCTATTACAAATAAAGCTGCTATAAACATGGTTGAGCAAGTATCCCTTTTGTGTACTTGAACGAACTTTGGGTATATACCTAGCAGTGGTATAGCTGGGTCTTGAGGAAGCACTATTCCTAATTGTCTTAGAAAGCACCAGATAGCTTTCCAGAGTGGTTGTACCAGTTTACATTCCCACCAGCAGTGGAGGAGGGTTCCCCTTTCTCCACAACCTCGCCAGCATGTGTTATCGCTTGAGTTTTTCATCTTGGCCATTCTGATGGGTGTAAGGTGATATCTCAGGGTCGTTTTGATTTGCATTTCCCTGATGGCTAATGAGGATGAGCATTTCTTTAAGTGTTTTTCTGCCATTCGATATTCCTCTGTCGAGAATTCTCTGTTTAGCTCTGTTCCCCATTTTTTAATTGGATTACTTGGTTTGCTGCTTTTCAGCTTCTTTAGTTCTTTGTATATACTGGATATTAGTCCTCTGTCAGATAAAGGGTTAGTGAAGATTCTTTCCCAATCTGTAGGCAGTCGTTTTGTTTTGATGACGGTATCCTTTGCTTTACAGAAACTTTTCAGTTTCATGAGGTCCCATTTACTGATTGTTGCTCTTAGAGCCTGTGCTGTTGGTGTTCTGTTCAGGAAGTTGTCTCCTGTGCCAATGAGTTCTAGGCCGTTCCCCACTTTTTTTTCCAATTGATTTAGGGTATCTGGTTTTAAGTTGAGGTCCTTGATCCACTTTGAATTTAGTTTTGTGCAGGGTGATAAATATGGATCTATTTTCATTTTTCTGCATGTAGACATCCAGTTGGTCCAGCACCATTTGTTGAAGATGCTGTCTTTTTTCCATTGAATGGATTTGGCTTCTTTGTCAAATATCGAGTATTCATAGGTGTGTGGATTTATTTCTGGGTCTTCTATGCGGTTCCATTGATCCTCCTTTCTGTTTCTATGCCAATACCATGCAGTTTTTATTACTGTTGCCCTGTAGTACAGCTTGAGATCAGGGATGGAGACACCTCCAGATGATCTGTTGTTGTACAGGATCGTTTTGGAGATTCTGGGTTTTTTGTTTCTCCATATGAAGCAGAGAATCTTTTTTTCAAGGTCTGTAAAGAATTGAGTTGGTATTTTGATGGGAATTGCATTGAATCTGTAGATTGCTTTTGGCAGGATGGCCATTTTCACAATGTTAATCCTACCAATCCATGAGCATGGGAGATCTTTCCATCTTCTGATATATTCTTCAATTTCTTTCTTCAGAGACTTAAAGTTTTTCTCAAACAGGTCTTTCACTTGCTTGGTTAGAGTCACACCAAGGTACTTTATGTTATTAGTGGCTATTGTGAAGGGTGTTGTTTCCCTAATTTCTTTCTCAGCCTTTTTGTCTTTGGTATATAGGAGGGCTTCTGATTTTTTGAGTTGATTTTGTATCCTGCCACTTTGCTGAAGGTGTTTATCAGCTGAAGGAGTTCTCTGGTTGAATTTTTGGGGTCGCTCATGTATACTATCATATCATCTGCAAATAGTGACACTTTGACCTCTTCCTTTCCGATTTGTATCGCCTTGATCTCCTTTAGTTGTCTTATTGCTCTGGCTAGGACTTCAAGTACTATGTTGAAGAGATATGGGGACAATGGACAGCCTTGTCTTGTCCCTGATTTCACTAGAATTGATTTAAGTTTCTCTCTATTGAGTTTGATATTAGCTACAGGTTTGCTGTATATTGCCTTTACTATCTTTATAGCCTTCTTTCTTAATCCCACCAGATAGCCATCTTAAAGACTCTACCCATATGGGTATCAAAGGAGATACTGAGACTCATACTCGAACTTTGGGCAGAGTACAGGAATCCTTATGGAAGAAGAGGGAGCTAGAAAGATCTGGAGGGGACAAGAACTCTACAAGGAGAACAACAGAGCCAAAATACCTAGGTCCAGGAGGGCCTGCAGAGGCAGATACTCCAACTAAGTACCATGCATGGCGAGGACCTAGATCCCCTGTTCAAAGGAAGCCCATTGACTGCTCAGTTTCCAAGTGGGTTCCCTAGTAAGGGGTATAGGAGCTGTCTCTGACATGAACTCAGTGGCTGGCTCTTTGATCACCTCCTCCTGTAGGTGCAGCCTTACCAGGCCACGGAGGAAGATGGTGCAGCCAGTCCTGATGAGACCTGATAAGCTAGGGACAGACAGAAGGGAAGAAGGTTCTCCCCTAACAGTGGACTGGGGGTGAGGCATAAGAGGAGAAGAGGGAGGGTAGGTGGGACTGGGAGAAGATGAGGGAGAGGGCTGCAGTGGAGATACAAAGTGAATAAATTGTAATAAATGAATATATAAATAAAATTAAATAAAAAATCTAGAAGGCAACAGAAAATAAAATCAAAAGCATTGATTTTATTAATAGTAGCTATGGTGACCTGATGAGAGCATTACTCCTCTTCTCTAGGCTTCTAGTTGTATTTATTTATTTATTTATTTATTTATTTATTTATTTTTTCAATGCAGTTTATTCAGGAACCTTGAACAATCATCTGACCCTGGGGAAAGCCAGCCCACAGCTTAAATAGCCTCTGGGTAGCCAACCCCAGCGTGCCACGTGGGCAATGCAGATAGGTCCACATACATGGAAGCAAGCCAGATCCTCAGCCTTAGCCAAATGTGGAATTGTTCGTGACAGAGAGCACTCACCATCGGGAAGGTGGAAGGCGGAAACCAGCTCCATCTTTAAGGCACAGCATTCCGCAGCTCTCTACAGTTCCCCCTTTTTGTTTTAGATGCATCAGGCAAGAGTAGAGGTCTGATCTCTGATATTAGAAATAAATTGGGACTTTGTACTGATGTTCATTTAGGTGTCATCCACCCAAAGAGCATCAGACCCGTTCGATACCTTTTTCTAAGAGGCGGGACCTGGGGCATCAACCCGAATGCAATCAGACATGCTCTTCTCTGGGTCGAAAGCTGCTGACCCTGAGTGCAGTGCTTAGCCTCGCATCCTGAGCATAACATTTTAGCTTTTTATGGTAGCCAACCATGCTTGGGGAGACTGTCCTGCTTCAATGGCTGTAAAGGCCTGAATGGTCATGGCTGCATTACGCTGTTGTGAGACTCTAATCTTGCATATATACCACAGGCAAACCAAGGAGACCAACACCAGAAGGCCTGCTAACGCTCCCATGCCCGCCCATTCCTTCAGATGATTCATGGCTGCAGCAATCCATGATGATAATCCTGTGGCTAGTCCTGTGTCCACTCTGGTAGAATTTACTGTGACAATGGCCACTCTCAGCTGCTCCATCGTAGTATCGAATTCTCCAGTCCAATTACCTAAAATATAGCTAGACAATTGTTTAGACAGATTTGCAGCACAGGAAAAATTCTCATGTTATATACTAGTGACTCAAAGTCCAGCATATTTTCATTGACAGCCAAGTTGAGCGATTTGCCATAGGGTATCAATTTGCTCCTACACGAGGTCAATCCTCTGATTGAACACCATCAAGCTTCCTTTTAGTTGAGCATTAATTCCTTTTTGTACAACTAAGGCATGAGCTACATTGGCTAAATGATTATTCAGGGTCTGAGCAGTCTGCCCAGTATGACTCATGGCTAATGCCCCGGTGGTAGCTCCAACAGCCGCCAATGAGATGGCAGTAAAAATGGTAGCTGTAGTTCCAAGATCCCTTTTCTGTCTGAAGAGAATCATAGCGTGAGGGGCATCAACGGGCACAGGCACCCAGCGAGGCATGCGAGTAACCAGGGCATACCTAAATTTACTAGCATTCCAGCATTGGGCAAAAAACCAAGTATCATTACCACAATTACTTGGCTCTATCTGGCTAATAATGAATAAAAATGGGGGATATAAACAAACAGGTGTGGGCTTATAGGAAATATTATGAGAAGCCTTAACCCCCTCGTTGGAACATCCTGCATCAGTTCTAGAACTAGCAGTGGTGGTGTCCGAGGTCTGAGTAGGTTCAGGAGACCATTGCCCCCAGGGGCGAGACGTGCTCCATGCCAATTGACTAACTCCATGTTTTCCTCCACTTTTGAAAGTCATTTAAGGTTCTTAAATTATTTTTTTCCCTTTTTTTAAAAATTTTTTCATCAATTACACTTTATTCATTTTGCATCCCCCCAATCCCCCCATAAGCCCCTCCCTCCTCCCCTCCCAATCCCACCCTCCCTCCTCCCTCTGCTTGCATGCCACTCCCCAAGTCCACTGGTAGGGGAGGTTCTCCTTTCCTTTCTGATCTTAGTCTATAAGTTCACATCAAAAGTGGCTGCATTGTCCTCTACTATGGCCTGGTAAGGCTGCTCCCCCCCAGGGGGAGGTGATCAAAGAGAGGCCAAACAGATTATGTCAGAGGCAGTCCCTCTTCACATTACTATGTAACCCAATTGGACTCTGAACTGCCCTGGGCTACATCTGTGCAGGGGTTCTGGGTTATCTCCATGAATAGTCCTTGGTTGGAGTATGAGTCTCTGGGAAGTTCCCTGTGTTCAAATTTTCTGGTTCTGTTGCTCTCCTTGTGGAGACCCTGTCCTCTCCAGCTCTTACTATTTCCCAGTTCTTACCTAAAATTCCATTCACTCTGTCCAACAGTTACCTATCATGCTCAGCATCTGCTTTGATAGTGTGAAGGGCAGAGGCTTTCAAAGGCCCTCTGTGGTAGGTTCCTAGGTTGTTTCCTGTTTTCTTCTTCTTCTGATGTCCATCCTCTTTGCCTTTCCGGATAGGGATTGGACATTTTTGTTAGGGTCCTCTCTCTTGCTTAGTTTCTTTAGATGCACAGGTTTTAGTGGGTTTATCCTATGTTGTATGTCTATATGAGTGAGTATATACCATGTGGGTCTTTTTGATTCTGGGACAACTCACTCAGGATGATCCTTTCCAGATCCCACCATTTACCTGCAAATTTCATGGTTTCCTTATTTTTCATTGCTGAGTAATATTCCATTGTATAGATGTACCACAATTTCTGCATCTATTCTTCAGTTGAGGGGCATCTGGGTTGTTTCCAGCTTCTGGCTATTACAAATAAAGCTGCTACGAACATGGTTGAGCAAATGTCCTTTTTGTGTACTTGGGCCTCTTTTGGATATATGCCTAGGAGTGGTATGGCTGGATCTTGAGGAAGCGCTATTCCTAGTTATCTGAGAAAGCGCCAGATTGATTTCCAGAATGGTTGTACAAGTTTACATTCCCACCAGCAGTGGAGAAGGGTTCCCCTTTCTCCACAACCTCTCCAGCATGTGTTGTCACTTGAGTTTTTGATCTTGGCCATTCTCATGGGTGTAAGGTGAAATCTCAGAGTTGTTTTGATTTGCATTTCCCTAATGGCTAGTGAGGTAGAGCATTTCTTTAAGTGCTTCTCTGATATTCGGTATTCCTCTACAGAGAATTCTCTGTTTAGCTCTGTTCCCCATTTTTTAAGTGGATTACTTGGTTTGCTGCTTTTCAGCTTCTTTAGTTTTTTATATATACTGGATATGAGTCCTCTGTCAGATAAAGGGTTGGTGAAGATTCTTTCCCAATCTGTAGGCGGTCGCTTTGTTTTGATGACGGTGTCCTTTGCTTTACAGAAACTTTTCAGTTTCATGAGGTCCCATTTATTGATTGTTGCTCTTAGAGCCTGTGCTGTTGCTGTTCTGTTCAGGAAGTTTTCCCCTGTACCAATGAGTTCTAGGGTATTTCCCACTTTTTTTTCAAGCCGATTTAATGTGTCTGGTTTTAAGTTGAGGTCTTTGATCCACTTGGACTTCAGTTTTGTGCAGGGTGACAAGTATGGATCTATTTTCATTTTTCTACATGTAGACATCCAGTTAGACCAGCACCATTTGTTGAAGATGCTATCTTTTTTCCATTGTATAGTTTTGGCGTCTTTGTCAAAGATCAGGTGTCCATAAGTGTGTGGGTTTATTTCTGGGTCCTCTGTTTGGTTCCATTGATCCACCATTCTGTTTCTATGCCAATACCATGCAGTTTTTAAAACTGTTGCTCTATATTACAACTTAAGATCAGGGATGGAGATACCTCCGGAAGATCTTTTATTGTAGAGGATTGTTTTAGCAATTCTGGGTTTCTTGTTATTCTATATGAAGTTGAGAATTTTTCTTTCCAGGTCTGTAAAGAATTGTGTTGGTAATTTGATGGGCATTGCATTGAATCTGTAGATTGCTTTTGGTAAGATGGCCATTTTTACTATGTTAATCTTGCCAAGCCATGAGCATGGGAGATCTTTCCATCATCTCATATCTTCTTCTAATTCTTTCTTCAGAGATTTGAAATTTTTTTCATACAAGTCTTTGACTTCCTTGGTTAGGGTTACTCCGAGGTACCTTATGTCATTTGTGGCTATTGTGAAGGGTGTTGTTTCCCTAATTTCTTTCTCAGCCCTTTTGTCTTTTGTATACAGGAGGGCTACTGATTTTTTTGAGTTAATTTTGTATCCAGCCACTTTGCTGAAGGTGTTTATCAGCTGTAGGAGTTCCCTGGTAGAGTTTTTGGGGTCACTCACATATACTATCATATCATCTGCAAATAGTGATAATTTGACTTCTTCCTTTCCAATTTGTATCCCCTTGATCTCCTTCAACTGTCTTATTGCTCTAGCAAGGACTTCTAGCACTATGTTGAAGAGATATGGAGAGAGTGGGCAGCCTTGTCTTGTCCCTGATTTCAGTGGGATTGCTTTAAGTTTCTCTCCGTTCAGTTTGATGTTGGCTATAGGCTTGCTGTATATTGCCTTTACTATGTTTAGATATGTGCCTTGTATCCCTGATCTCTCCAATACTTTGAACATGAATGGATGTTGGATTTTGTCAAATGCTTTTCAGCATCTAGGGAGATTATCATGTGCTTTTTTTCTTTCAGTTTGTTAATATGGTGGATCACATTGATGGATTTCCGTATATTGAACCACCCCTGCCTACCTGGGATGAAGCCTACTTGGTCATAGTGGATAATATCTTTGATGTGTTCTTGGATTCGGTTTGCAAGTATTTTATTAAGTATTTTTGCATCAAGGTTCATAAGGGAGATTGGCCGGAAATTCTCTTTCTTTGTTGAGTCTTTGTGAGGTTTAGGTACCAAGGTGACTGTGGCTTCATAGAATGAATTTGGTAATATTCCTTCTGTTTCTATTTTGTGGAATAGTTTGAAGAGAATTGGTGTTAGCTCTTCTTTGAAGGTCTGGTAGAATTCTGCGCTGAAGCCATCTGGTCCTGGACTTTTTTTGGATGGGAAACTTTTGATGACCGCTTCTATTTCTTTGAGGGATATAGGACTATTTAGTTGATTTACCTGGTCCTGATTCAGCTTTGGTAAGTCAAATCGATCAAGAAATTGTCCATTTCATTTAGATTTTCAAATTTTGTGACATATAGACTTTTGAAGTAAGTCCTAATGATTGTTTGGATTTCCTCAGTGTCTGTAGTTATATCCCCCTTTTCATTTCTGATTTTTTTTATTTGGGTGGCGTCTCTCTGCCTTTTAGTTAGCGTGGCTAAGGGTTTGTCGATCTGGTTGATTTTCTCAAAGAACCAGCTCTTGGTTTCATTGATTCTTTGAATTGTTTTATTTGTTTCCAATTGATTGATTTCAGCCCTGAGTTTGATAATTTCCAGCCGTCTACTCCTTCTTGGTGTGTCTGCTTCTTCTTTTTCTAGGGTTTTTAAGTGAGCCATTAGGGTGCTTGAATGAGCTGTCTCGAATTTCTTCTTGAAGGCACTTAGTGCTATGAACTTTCCTCTTAGCACTGCTTTCATTGTGTCCCACAAGTTCGGGTATGTTGTGTCTTCATTTTCATTGATTTCTAGAAACATTTTAATTTCTTTCTTTATTTCTTCCCTGACCCAGCTGTCCTTTAGTAACAAGTTGTTCAGTTTCCATGTGTGTGTAGGCTTTTTGCTATTTCTGTTATTGTTGAGGTCCAGCTTTATTCCATGGTGAGCAGACAAGATACATAAAATTGTTTCAATCTTCTTGTATCTGTTGAGGCTTGCTTTGTGACCCACTATATGGTCTATTTTGGAGAAGGTTCCATGAGAAGAAGGTAAATTCTTTTGTGTTTGGGTGTAAAGTTCTGTAAATGTCTATTAGGTCCATTTGATTCATGACCTCTGTCAGAGACAATGTTTCTTTGTTTAGTTTCTGTTTTGTTGACCTGTCCTTTGTTGAGAGTGGGGTGTTGAAGTCTCCCACTATTAATGTGTGGGGATCTATATGTGCTTTAAATTTTATCAATGTTTCTTTAACAAATGTGGGTGCTCTTGTATTTGGGGCATAGATGTTCAGGATTGTGATGTCTTCCTGGTGGAATTTTCCCTTGATGAGTATGAAGTGTCCTTCCCCATCTCTCTTTATTAATTTTGGTTGAAAGTCTATTTTATCAGATATTAGAATGGCTACTCCTGCTTGCTTCTTGGGTCCGTTTGCTTGGAAAGTCGTCTTCCAACCCTTTACCCTCAGGTAATGTCTATCTTTGTGTCTTAGGTGTGTTTCTTGTATGCAACAGATTGCTGGGTTTTGTTTACGTATCCATTCTGTTGATCTGTGTCTTTTTATTGGAGAGTTGAGTCCATTGATGTTGAGAGAGATTAATGTCCAGTGGCTGTTAGATCTCTTGATTTTGATGTTGGCTGTGGTCATCAGGTTGTGTGCTTGGTTGCTTTTTGTTTTACTGAAGTGAGGTTATTTATTTCCTGTGTTTTCTTGAAAGAAGCTAATTATTTTGGGTTGTATTTTCCCTTCCAGTGTCTTCTGTAATGCTGGATTTGTTTGTAGGTATTGTTGAAATTTGTTTTTGTCATTGAATATCTTGTTTTCTCCGTCTATGAGGACTGAGAGTTTTGTGGGGTATAGTAGCCTGGGCTGACATCTGTGTTCTCTTAGGGTCTGCATGATATCCGTCCAGGCCCTTCTGGCTTTCATAGTCTCTGTTGAAAAGTCAGGTGTGATTCTAATGGGTTTGCCATTATATGTTACTTGGCCTTTTTCCCTTACAGCTTTTAGTATTTTTTCTTTGTTCTGTATACTTACTGTTTTGATTATTATGTGGCGGGAGGATTTTCTTTTCTGGTCAAATTTGTTGGGTGTTCTGTAGGCCTCACGTATTCTAATTGGCCTCTCCTTTAGCTTGGGGAAATTTTCTTCAATGATTTTGTTGAAAATATTTTCTGGGCCTTGGAGAAGGGAGTCTTCTTTTTCCTCTATACCTATTATTCTTAGGTTTTGTCTTTTCATATTGTCTTGCATTTCTTGGACGGTCTGTGTCAGGAATTTTTCGGATTTAACATTTTCTTTGACAGATACATCAATTTCTTCCATTGTATCTTCTACACCTGAGATTCTTTCTTCCATCTCTTGTAGTCTGTTGGTTATGCTTACCTCTGTAGTTCCTGTTTTCATCCCTAGATTCTTCCTTTCCATTATTTCTTCCATTTGTGTTTTCTTTAATTTTTCCAATTCTATCTTCAGGTCTTGAGTTGTTTTGTTTACTTCCTTCACCTGTCTGATTGTACTTTCCTGTTTTTCTTTTAGTTCCTTCAACTCTGTTTCTTTCACTTCATTCAGTGTTTTAAGCATTTCCTTTCTAAAGGCCATAAACTGTTTGGCTGCAGCTTCCTCTATTTCTTTAGGGATGGCAATATTCTGTTTGAGTTTATCTTCCTCTATGTCTTTACGAATCTTATTTGTTTCCTCTGTTATCATCTTCATGAGCATACTTGTTAGGTCATCTTTTTGGATTTCAGTTATGGTGGGGTGTCCAGGGCTACTTGCCCCTGGGTAAGTGGGTTCTGGAGATGCCATATTGCTCTGTCTTTTGTTGCTTGAGCTTTTACGCTGGCCTCTACCCATTGTGCTATCTTAGGTGTTTGGGGTTATTTTCTGGTGGTTCCTGGGGATCCTGTGGTGGAGAGAATCCCCTTTGCAGAAAGCTGGTTTTTCCTGAAGGATGTCTTCTCAGCTTTTTGGGTATAGTCCCTGGATGGCTGGTGTTTTTTCAGGAGTTGCTCACCTCAGGGATATAGACCTGAGTGGTAACTGTAGTCTTTGTTAGTCGAGAGGGTTCTCCTCTCACCCAGGGAAGTCCTGAGGGCAGCTGCCCTGTTTCTGGGTTTCTTGTTGTAAATTTAATGATCAGCTGCTGTGACCCAGTTGGGCATCAGGCGCGCATCAACTGTTTGTGCCTGTGTCTGGAGCACAGCTGAGTGCTGGCACCTTGGCCCCACTTGTCTGCTAGACTTTTTCTAGGGAAGGATTGGGTGATTTAAGTCAGTACAATTTCCTTCCTTCCCTGTGGATTCTCTGGAGACACGGACTCCCAGTGTCTTTTTTTGCCTTGGTGCACACTGCTCAGTGTCCACCAGCTGGCTGGCCACAGAAACTGCCTGTGACTGGAGCACAGCTGTATGATGGCGGCTCAGTCTCTGCCAGCTGTCTGGTGTGCAGAAACTGCCTGTGTCTGCCTTTGCGGCCTTTGGGAGCCTGGGTGCCTCCCTAAGCTGGGTAATTTTCTGGGGACCTTTTCCGGTTGGGGATGTCAGCTGAGTGCTCTGAGATCAGACCAGCTGTTTCCCTCCCTGTGTGTTTGCACCGGACAGTGAAACTCATTCGCTGGTGCCCTGGTGCCCACAGTTCTATCTCAGGCAGCGAGTCAGGCGCGCAGGCAGGCAGGGCTCAGTGCCAGAACCTGGGTCCCCGGCTCTGGCTCCGGGCTGGCTCCTGGGGTGCCCGTGGACCCCGAGTCTTTTCCAAGGGATGTCTGGGTGACCTAAGGCCAGTCCCAGTCGTTTCCTGTACCCTGGGGTTATCTCTTGACTGAAAATTCCAGTCTCTGATAGTGTGGTGCGCACGGTTCAGTCTGGGACCGTGACCAGAGACACTGGCTTGTGGCTCTGGGCTGGGGCTGGGGCTGGCGGCCGGAGGCCAAGCGTCTGGCAGAACCGGGATCTCTTCCGCGGTTTAGCCGGGTTAGTTAAAAGCTGATTGAATCCCCCACCGTGGGGTATCCTCTCACCTGGGAAACACAATGACTGTGTTTTACGGCCGCGAGTTCTGATTACTGGTCACTGTGCTGATCCTGCTGCTGCTGCTGCTGCTCAGAATGAGAGTCCTCCCGGCACCACCATCTTGCCCCTCCACCTAGTTGTATTTAAATGTAAATTTTTCTTTGTTTGAGCCAACTGTAAAAGTGTGAGATTCCATCATATGCAAGCATCCTCAAATTCTCATCCAACATAAGAGATCACCACCCTGGCTTTCTTTATTCAAGACTATTAATTATTCCTTTAAAGCTGGGAACATTAGAGATGAAGAAAGTAAAAACTGTCAGAGGCCACAAAACTAACACTAAAGAATGGCACATCAGGCTGGGGCCAAAAAGCTAGGTCAGAATCTATGCTATGCTACTCTGACTCAGCTCACTTATTCATCTGGCAAATATTATTGAGTACACACTATGTGCCAGACACTGAAGGGCTTGGAAATAAAGTTACTTAGCCTGCAAGCATCTCATCCACTAAGCAGAAAAGCTGATAGTAACAACCTAATAAGGTGATTGCAATGAATAATGATCTACTATTGGTAAAAATGAGATCAGTATATGGCATTAAGCAATAACTCAGTCTGTACTAACATTATTAATAATAATTTTATGGAAATATTAGCACTTAAAAAGTTACTCGTATTCTCAGATAAAAAGTAGCAAGCTGTGAAATGGTATCTCACTTTTATCTTGGTGAAAGTACACATATATCTAATAAGAAGTCTGAAGTCATATGCAATAAAAGATGTCAACAAGTACACCAGAATATCATTACAGTCATAGACTGGTGCCTAGCCATCAAAGAGCCTTCCTCCAGCAGCTGATGGAGACAGATGCAGAGACTCCAAAGCCAGACATTAGGCAGAGCTTGGGGAACTCCACAGAAGAGGGGAGGAAGGATTATAGGAGCCAGAGGGGTCGAGGAGACCAGGTGAACACAGCCCACAGTCAACTAAGCAGGAGTCTCACAGAGACTGAAGTGACAATCACAGAGCCTGTGTGGGTCTGAACCAGGTCCTCTGCATGTATGTTACAGAGCTTGGTGTTCTGTGTGACTCCTAACAGTAGGAGTGGGGGTGTCTCCGACTCTTACACCTGATCTTGAGGCCCTTTTCCTCCTACTGGGCTGTGTCATCTAGCCTTGATATGAGGGTTTGTTCCTAGTCTTACTGTAACTTGCTATGCTGGGTTCTGTGGATATTCCTGGAAGCCTGCTCTTTTCTGAAGGGCAGTAGAGGAGGAATGGATCTGGGTGAAAGGAAAGGTTGGGGGGGAGGGGAACGAAGAGAAAAAATATTTTAAAAAAATTTAAAGGTGTCAACACGTTATCTCTGTGAGGGGAGCTGTGATGACTTTAACACATGTGCTTCTTCTTGTGTTTTTATATTATATAAATTTCCAAGGAAATAAAATGATATCAATAAGGTTATGCCTAAGTGGTAAACACAACCCTCATGTCCTAGTTGAGATTACTATTGCTGCAGTGTGAAACAATATGACCAAACAACGTGGGGAGGAAAGGGTTTATTTCAGCCTACATTTCCAGCTAACAGTCTATCACTGAGGGAATTCATGGCAGGAACCCAAACAGAGCAGGAGCCTGGAGGCAGGAGTTGATTCATGGGCCATGGAGAGGTGCTGCTTATTGGCTCGTGGTCCATGACTTGTTCATCCTACTTTTTATAGAATCCAGGACCACCTGCACACAGGTGGTCCCACCCAGAATGGGCTGGTCCTCCAACATAAATTAATAATTTTAAAAATGCTCTACAGGCTTGCCTACAGCCTAATCTTATGGAGGATTCGCAGCTGATGCTCCCTACACTCAGAGGAGCTCTGCCTATGTCAAGTTGACATAAAATTAGACAATACACCTCATCAGCAATATTGCTTACAAGGCTATAAAGCCTGACTACATTTGTGCCATTCAGGCTTTCTCCTAAAAGGGAGTATGACTTCGTTGTCAGTCATATGGAAAGGAAATTATCCATTCTTCTTAAATTCAAGAATTTTGTTACTAAAGAAGGGAAAACGGATAATGAAAATACTATACTCTCTGCCATACATTGGAAATAAGTCAAAATGAATGCACCAAGGTTCCTAAATTTTATATAGATACATAAAATAATGTCTGTATCTATATAAATAATATAGATGTATACTGATATACTGATCTCATTTTTACCAATAGTAGATCATTATTCATTGCAATCACCTTATTAGGTTGTTACTATCAGCTTTTCTGCTTAGTGGATGAGATGCTTGCAGGCTAAGTAACTTTATTTCCAATCCCTTCAGTGTCTGGCACATAGTGTGTACTCAATAATATAATATAATATAATATAATATAATATAATATAATATATAAATGTCATCTGTATAAATGACATGAGAGTAGAAGTCAAACTGTCCAGGGAACAGAAGGAACTTTGGGAGGGAAGAAGCCTTCAGAAAAGAGAGGAAGGTATGCCCAGTGTACAATATGCCTATTGTGTGCCTAAGATATAACACCGTGTATAATGAACGTATATTAATTTCCTGATGTATTCAAATATAAATTCAGAAAAAGTTTTTAAGTAAAAAAAAAAAAAAAAAAAAAAAAAAAAAGGAATTTAACCGTATGATAGCTGGGCAAATTAAAGACCTAATGAAACCTACTTCCAAAAGCTTGAATGGGGCCACAAGAACACTGCAATGATTCAATTCATAAAACAACAGGCATGGAGAAAAGAGGAATTGAACAGAATGTGAAAAATTAGATACACAATCAAGTTCAAGAGAAAGCATATCCCAAGACATAGAGCATGTTTCTAGACTAATCTTCCCTGTCTTTGAATTTTCCACAAGTGGAAATTGAAGAAAATGATAAATCTGTGTTTAGAAAGATGATAAAAGGCAATGGGATTCTGTTTTTAAATGACACTGCAAAATTAAAAAAAAAAATCAGGAGTAAAAATAACAGCATTAAGAACAAAGCCACAGGCTAAATATAGAAAGGAACATGAGCAAAGTGGCAGAAGCCCAAATCAGTGATCTGTGATACAGCCTTGGAAAAACTCTCAAACGAAGAGATGAAAGACAAAGGGAAAATGTGAATCAGAGGACAAAATTAAGAAAATAGTACTCTCCCCCAAATATTAATTAATAAATCCTGAAAGTCAGAACAGACTCATATTCCTTAAAAATATAGAAGAAAAGATGTATTTAATAATTCTTTCAGATTTAAAAGGGAGGATGTGAAAACAAACTCTTGGTGGAATACATATTACTATTCACTGAGATCCAGCTTCACAGTTTATGGTAAAAACAGAAATAGATACCTCCTCCCAAAAAGTCAAGAATAACAGAGAAGTCACGTGTCCTGGCTTCTTGTGTCAATTTGACACTCAAACCAGAGGTATTTGAAAAGAGGGAAACCTAATTGAGAAAATGCCTCCAAAGATCTGTCTGTAAGGCATTTTCTTAACTAGTTATTGACGGAGAAAGACCCCTCCTATTGTGGATGGTTTCATTCCTAGGCTGGTGGTCCCAGGATCTATAAGAAAGCAGGATATGTAAGCAAGCCATGGGAAACAAGCTAATTAGCAGCACCCTCCATGGCCTCCATTAGCTCCTGCTTCCATGCTCCTGCCCCATTTAACTTCCTGTGCTGAATTCCTCGTGATGAACACCAATGCGGAAGTATAAGCTGAATAAACCTTTTCCTCCCCAACTTGCTTTTTGGTCAAGGTGTTTCAGCACAGCAACACTAATTAAGACATGTTGGTACCAGAATTGGGATATTACTATGAGAGAGATGACCTTGTTTGGGGGAGAATTGTGAAATGACTTTGTGACTTTGGGCTTGAAGAGCCATTGAGTGTTAAGAGCTCAGTGGGGTGTTCTTCAGGAGCTTGGAACATAAGAATGTTGAGAGCAGTGCAGAAGATGGAGACCTGGCTTGTGAAATTTCTGAGGAAAATTTAAAGATTCTAACAGGGCTGATTGCTATTTGATTTAAGATTCCATGGTTCTGGTTAGCTGTAATGAATAAGGTACCAGAACTACTAAAGTGAAGCCTTTGCTTGGCTGGGATACTAGTTATTGGTCAGCTCAAGCTGAGAATTTAGTGATTAAGAAGAGACTAGCATTGTTGCAGTGAAATCTTCTGGGAATTGTTTCCTGAGAGTCAGCACACAGAAGCTGTGTTCCAGAAGTGGCCAAGGTTTTACCCCATACTAGTAGCCAAACTTCGTAGTATAAGACTCACCCAGGTGATACTGGTTTTCTCAGCAGAGAGGGGTCATGGAGAGCAGCTTAGAGTTGGCACCAGGAGAGGCCATTGTTGAAGGTGTAGTCTCTCTACCAGTTGAAGGCTCATACAAAGTTGAAGGGCATACAAAAAAGTTGAGGCTTGGCATCAGGAAGACAGCCCAGGAAAGGCTACTGGTGAAAGTGCAGCCCAGTTCCAGCAGAAGAGCCCAGTGTTTTGGAAATGCCAATGCCGTGGGGTGACCACCAAGAACATCAGCGGCAGTGGAGTGGGGCCAGCAGCAACCTAGGAGACCAGCTGTGTGTGCTGCAGAGGGCAGAGTGCGAGAAGGGACTCAAAGCTCCTAGAAGGAGCCCAGAAGAGGGTGAGTGGATCCCAGATAATTGAACAATGAGTTATATTTATACTGTTGAGAGTTTAGTTTTCCTTTGTTCAGAGTGTGACTATGCCCTGGTTCTTCCCTCTTAAAGAAGGTATTTAAATTAATTTTTATTTTTATAGGAGCCCACAGCTGAAAGACTTTGAACTTTTGAAGGACATCTTGGATTTTGAGAGATTAGGTATTTTAAAGAGACTGAAACTTTAATGTGCTTCAATTCATTAAGACTGTGGGACTTTTAAGGTTATTTATGTTTTTAATGTGAGATCTTGGGGAGTGAATAAAAAACAAAAGATGCTTGTTTAATAGTGAAGTGTTTGTGTGTTAAGTTGACAAGGGATGAGTTGTGCTGGCTAATCTTGTGCCAAACTGACACACAAACCAGAGATATCTGAAAGGAGGGAAACTTAGTTGAGGAAATGCCTCCAAAGATCTGTTTGTAGGGCATTTTCTTAATTAGATGTTGATGGGCAAATACCCCTCCTATTGTGGGTGGTTCAGTTCCTGGGCTGGTGGTCCTTGGATCTGTAAGAAAGCAGGCTGAGCAAGCCATGAGAAGCAAGCTAGTAAGCAGCACCCTCCATGGCCTCTGCACCAGCTCCTGCCTCCAGGTTCCTGCCCTGTTTAAGTTCCTGTCCTGACTTCCTTGGGTGAATAACAACAATGTGGAAGTATAAACTAAATAAACCTTTTCCTCCCCAACTTGCTTGTTGGTCATGGTGTTTCATCACAGCAATAGACATCTGGTGAAGACACTAATGCTGTTACTTAAAGATTATGTCCTTATATAGTTTGAAATCCCAAGAGTGTCAACTGGAAAAAGTACATATTAATAAAAATTACAGAGCTGATACACGGCTAGACAAAAATGTTATACTTATTTTTAACAATTACAAGTACTTTGCAAATAGTGATTTCAATAATGAAACAAAGAAAAGGCTTGAAGCAAATTTCACACGAAAACTATTTAAATAACTTTAAATTCATGTGAGAGACAATAGAAGATTGTTTTAATAGAAAAACATACTTGGTATTAGGTAGAAAACCGCATTTATAAAGAAGTTAATTTCCTCCATATAATTTATTAATTCAATACATATAAAATACCTGCAAACTTGTATTTTGTGAGGAATGGGAAATTTTACCAAAATGACCTAAAAATAGATATGTTAGCTGTATTTTTAGCTACTTTTATACCGGTTGTGATAAAACACCTGATAAAAATAGCTCAAGGGAGAAAGCCTTACTTTGGCCCACAATTTCAGAAGAGTTGATCCATGATTGTATGGCTCTGTGCCAAAGCAGAATATCATGGTTGCAAGAGCTTGTGCACCTCAGGGCAGACAAAGAGAAAGCCCAGGGACTGAGCACCAAGTGTAACCCCAGAGGCATGCCCCCAACGACCCACCCTTTCCAAGTAGGCTCCAGTGTCTAAAATACTCAGAATCTTCCAAAAGAGCATCACCATCTGGGGACCAATAATTCAACATATGAATCTATCAGAGAAGGAAAATTTGATAATCAAATCACAGTACAAGGTATCTGAAGAAATTGGAAAGGAGGGAGGGATAGTGACCAAAGCTTAGCAACTCAATGATTTGGTAGTCATAAAAATGTGATTATCACATATTAATGGAAGTTGGCCAACAGAACCAAATAGAATACAGACTAAGGACCAGAATAATCTTCCTGGCATATAGGAACTGTAGTTGGCTGTCCCTTGTCTATATATATAGGACTTCTATTTACAGTAAGAAATGGAGATGTTAGGACAATAGGAAAGCCAATTTGGAAAAAAAAATAGATTTCTAATGTAATATGTTTATTTTGCCAATATGCTTTCTACATTTTTCTATCCCATTCCTTCTAACCAAATTTTATATAGATCAAAAATCATAATAAGATAGCAACTGTTAATGACATAAAATGTTTGAGAGGCAACAAAAACATTCTAGAAGTAGGTTGTACTGATGGGTACATAATACGGCAGCTGCTAAAAGTTGTTAAACACTATATTTTAAAAATAGGTAAATTGCTAATAATATAAGCTACAACTTCATAATTTAATAGTAAGTAGAAATAAAGGTTAAACCAAAGAAGCATTATTAAAAATGAGACTGAATAGTTTTATACTCATATTTTAAAAGGCCTTTCCAAGCATGACCCAGAACTCAGAAGCAATCACAAAATAAAACATATATTTGTTTAAAGACATAAAAACAATTAAAAGAAAAGGTCAAAGTAGAAAAATCTATCAAGTAAGAAATAGAATTAATTTATTTTATTTGGTCAGTAACAAAAGTGAAAATAGTAAGATGTGTGCTATGTAAAGTTACAGCATATACATATATATATATATAGTGATTTCTTTGTGAACCTTTTCTTTCATAAAATTAATTGTTAACACTCTAGTACCACCAATACATACCAAGTATTACTACTGTTATAAGCAAATCTAAATATGCTTTATTTATCAGCATAAATGTTAATAATGCGATTGCCTTCCACTCTCATGCTCATTACGGAGCAGATGAGGTTACCTACATTATGGGAGTCTTCAGGAAAGAGGCAGGGCTTGAAACAGGCCCTACAAGAGTGCTTCTCAGCCTTCCAAATGCTGTGACCCTTTAATACAGGTCCTCATGTAGAATCACAGTAAGATTTAGACAGAGGATTTTAAATGACAGAAAATATCTTGGAGATAAAAATTAGTTCTTTTTTTTTTAAGTGATTTAGATATCAAATTACAGCAGTGTTTTTAGATCTGCATAAAGCTCTGTTCTTAATTATCAAGTAAATGTGGGCATTTTAATGGAAATTTGTATCTTTTCTTTTTTTAATTTTTATTTTTTTATTAATTACAGTTTATTCACTTTGTATCCCAGCTGTAGCCCCCTCCCCCTCCCTCTCCCAATCCCACCCTCCCTCCTATGCCCTTCACCCAGTCCAGTGATAGGGGAGGTCCTCCTCCCCTTCCATCTGACTCTAGTCTGTGAAGTCTTATCAGGACTTCCTGCATTATCTTCCTCTGTGGCCTGGTAAGGCAGCTCCTCACTCAGGGGGAGGTGATCAAAGAGCAAGCCACTGAGTTCATGTCAGAGACAGTCCCTGTTCCCATTACTAGGGAACACACTTGGAGACTGAGCTGCCACGAGCTACATCTGTGCAGGGGTTCTAGATTATTTCCATACATATCCCTTGGTTGGAGTAGCAGTCTCAGAAAAGACCCCTGGGCCCAGATTTCTTGGTTCTGTTACTCTTCTTGTGGAGCTCCTGTCCCCTCCAGGTCTTTCTATCTCCCTCTTCTTTCATAACATTCCCTGCACTCTGCAAAAAGTTTGGCTATAAGTCTCAGCATCTGCTTTGATAGACTGCTGGGTAGACTCTTTCAGAGGCCCTCTGGTAGGCTCCTGTCCTGTCCCCTGTTTTCTCCTTTTTCCAATGTCCATCCCATTTTTCTTTCTGAGTTAGGATTGATCATCTTATCCAGGATCCTTTCTTTAAGTGTTTCTCTGCCATTCTATATTCCTCTACAGGGAATTCTAATTTGCTCTGTACCCCATTTTTTTTAATTGGATTACTTGATTTGTTGCTTTTAAACTTCTTTAGTTCTTTATATACTTTGGATATTAGCCTTTGTCAGATATAGGGTTGGTGAAAATCCTTTCCCCATCTGTAAGCTGTTGTTTTGTTCTGACGACAGTGTCCTTTGCTTTACAGAAGCTTTTCAGTTTTATGAGGTTCCATTTATTGATTATTGATCTTAGAAACTGTGTTGTTGGTGTTCTGTTCAGGAAGTTGTCTCCTGTGCCAATGAATTCTAGGCTCTTCCCCACTTTTTCTTCTAACCAATTTAATGTGTCTGGTTTTATGTTGAGGTCTTTGATCCACTTGGACTTTGGTTCAATTCTTTACATTAGAATAAAGATAGCAGTTGTATTGAGACAAGTATTCGTGACAAAGTCACATAGACAAGCTTTTTGGTTCAGTGAACTGCCTGCCTTTTTGAACAAACTTGTCATACCAGGACTTCTCTGATATTATAGAAAGACAAAAGGACAAACCACCTTTAACCAAAAATGTTGCCAATATTTTAAAAATCTAAGAAAAGGATGATGCTTTATTTTAAATTTAAAAGAAATATAGAGAAAGGAAAGGAATGATCAACTGAGTGTCAGAAAGACTGAACTTTTGAAGGAAGATAAGTTTAATGCAGCAGGCAGAGGGAAATGATTTTTAATCTATTAAATGATTTTTGATCTATTGCTATGCTATAGAGAAAGGAAAGGAATGATCAACTGAGTGTCAGAAAGACTGAACTTTTGAAGGAAGATAAGTTTAATGCAGCAGGCAGAGGGAAATGATTTTTGATCTATTAATTCTATGCCACCTTGAAACTAAATCAAACTTAAATAGCGTCATCCTTTCTAGCATTTTTTAAACCACAAGGCTTTACAACACTAATCATAAGGAAGAAACCTTTGACTTAAAAGAAAACTGATTTTATCATAATGTTAAGTTTTAGTTCTTACAAAATTTGCTGTTTGCTCACTTTGTTTCTTTTGTTCCTATATATATCCAAGGAATACTTAAAGCTATGTGATCAGTGATTAAAGTTTACGAGGAAATGATTTTGTGTATAAATAAAACTTGCTGGAGACACAAGTTTTCAGAGCAGGTCAAGCTATCCCGAGATGTGCTTCCTCTCTGTCCCATCTCTCATGAAATGAAACTAAATGGTGTCCCAAGTCTAATCCCTTCGTCCCTCAGCCCTAGTCGCTCTTGCATCCACCTTTCTTCAAGCCCTTCCCTGACCCAGGGCTAGACCCCAGCACTGAATGAAACCAAGTGATGATGCAGGCACCAGAATGCCTTCTCTTCCAACTATAATCTCTAAAGTTACAGGAAATGTTGAAGGAATGCAAGAAGGTAAGAATGCTATTTTGCATGAAAGGATGCTAGGAGACTTTTCAGACAGATTATGTTTTCCCCATGATGGAGATAAAATAGTTCAGTTTGAAATAACCACATGGCTTTTATAAGCTTCATATGTTATAAGCCTCATATGTTATGTTCTTTGATTATTTGGAGTGTGGATATATCAGGTAAAGTCTTGTGTCACACAGATTGTCTTCAAACTTGCTATGTAGTGAAAAAATGACCTTGAACTGCTGATCTTTTAGCCTCCATCTCCCAAGAGCTAGGCAGGCACATTCTGCCACTCCAGTCTCAACCCCTCCTATCACCACGGTGATCTCTAAGACAAAAGAAACATCAGGAGGAAATTCTGACTCTGTCTTACCAGAAGCCCTTACAGCCCTATGACAATGAGACTCAGCAGTTCTCAATCTATGTTCTACTTCAGAAAGGCCTACAAATTGCCTAAGGAGATTTGGAAGAGAGTAAGAAAAAGCACACAGCAAAACTACTATGTAATTATTCAGCCACTCAAATCTAGCTGCCTGAAAAGGAAATGAGATAACAAGAGAGGGGCATATCTGAAAGATCCCCCCAGGCTTTATTCTAACATTAGGCCTACCTATGATTAGTTAGTTCTCTCTGTGGTTGGTTCATAATTTCATGTCCCCAAAGGAGACTACAGATCAGGCATCAAATCAAGCCCTGTGAAGCCTGATTCTCCAATAAAAGGACAAATTGGTCCATCTGAAATCACTCTAGTAATTGTACTTTAAATTGTTCCTCCAAAGATGACTTCACAACAGATAGTAGCAGAACCGTTAACCAAGTCCTGCAGAGACAAGTGGAGCTGAATACTAAAGACAGAGGCAGCCCTGAAGGAGGAGACAGCTATCCTTGTCTGGCCCCTCTGAATACTAACGTATCTCCTAGTACTCACTACGCCCCAAAGTGAGATTTGCTGCCAGCTTATGCATTAATGGAATTGGAGGTGGTGTACTCGTTAACCGAGTATGTGACTCTGTTCCTTTGAACTGTTCCTTTTTCCAGTATTCTGAAACTGATCCTCCCAGATAGCTGGTACACCAGTGAACTGTTTGCTAAAGCCTTGCTTCCAGGCCTTGCTTGCTTTCAGTATTCTCTAACCAAATACTGGAATAAAAAAAAAAAATGACTTGTCAGTTCCAGTAGCAAATGGATGAGGGGCCACGGTGAGATCCATGTTGTCACAAATATGCAGCTACCTAATAGTACATAAGCGTTAAAGCAGGAAGCTGAGTAACTGATTGAATAAGCACATCCTGTGTTGTGGGAAAATGTTCCATACCTTATGAACTAGAAATTGGGACATGCAAACCCTATCCCTGGCCCTGGGGAGCACATCCTGATACATAAATTAGAACACACTGGTGACAATGCTGCCTCTCTAAATGTGTGAGTGTTGCAGTGATGAAAATGCACTGGGTTCCCTGTTATCGAGAATAGAAGGAACCAACAGCCCCATTTGCACCTACTGAAACTATCCTCACATGACCGAGCCCTTGCTTCCTCCAGATGACTCCAGGTAGTGATTATACATGGCTACAGTCTGTTTATAGAATAAAATAATCCTCAAGCTGGAGAGCTAGAATGCAGAACTCTGATGATCATTTTTTTTTCCAACTGCACTGCCACCTGAGACCCTTCCTGGCAGCCCCTCCTTCCTCTTGATTCACATCTGTCCGGTCTGTAACAGTCTCAGGCTCTCCCACTCGTGCTTCCTCTCTCCCTCTCTTCTTTAACTTTTGCTCCAATAAATCTCCAAATGTAACTCAATATTGAAAACTGTTCTTAGAGAACTCAAATTGATACAGTTTACATAAAATAGTCAACATCTGAATGTAGATCTTTATCTCTATGTTTGTTTGTTTGTTTGTTTTTTCTCATATGTAGGTTTATTTGGTCCATGCAATCATTTATCAGGCTTTCTGGATTATCTCTCAAGAATATGCATATTTCAGTGGGGCATGATGGTGTACACCTTTAATTCCAGCACTTAAGGAGGCAAAAGCAGGTAGGTGTCCGTTAATTTGAGGCCAGCCTGGTCTACAAAGTGAGTCCAGAACAGCCAAGGCTACACAGAGAAACCCTGTCTCAAAAAAAAAAAAAAAAAGCAAGTTTCTTCTTTTTTTTCTTCTTACTTAAATAGATAATCAGGCTCTTCAAGCAGCTGTGATCACATGCTGCTTAACAAAAATAAGCTGTAGGGGATGGATGGATGGCTCAGCAGGGGAGAGTGTGTGTTGCCACGCCTGACAACATAAGTTCAACCTCCAGAACCCACACGGACAAGTGAGAGAACTACTTCTCAAAACTTATCTTCTAGCCACTGTCTTGCATATTCTTCCCACACACTTATATTTTTAAAAATCTTTAAAGTTGTAATAAAAGACAATAGTCTATGTTACCTTTTTATCCCTTCAGCAAGTACTGAGTTGCTTCCAGGCATACATAGCCCTGTACTTGACTCCCTTGAGAATACAGGAATGAACAAGATAGACCCAGTCCTTATTCTTAGGCAACTCATGGTGCAAATAATTTTTAAATCACAGCTGTGATGAAATAGACAAGAAAAGGTGAAGTTGTTTGTCTTCATTTCAGACTGCTGTGGTGAAATACACTGACAAAAGCTACTTAGGGTAGAGAGGATTTCTTTCTGCTTACATTCAAGATTTCAATCTATCACTGCATGGAAATCAGGCATCAGGAACTTGAAGCATCTAGTCATACCCACAGCAAGGGTCGAAAGAGTACAAATGCAAACATGCTTCCTAGTGCTCATCACTTTCTTCTTTTTGCAACCCAGGATCAAAATCCGGGGATGGCACTGCCCACTTTGAGGCTGAATCTTCCTACATTGATTACCATAATCAAAAAGAATGCCCCTGCAGACACACCCACAGCCAACCCAATGATTGTTCATTAAATACTCTCTTCCCAGGTGATTCTAGAAAGTTCAAGTTAATAATTAAAACTAACCATGGTAACCTTGTTAATCTTTTCAAAGTACCAATACTTCATTTCGTTGATTGTTGTTGTTTATTTCACAATTTTCAGCCCTGGCTTTGATTATCTTTTCCCATCTACTTCCTGTGGTGTTGGTTGTTCTTGTTTTCTTAGAGCCTTCAAATGCACCATTAAATTATCAATTTGAGATGCCCCAAATTTTTTATGTAGGTACATAGTGTTATAAATGTTCATCTTATATCTGCCTTCACTGTGCCCCATATATTTTGGTATGTTGTGTTTTCATTTCCATCCAGTTAAGAATTTAAATCTTTCCTTCTTGATTTCTTCCTTCACCCAGTTTTGGTTCAGTAGTATTTTGTTCAGCTTTCATGGGTTTGTGTACTTCGGTCATTTTTGGTTTTGTTGTTGCTGATACCCAGCTTTAATCCATAATGGTCATATAGAAGGAAGGATATTATTTCAACTTTCCTGTATTTGTTAAGAATTGATTAGTGTCCTGATATATGGTCTATTTTGAAGAAAGCTCCATAGGCTGATAAGAAAAACATGTATTCTTTAATGTTTAGGTGGGATATTTTGTAGATATCTCTTATGTCCATTTGATTTATGATGACATTTAACTGCAGAATTTCTCTATTGAGTTTTTTTCCAGATGACCTATCTGTTGGTGAGAGTGGGTATTGAAATTACACAGTCTCGCTGTTGGAAAGTTTTAATTCTAAGAGTTTTCTTTTATGAAGCTGGGTACTATGATGCTGGGAGTGTTTATGTTGAGAATTGTAGCATCCTGATGCTGAGGTTTTTCTTTAATGATAATAATGTCCATCTTTCTCTCTTCTGATTAGTTTTGATTTAAAGTCAATTCTGTAGATATTATAATAGTTACCCCTGTTTGTTTTTTAGTTTGATTTGCTTTGAATACTTGTTTCCATCCCTTTTCCCTAATGTGATATCTACTGTTGGTCATGTTTCTTGGGAGCAGCCAAAAAGAAGTCCTTATTTTTTATCCAATCTGCTAGTGTTTGTCTCTCTTTACTGGGGAATTGAAAACCCCACTCCACAAAATGAAACTAATGTCTGGCACCATTATTGAACCAAGAACTTGTGAAGGGGTGGGGTAGGAGAAGCCTTTCTGCGAGACATTCCCCAGCATGGAGAGTCATAGGGCCTTTGCCAACAGGGCCACCCGCAAAGGAGATAAGGAGTCGGGAAGGGGAGGGGATTTTCTGGAGATGGTCAGGGGAATTTAGCAGCTCTGACTTTCTAGCAACCAGGTGCTTCTTTCTTTATTCAGGTTTCACAGAACAAAGACAGAGTAATGATTTCAAGTGGTACAGAGTATGTGTTTGGCTTTTCATTACATGTTCTGGGTTCTAAGTTCAGTTACAATTAGAAAATACAAACAGAACAGATTTTATTATTTTTATCTCTATAATTCTAATTTAAAGACTTTAAAGAATGCCTTCGCCAAAGCAAACACATTTATTATATGACAGTCTGCTTTTTGACTGGCAGTGTTTGTGGTTTGAAAGCACTCCAGACAATCAGAAAATATCTGAACCGGTCTTTTTATGAATAGCAAATACTAATACCTAACTTCTTTTACTATATGTTTCATCATCTATGCTATAAAGTAGGAAAAGTTTATTTTAGTCAATCTATCTCATTTACTGAGTCTTATTCCTCCAGGGGTGTACTCTGTACAACTCCCATCTTTAAACTACATTTTCAGAGAGCTCTAAGACTGTAATAAAAGGAGACCAATCTGTAACCTATTCTCCTGGCCAGTCAGGGTTTGTCAACTGTCTCTGTTTACCCTGAACCAATTATACTGTTTGAGTTTGCTCAGGGGTTAGATTGCCCAAGAAGATTCCTGGAGTAATGGCCTCACCTAGCTATGTTTTTTTCTGTGCTTGATGATCTCCAACGCACAAGGAAGACTTCCAAATAGTATCCAGATAAAGTTAATTTTAAGATTTTCCTTAAAAGATACAGACATAATTTTTCTCAGAAAAAGACATAAATTGAAATCATGATGCAGAAAGTTCCTAATAATGAAACATGCAGAGACCAAAACCAAAAGTTAAGATAGAAGGACAGTGGTTGTAGCAATCTGCTCAGTTTTGCTGGAACTGTGTCTAGCAGCTGACCTGGCTTCATTACTCTCACCATTTCCAGCGGATATGACTGTGCCACGACAGGTCATTAAACCTAGGGAAGAACCTTATATTATTATGCTGCTAAATAGACATAGTATTAAACTGATTCCTAGTGATTTATCATTATACCCATTGACCAATGTAGCTCTCAGCCCTCATTTGAGAAGCTTCTATTTGAAGTAGATGGTGATTAACAGATACCTTCAACTGGTCAAGGTAGAGAGAGCAAGAGACTAGAATATGCTCATCCATAAAAGGAACATATATAAAATCTCCACCACCACCCAAAAAAAAAAAAAAAAACAGAGAATATGATGGAAGAGGACTACAAGCCAACATTACCATCTGGATATAGCTGAGTGGTTGCATATATGAACTAAAAGCAGTTGGAACAGTATAAACAAAACCTGAGTAAGCCTAAGCCAGAACAAATCCCAGCATAGAGAGAGAGTTAAGCACACAATCTCTCCTTAGCCCAGGAGCTACTGACAATTGTTAGCCACTGAGAAAGGGGAAAACAGTTTTATCTAAGAGTATAGCCTTGGTAAGTCAACTATGCCACTATAGAAGACCACACACCCACTATTACTTGGGCAGCACAAATCAATCTTGAAGGGTTATATTTTAAAAAGGAAAAGGACAAAGTTGGGTGGTTCTAGAAAGGTGGAATTAGGAAAAGTTGGGGGATTGGGAGTAAATATGATCAAAACATACTGTATAAAATTCATAAACTAATTATTTTAACTATATGACCAAAATTAAAAAAAAAACCCTAACTGCTTAAGATTTCTTTTGCTACGATGAACCACCATGACCAAAAAGCAAACTGGGGAGGAAATAGTTTATTTGGCTTACATTTCCATATCATTGTCCAAATCAAAAGAAGTCAGGGCAGGAACCTGGAGAAAGAGCTGGTGCAGAGGCCATGGAGGAGTGCTGCTTACTAGCTTGCTCCTCATGGTTTGCTCAACCCACAAGCCTTGGGGTGACACTACCCAGAAAGGCTGAGCCCTCCCCCATCAATCACTAACTAAGAAAATGCCTTACAGCTGGATCTTATGGAAAAAAATTTTCAGTTGAGGTTCCCTCCCCTGAGATAACTCTGACTGGACATAAGACTAACCAGCACACTAAATAAATAAATAAATAACAATCCTAGCAAGGAAATCTAACTTTGGCAAATAGCTTAAAGAACTCATCTCTAAGATTCAAGCATGGTTCATCATTCATCAACAGGAGAAAGATTAAGCTTATATTAGGGGCAGAGGTATGGTGTTTGAGCAGATAGAATGGGACTGCCTCTAGGCAGGAAGCAGCAAAGAGTACTAAAAAAATCGAAAAAGAAGCAATGAATTTCAGGATGGACAGCAAATAGAGGTAGAGCACCAAGTAAAGTTGGAAATGCAGATAGGTACTGGGTCACTCAGTGCTTCTAAGCCTTAGGCATTTCCAAGATTTTGCTTCTATAAGCCTCTAAAATAATGATGCAAAACTATGTTTCCATATTGCCAAATCACATCTAAATGCTCTCCTTTTAATATGAACAATGATAAATAAATTGATTTCTGAAATAGAAACAGTTTAAGAAGAATGTAACAATATGAACAAGAAGTATATAAATATCAGTGATATCCAACATATTCATTTAAAAAATCCATTATACATAAGTTCACCTGTAACCTTTAACCTCACACTAATCTCTCCTTGGACTTAATATTGGACTTTATTTTCCCATAGAATATTTTCATGTGAAGATTTCTTATGTTTAGGGGCTGGAAAGATAGCTCAGCAGTTAAGAGCTCATACTGCCCTTGTAGACAACCCTAGTTCAGTCCCCAGCACCCACATCGGGCAGTTCACATCTACCTGTAACTCCAGATTATGGAGGTTCAATGTCCTGGCCTCCAGGAACATCTGCACTCATGTACACACACTCCCGCACAAACATACACATAGACAATTTAAAATCATTTTTAAAAATAGCCAAATGTGGTGGCATACACCTTTAATCTCAGCACTTAGGAGTCAGAGGCAGACAGCCATGAGTTCAAGGCCAGCTAGAGCTATATAGTAAGACTGCCTCAAAAAATAAAATAAAATAATAAAAGCCAGTTGTAATGGTGCCCAACTTTAATTCCAGTACCTTGGAGGTAGAAGTAGGCAGATCTCTGTGAGTTCAAGGCTAGCCTGGTCTGCATAGTGAGTTCCAAGACAGTCAAAGCTGCATAGTGAGGCCTCGTCTTGAAAAAGAAATAATAATAATAATAAAATAATTTAAAGTTTATATATGAAAAAATTTAACTAATTATTTTCCATACTTTTCTGTAACAAAACAGATCTGCTGCCTCTCATTAGAGATGTCTCAGTTTCTGAGTAATATGTTTTTAAAATAATCCAAGATTGGACAAATGATTGGTCAAATGCTAATCATGCCTGTTAGTCTTTTGCCTAGAGACATGTTCTTTAACATAATATACTCAGAAAAGACTGAAAAAACTAAAATATGGTTAATTTTGGTCTGTATTATTAATATATTTTCAATTAATTGAGCTAAATCTGAAATATCAATGTTTTTTTTCTTTTTCAATATATTTTAATTAATTCCTTGAGAATTTCATACAATACATTTCCATCATACTCACCTCCCATTCTTACCCTTAACCCCTTTCTGATCCATACCATCTTCCATGTCTTTTTTCCCCCTTTTTTAAAATTTATTCACTTAACATCTCAATTGTAGCTTCTCATTCCTTTCCCTCCCTGGTCCTTTCCCTCTGTACTTCTCTCATTCCTCTATTCCCCATCCCCTGCCCCTTAGAAAAATAGAGGGACCCCTCCCCCCACTGCAAACCTGCCCCAGCACAGTCATCAGGACTGTGTACTTCCTCTTTCACAGTGTCCTGGCAAGGCAACCACACCAAGGTCAAGTGATCAAAAGGCATGCAACAGACACCAGGTCAGAGACAGCCACCATCCCCCTTCTGGGAGACCCACATAGAGGCTAAGCTGCCCATTGCATATATATGTGTAGATGGCTTAGGTCTAGCCAATGCCTAGTTCTTTTTTTTTTTATGTAAAACTGATTCATTAATCAAAGCAATCTATAAATTGAATTAAATTCTAATAAAAATTCCAATGACATTCTTTACAGAAATAAAAAAAATCAAGCCCTAAAATTTATATGAGAGCACAAAATAACTGGATATCCAATGCAATCCTGAGAATGAATAGCAATGCTGAAAGTATCACCGTACCTAATTTCAAGTAATCCTTTATCACTCTATGTCTTAGTTGGGGGGTTTCTATTGCCATAACAAAACCTTATGACCTAAATACAAGTTGGTGATAAAAGGGTTTATTTGGCTTATACTTCCATATCATTGTTCATCATCAAAGGAAGTCAGGACAGGAACCTGGAGACTGGAGTTGATGCAGAGGCCATGTAGGGGTGCTGCTTACTGGCTTGCTCAGTTTGCTTTTTTATAGAATCCAGGACCACTAGCCCAGGGGCAAAAGCATCCACAATAGTCTGGTCCTTCCATTCTCCATCACTGATTAAGAAAATTGTTTACAGCTGGGTCTTATGGAGGCCTTTTTTTTCTCAGTTACTCAGTGCCTACTTCTTGGTGCTTCAGTCTCTGCAAGCCCTTCTGGGCCCAAGTTGGTTAGGACTGTTGGTCTTCTTGTGGAGCTCCTGTCCCCTCCGGGTCATTCTATTCTCTCCTCCCCCACACTCTCTACAAGATTCCCTACACTCAGCCCAATACTTGGCTGTGAGTCCTGTTAGATCTGTTGCTGGGCAAAACCTCTCAGAGGGCAGCCATGCTAGGCTCCAGATCCATATTTGTCACCTTGCACAAAACTCAAGTACAAGTGGATCAAAGACCTCAACATAAAACCAGAAACACTAAATATATTAGAAGAGAATGAGGAAAAGAGCCTTGAACTCATTGGCATAGGAGACAACTTTCTGAATAATTAATAAATGGGAGCTCATAAAACTCAAAATCTTCTATAAGGCAAAAGACATTGTCAACAGAACAAAATGGCAGCCCACAGATTGGGAAAAGATCTTCACTTACTGGCTTGATCAGTTTGCTTTTTTATAGAATCCAGGACCACTAGCCCAGGGGCAGAAGCCTGACAAAGGGCTAATATCCAAAATATATACAGAACTCCAGAAATTAAACATCATCAAACCAAATAATCCAATTTTAAAATGAGGCAAAGAGATAAACATAGAATTATCAACAGAGGAACCTTGAATGGCTGAGAAGCACTTCAAGAAATACTCAACATTCTTAGTTATCAGGGAAATGCAAGTGAAAACCACTCTGAGATTCCATCTTATAGAATGGTTGAGATCAAAAACTCAAGTGAAAGCACATGCTGGTGAGGGTGTAGAGAAAGGAGAACCCTCCTCAATTGCTGGTGGGAGGGCAAACTTGTTCAATCACTTTGGAAATCAATCTGGCACTCTCTCTGAAAATTGAGTATAGCTCTATTTCAAGACCCAGCTTTACCACTCCTGGGCATATACCCAAGAGGTGCCCCACCACACAAGGACATTTACTCAACTATGTTCATAGCAGCTTTATTTAGAATAGCCAGAAATTAGAAATAACCCAGATGTCCCTCTACCAAAGAATGGATTAAAGACTGCGGTACATTTATACAATGGAATACTACTCAACCATTACAAACAAGGAAATCATGAAATTTGCAGGCAAATGGATGGAGCTAGAAAAGATCATCCCAAGTGAGGTAACACAGACCTAGAAAAACACCCAGGGTATGTACTCACTTAGAAGTGGATATTAGCCATATAGTACAGGATAGACATCTACAATTCACAGACCCAAAGAAGCTAAGAAAAAAGAAGAACCCAAGGAAGATACTCAAATCTTACCCAGAATAGGAAATAGAATAGTCAGTGGAAGTTGTTGAAGAGAGGGAACAGGATAGGAGAGGGAACACTGAGGAAAATGAGGGTGCGATCAGATATAGGGTGAGAAGGGGCAAGAGGACAGAGGGCTTGCTGGGAGAAGAGCAACCGTGAGTAGGGGCAGCTCTTAGACAAGCCAGAGACATGGAGCAGGGTGGGCTCCTTGAAGGATATGGGAGTGACTTCAGCAGAAACCCCTGGTGGCAGGGGTCATGGAAACTGGAGAAGCCACCCTTTGACCAGACAGAACTTCTGGTGAAGAGAGAGGAACACCAATCCACCTACAAAAACTTCCGTTAAGAATTTACCCTGCCTTCAGGACATGTAGGGATTAAGATAGAGCAGAGATCAAGAGAATGTGCAACCAATGCCTGGCCCAACCCAAGACTCATTCCATGGGAGAGAGCCAACCTTTGACACTATTGACACTAATTGAGGATGCTCTACTGTGTTTGCAGACAGGAGCCATATCTTTTTTTTTTTTTTAAGATTTGTGTGTGTGTGTATTTATATTTAATGTATATGGGTGCTTTGTCTGCATGTACATTTGTACACCAGAACAGGGCAGCAGATCCCATTAAAGACTGTTGTAACCCACCATGTAGTTGCTGGAATTGAACTCAGGACCTCTGGAACAGCAGCCAGTGTTCATAACTTCTGAGCCATCTCTCCAACCCCACATACTTTTTTTTTTTCAAAGTAACTCACTGAGTTCAATTTATGCTGCCCTGTTCTCCAAGGAAGGGGGCCATCCACTAGAGTATGGTTGACCTACAAGACCCTTAAAGAAAACTGGCTTTTCCTCTTATAGAAGTGATCAACTGTCCATCCCTCTCCATTAGAAGTGGAAGCTCGTGAGCCCTCCCCCTTCATGCTAGAATGTTAACTGCCTTGATCTTGCCCAGGCCATTTGCAATCAACAATAGCTGCTGTGAATTCATGCCATATCCAGAAAGCATCACTTCCCTCCAGCCTTCCCATCAGGTTCTTACAGTCTCACATTGTCTCATCTGACTTGGTCCCTAGAGCCCTGTGGGATACAGAGGATATAGCTCTCCCATGTGGTACTGAGCACTTCACTGACACCCACTCTCTGCACCGTAATCATTGTGGGTTTCTGCACTAACCACTATCCTCTGCTGATGCTATCATCTGATTATAAAAAAGGCATCGACACTTCCTCTCTCAAAACAAATGTGGTTTTGGTAGAATTCTTACTGTCAATAACTGAAATAGAATTATATTGACTACATGAAATATTAGAGTTATAAGAAACAGATAATCAAATGCACTTAAATTATAATTGTTATTAGCCTCTTTTGTATTCAATTAGAAATACTTAATGACTGATTTAATAATATAATTACAGATAAATAAGATAAAAAGAATAGCTTCTTAGATACTTGGGACTACCTGTGAGGAAGGAAGTGTTCAGAAGGCAGGACGAGGGTGGGCAAGAGAAGGCAATGGGGTTGAATATGAGCAAAGCACAATGCTATAAACATATAGCAACATAATAATGTAACCTATTACTGTGCTAAATGAATGCATGCCTAAACCAACCCTGCAGAGAATCCTGAAAGCAATAGTTAAGACTGAAGAAAGGAGCAAACATAGCCAAGAAACTGCAGGAAAAAAAAAAACCGCAAATGAAACTATAATTACTGAAATACAAAGTACAACCAAGAACACAAATAAAAAATTACTGCCATAAACACATGCCCTTCAATAATAACTTTAAAAAAATAATACAATTTCCCAACCAAAAGATACAGAATAGCTGAATGGATTAAGAAACAAAATCCATCTCTGTGGTGTCTGCAAGAAACTCATTTTGGCTTTTAAGATAGGCACTACCTTAAAGTGAAAGGACGAGGGAAAAGTATTCAAAGCAAATGGTACCAGGTAGCGAGCAGGAGTCACTACCCTGTATCTGACAATTAGACTTCACTGTCTTTAAAGAAAATCTTTCTAAAGTGGGAAATCTACAAGAGTGAATCTGAATAACTATCATCAGCTATTCGGAACACTCTAGTGGGCCTTGTGTAGTGACCAAGCACAGGGGTGTGACTCTTCTTCACTCCACTTCAGCTCAGTTCGTCATAAAAGAGCTGGTATCCACACTGTGATGCCATGTCAGCATTACAAACAACAACAAACCCTTAGCCCGAGTCCTATCAGAACTTACTTTTTTTTTTTCATTGAAGAGACAAGACAGAGTATGCCCCAAAATTACTACTCATATTTTTGGATATTTAAAAGCTCAGATATGATACAGAATTACAATCCTTCAAAAGCCAAAAATAGTGATCATAAATTGTTAATGTCAGAAAAGACTCCAATAATCCTGACATGAGCCTTGAGAGGAAGATTAATAAGAAATGTGGCATTTGAGGAAAGGAAAGACTTAGAGATGCTTTAGGGATCACTAACACATCGGTGCTGAACTGATGAAAGAGTTAAGAGAACATTCAGATTACAGGGAGCTTGAAATGAACCTATAAGAAGGTCCGCTTTCATCGGGAATGGGGTCTCGGGAGGCAGACACAGAGTGTAAAGCACCCATGTTCTGTAAGTGAGCAAGGGTACAAGGAGACACCAGAGGCTCTAGGGAGGGCCTCACAAGAAGCCAGCTGGCTGATGGTGCCGGTGAGGTAGTAGTGAGCTTGTGTGTGGTGCGAAGAGGCCTTGGCACCATATGCGAGCTCTAACTTGAGTTAGACAGCTCTGCGTCTCTACTGAGTGATGTCATGATCGTGGGCAAGTCATTTGTGCTCTTTGGATTTTTATATCTTACGTCCCAAATCCATCTTACACGGTCACCTTTGGATACAATGGAAAGCCAGCAAAACCATCAATAGATGGAGCTGTTTCCTACCGCTCTAGCCTAAACCAAGCTACATCACTATTTTATGCTCTCTCTCTCTCTCTCTCTCTCTCTCTCTCTCTCTCTCTCATGTGTGTGTGTGTGTGTGTGTGTGTTCACTTTCTATCATATATTTTTTTATATTGGATATCTCATTGATCTTGGGCTCAGATTTGGCTAGACTGGTTAGCAGACACCCAGAGAATCCACCTCCCTCAGCTCTTCCCCCTACCCCCACCCAGTGCTGGTACTACAGACATGCTAGTGACCATGTCTGGCTTTTACATGGTCACTAGATATGTAACTCTGGTCCTTCTGCTTACATGTTAAGCTTTTGCAGACTCACGCCATCTTTCTAGCTCCTTGTTTGTGTTTGAGACGGGGCTTGTGTAGCTCAGGCTGGCCTCAGACTCTGTGGAAAATGGCTCTCAGCTGCTGGTCCTCTTGCCTCACGAAGGGCCTCACCAAGCCAGGCAAGTTATGAAATGAGTTACATATCAAGCCCTGCTTTGTTATTGTATACTTAACTGGCATGTCTGGTTATGAAGTGTGTGTTATCTTTTCATTGCTCTGTTGTCAAAATAAGTCTTTATAATCTACAATCTCCAAAGACAGGATAGTTCTATTTTAAACATAACATAAAACATCATGTGTAATGTTTCTCGTTGTTATTTATAAATGAAGTCAAAACAGAAACTAAATGAAATTGATGTAGTTCCTAATTAAAAATTAACATTTTTGAGGGACCGTGGAAATGGCTTGGCTGTTAGAGTGCCTGCTAGGTAGGCACAGCCCTGACTTCAGTCTCCAGCACCATGAAAAGCCAGGCCCAGCAGCTCACACCTGTGCCCCTAGTGCTAGGAGGCAGACAGTAGAATCCCCTAGGCTCTGCTGCCTACCCTGTCTGGCCAAACCAGCCGGCTCTACATTCAGCAAAAGATTCTCTTTTTTTTTTTTAAATTATTTTATTTTATGTGCATCAGCATGAAGGCATCAGACCCCTTGGAGCTGAAGTTACAGACAATTGTGAGCTGCCATGTGGGTGCTGGGAATTGAACCCAGGTCCTCTGGAAGAGCAGACAGTGCTCTTAACCACTGAACCATCTCTCCAGCCCATTTTTTTAAATAATTTTATTTAATTTTTTATTTTATATGCATTAGTATGAAGGTGTCAGATCCCTTGGAATTGGCTTTACAGACAGTTGTGAACTGCCATGTGGGTGCTGGGAATTGAACCCAGGTCCTTTGAAAGAGCAGGCGGTGCGTTTAACCACTGAGCCATCTTTCCAGTCCCAAGATTCTGTTTTTAAAAACATTTGACGCTGAGTTCTGGCTTCTCTGCACATGCACACACATATGCATGCACACCCACACCCATGTGCCCTGGCTTACATGTGTGAACATGCACACACACACCACCACATACATTACAAAGTTAACATTTAAAACATTGGTACAGTGAATAGCTACAGATAGGGTCTCACTGGATAACCCAAGAGTACCCGAAAGTTACAATGATTCTCCTGCCTCAGCTTCCTCAGTGCCAGAAATTACATGTGTGACCCACGTCATCAAACTTTTCAATAAACTTTAACTGTATACTTGAGCAAAATAGTTTGCTCCAGGGACAGAGATATTCCTCAATAAGCCTGTAGACCTTAAACTACCAGCTGGAGTTCTCTGCCTCCCACACAAACTGAGCCAGTATCTCCAAAAGCATTTTTTCTTCTTTCAGTATGAAAGGGATATTAATTTAATGTATCCATTTTAAGCTCTTGTCTTTTCCCGGGATTGTTCAGCTACACTCTGGTGGCATTTCCAAGGATGTTTTGAACAACTATAGCCCTGCCCTGTACAAGGCCAGCATCTACTTTATATTTCCTTTCACAATTACTGTATCACATACCACCGGGCACAAAAGCCACAGCACCAGAGTGTAATGGATCATGACAACTATTTCAGAACAGCTTGAACCTCCTTAGAGCCTACAAGAAGGCTATGTGAGCTGAATTTAGAAGCAGAGATGGATTTTTACTGCAAGCTGCACAGTTAAGGATAAGTGTGTGTGTGTGTGTGTGTGTGTGTGTGTGTGTGTGTGTAGTATACGTGTGTGACTTACAACTATAGAAAGACACTCAAGTAAAATTATTTACCCGAATGAAAGAAATGTTTCTGGGTTTTGTGTGTGTGTGTGTGTGTGTGTGTGTGTGTGTGTGTATGTGCCTTTCTTAATACAAAGCACACATAATGGATTTTAAATCACTAGCACATTTGGTTCTCATCGTTGGCCACTACTGGAACAAACTAAATTTCTCTACCATTTTACTGATGTCACAGTTCTTGTCCCTGGTGAGTGGAATTATTACTACTATAGCAGATCAATTGAATTTTAATGTTTGGAGGCAAAAGAGATGTCAAAATGTGAGCTTATTGTCTCCACGTTCTAAATGTACTATACTTGGGTTTGAGAGAGATGAGAAGAATCTACCACTTTTTATCTTGTTCTGATTTTTAATTCCCTTGAGGGGCAGACTGCCCTTGTCCTATCTCCTTGGCAGGGATTCTCATTGAGTACAGGACCATATTTGTCCAAAGTAAATTTTTCAAGCTATGCTCAGCATCCCTGAGTTCTTAGAGAACAGAAGCCTCCTACGTCCTGGAAAATCACATCCTTTCAGTTTGACCAGGATGGCAGCCCTCAATTCCTTGCCCAGGGATAATAAGCTAATGGATTGGGTGCAAGGATGATAACAAAGGATAGTTGAAATTTGGTGATGTTTTTTATCACTCTGGCAATCCCATCAACCCTCACTGACTGCCTGGGAATGTGGCATGCTCTGATGAAATCCTTCATCAGGAGACGCCATTATTGAACTGCATCTTGGTTGCTTAAGAACCATGACCAGAGAGATTCAGCTGCTCATCAAGCATATTAGTCTGTTTTTCCTGTGAAAACAAAACAGGACTCTTCTCAGCAATCCCTTTCTTCCTAGCCTGACTCCCTGCAGGCAGAGCCGTCACCCTCCTTTTTTCCTATGCTGTGACTTGCCAAGCCATTTCTGATTGAAAGACATAAGCAAGAGTTTAATGGTGTGGAACAAGCAAGTCAGCCCTCTCTGCAGTACACCCGTTACAATGAGAACATCTCCCTATGACTCAGAGAGAATTAGATGAAAAGAAAAATAACCGTTCAAACAGCAGCTTCAGGAATAAATGGCAACGTGCGCCACGCAGGAGGCAGGCTGCAGTGACGACCATGCTACGAAGACCTGGCTAGGCTGCCCACTGCATTCTCCAAGGAGTGGCTAGGATGGGAAGCAGGCTTTTCTTCCAGAAGCAATCAGAGCACGAACAATGTTCAGGCATACTTGGACCAAAGAAAACATTTGCCTCTGTTCTCCCAAGCTACATGTTGTGGTAAAATCATTGGTATATGCCAAAACCTGCTATTTACATTTTGATTTTTGTTTAGTTTTGTTTTGTGGAGGGTTGTTTTTTTGTTGATGTTGTTTTTTAGATAATATCTCACTGTGAAGCCTTGGTTGTCCTGGAACTCACTGTGTAGACCAGGCCAGCCTCGAATTCACAGAGATCCACCTGGCTCTGCCTCCCAAGTGCTGGAATGAAAAGCAGACACCACCACCCACAACTTGCATTTTGATTTTTAACTGTTCTTTTTATAAATTAAATGGATAGATGGTTGATAGATAATGAAATGAAGTCATACATATGATTGTCATACAAGAAGGCTCAAAATACAAATTACACATTATAGATTTATACATAAGAAAATATATATTCTAGATAGTCAGAATATTTACAGAATACATACATTGAAACACATATACAGTGAAAAGAGGAATTTTTTCATTATTCTGTGTTCTCCTTTTTCCTGGTTTCTGACTGAACACCAGACCCCCCTTTCTAGAACAGGCCAGCAAGTTCGCACATTAGCCTAGCAGACGTGATTATCTACTCCTTTCTGTTAGTAACTGGAACATTCCTTCCTTTCATCCCTTTCCCTCCTTTCATTTCTGTTCCCGCCGCCCCCTGTGTCCTCAGTCCTCGCTACACCTCTCACTCCCATTTGGCTACACAGTTAGTGAGCCGTGGGGCTGATAGGGACCAACGATTGGAGGAAGGGCATCAGGGGAAGGAGTACTTCTGTGAACATCTGTGCTTTTTACAACACTGCCAGGCAATCTGTGAGTGACAAAGGAGGACAGCTCTTTCCATCCTTGCTGCTTTTCCTATTAGCTGATCCCCTTGACCCACTGTGGACTGTTTCAACCACAACTGGGAGGAGGGAGAAATGGAAAAATAAATGTGCCTTGGGTCAGATGCCCACTCTATCCCAATGCCTCAGCACAGGCCTCAGTATACCCTGTAAAAAAACAGCAGAAAGATCTTTATTTAGCATCAAGCTCTTGCTATCTGCCAGAATAGAGGCTCAAAATACAAACATGCTAACCGTAAGAACTGAGAAATAGGATTACCCAAAATATAAAGACTTCAGCATGCCAAAGGAAATATCAGCAGAGTGAAAAGACAGCTTGTAGACTTTAGTATGTTTATCCTATATTATATGACTAATATCCACTTATAAGTGAGTATATACCATGTGTGTCTTTCTGCTTCTGGGATATCTCACTCAGGATGATCTTTTCTATTTCCCACCATTTGCCTGCAAATTTCATGATTTCCTTGTTTTTAATTGCTGAGTAGTATTTCATTGCGTAAATGTGTCACAATTTCTGCATCCATTCCTCAGTTGAGGGACATCTGAATTGTTTCCAGATTCTGGCTATTATCAATAAAGCTGCTATGAACATGGTTGAGCAAATGTTCTTGTTGTATACTTGAGTAAAATGTGTACACCTAAAGAAGCTAAGCAAAAAGGAGGATCCTGAGTAATATGCTCAATCCTTACTCAGACAGGCAAATGGGACAGACATCAGAAGAGGGAGAAAACAGGAACAGGATAGGAGCCTACCACAGAGGACCTCTGAAGGACTCTACCCAGCAGGGTATCAAAGCAGATGCTGAGTCTAATAGCCAAACTTTGGCAGAGTGCAGGCAATCTTATGAAAGAAGGAGGAGATAGAAAGACCTGGAGGGGACAGGAGCTCTACAAGGAGAAAAATAAAACCAAAATATCTGGGCACAGGGGTCTTTTCTGAGACTGATACTCCAACCAAGAACCATACATGGAGATAACCTAGAACCCCTGCACAGATATAGCCCATGGCAGCTCAGTATCTAAGTGGGTTTCCTAGTAATGGGAACTGGGACTGTCTCTGACATGAACTCAGTGGCTGGTTCTTTGATCACCTCCCCCTGACAGGAGGAGCAGCCTTACCAAGCCTCAGAGGAAGACAATGCAGCCACTGATGAGACCTGATGGGCTAGGGTCAGATGGAAAGAGAGGAGGACCTCTCCTATCAGTGGACTGGGGGAAGGTCATGGGAGATGAGGGAGGGAGGATGGTGTTGGGAGGGCCTGAGGGAGGGGGCTACAGATGGGATACAAAGTGAATAAACTGTAATTAATTAATTTTAAAAGTTAATTAATTAATTAAAAAATAATTAATTAAAAAGTTTTTTTAAAAGACTTGCAATAAATAAAAGTTGTTAAAAAGCAAAAAAAAAGAAAAGACATGACAGCTTACAGAATGGGAGAAACATCTTTGTCAGCTGTACTTTAGACAAGGAGTTAATATGTAAAATATAAATTACTGCAAAAGTTAAATACACACAAAAAAACCCAAAATGTCCCATCAATAAATGGGAAAAAAATAGAGAAGTTTTAAAAGAGGAAACACTAACAAGCAACAAATATTTCAAAATTGTTCAACATCATTGTGCATTAGAGAAATGTGAAAAATGAGAATAATTTGAGTTTCTGTCTCACCCCAGTCAGAATGGCTCTCATCAAGAAGATAAAGGACAGCAAATGCTGGCGATGGTGTGAAAAAAGGCAACATTTATTCAGTGATAGTGTGGGCGTAAACTGCTGTAGCCTCCAGGGAAATCACATCAAACTTTCTCAAAAACCTAAAAATAGAACTATTACATGACCTAGCTCTATTGCTCCTGGGTATATACACAAAAGACTCTATATCCCATCAAAGAGACACTTGCACACCCATATTTATTGCCAAATTTATTTATTTACAGGAGCGAAAAAATAAAATCAAACTAGATATCCATCAATAGATGGATAATAAAAATATTTTACATACACAAAATGAATCTTATTTAGTTGTAAGTAAAAATAAAATTTTCAGGAAAATGAATGGATCTGGGAAATATATTTAGTGAAAAAAATTAAACTCTAAAAGACAAATATTACAAGTTCTCCTATATATGTTGATCCTGGCTTTTAATTTATATGCAGGTGTGAGTGTGGTAAATGTAATGAAGATAGAAAATAGAGCACAAAGAGGGGAAAATGTATTAAGAGAGTGGGGGAGAGGGTGACAGAAGCCTTGTGACATGAAAGGATGAAGGGGATGAAAGAGTGAGAGGGGCAGAAAGGGGAGAGAAGAGTGAGGAAGGGGACCAACCAAAGCAAATTATGTGTGAAATGCCACAGAGAAGCCCATTAGTACATATGCTATCTTACGAACCAAATCAGTAGTGTTTTTTAAACAGAGAACAAGAAAAACACTTTTTTTTTCCTGCACAGTATTGTGTTGGCTCATAATCACTGTTTTAGAGGACCATGAAATTGTGGGCTTGGAGCTACTGACCTTCGTTAGCATGTTTAATTCCAGAGACATTTTCTCCTACTTGTGTATGCAAAGCCCAGACCTTTAGACATGGGCATATAACCTGTAGTGAACCGCAGGTAGCAGGAAAGTGGAAAGCGGCTGTGCTGCCTTGGGAGCAGGAACACTAGGCGGGGAGCTGTAGGACACACTTGCTAGGAAGGGAGAAATGAAAAAAAAATATATTGAAGACTTATCTGTGAAAGAAGCAAAGAGGGCAACAGAGGGAAGAGGGACCAGGAAGGGACAAATAACACTAATAATATTTGGGAAAGACATAGGGAGTTAATTTATAGCTATGTAAAATTACACATAGTGTGTGTGTGTGTGTGTGTGTGTGTGTAATTTTACACACACACATAGTCAATTGAGATGGCAAAACTCTCCCAGAAAACCATAAACTATTTAACAAGAATCCAGTGCCAGAGAGAAACACTTAAAGAAATGTTCAACATCCTTAGTCATCAGGGAAATGCAAATCAAAAGTATACTGAGATTTCATCTTACACCCATCAGAATGGCTAAGATCAAAAACTCAAATATCAACAAATGCTGGAGAGGATGTGGAGAAAGGAGACCCCTTCTCCATTGCTAGCGGGGAATGTAAACTTATACAACTACTTTAGAAATCAATCAATCTGGTACTTTCTCAGACAATTAGGAAAAGTTAGCTCAAGATCCAGCTATACTACTCCTAGGCATATATCCAAAAGATGCTCAAGTACACAACAAGGACATTTGCTTAATCATGTTTGTATCAGCTTTATTCGTAATAGCCAGAATTTGGAAATAACCCAGATGTCCCTCAACTAAAGAATGGATACAGAAATTGTGGTACATTTACACAATGGAATACTACTCAGCAATTAAAAACAAGGAAATCATGAAATTTGCAAGCAAATGGTAAGAACTAGAAAAGATCATCCTGAGTGAGGTATCCCAGGAGCAGAAAGACACACATGGTATATATTCACTTATAAGTGGATATTAGACATATAATATAGGAAAAACATACTAAAATCTGTACACCTAAAGAAGCTAAGCAGGAAGGAGGACCCTGGGTAAAATGATAAATCCTCATCCAGAAAGGCAAACAGGATGGACATCAGAAGAGGGAGAAAACAGAGAACAGGACAGGAGCCTACCATAGAGGGACTCTGTGGTATCAAAACAAAGGCTGAGACTCATAGCCAAACTTGGGCAGAGTGCAGAGAATCTTATGAAAGAAGGGGAGATAGAAATACCTGGAGGGGACAGGAGCTCCACAAGGAGAGAAAAAAAAATCTGGGCTCTGAGATTGATATTCTGAGACTGATATTCCAACTAAGAATCATTCATGGAGATAACCTAGAACCCCTGCACAGATGTAGCTGATGGCAACTCAGTCTCCAAGTGGGTTCCTTAAGGGGAACAGGGACTGTGTCTGACATGAACTCAGTGGCTGGCTCTTTGATCACCTCCCTCTGAAGGGGTAGGAGGGAATCTTATCTGGCCACAGAGGAAGACAATGCAATGCAGACAGTCCTGGTGAGACCTGATGGGCTAGGGTCAGAGGGAAGGGGAAAAGGACCTCCCCTATCAGTGGACTGGGGGAGGGGCATGGGTGGAGAAAGAAGAGGGAGAGTGGGATTGGGAGGGGATGAGGGAAGGGGCTACAGCTGGGATACAAAGTGTAATTAATATAAAAAATAAATTAAAAAAAAATAAAAAAAATTTAAAAAATAAAAAGAATCCAGTGCCAAGCATGTGAAACCTCCTTTTGAGTTGTTGGCCAGGACAGGGCAAGAGACCTCTAAAACAATATACATTATTGCTGTTGCTGTGGCACATGGTACTTTCCAGAAAAGAAGGCAAGACCCTACTGCGGAAAACACCACACACTTCAAACTCAGGATTTGGAGGAAGATGTCTACGTTTGCCCTGGAAGCTTCCTTGCTGGGAACTAGCTCTCAGTTTCAGAAAGAGCCATGCACACTCCCAAAGGTGAGAAGCAATCAAAGGTTCCATACAGCTGAAGCGCCAACAAACCACAACAAAGACTGGGATGGCAGGATATTCTGAAAGGTGCAGTACGCGCACTTGCAGCCTGGTGGGAAATAACAGCCATCTAACTGGACTAGTCAAAATGCAGCGATCAACTCTCTGTGGGGTGCCCAATTAAGCTTACAACACAGCCCCCACCCTTAAGGCTCAAGAACATGGTGTGAGAGATTGTAAGAGCCTGAAGAGTAACACAGACACTGCAAGGTACATTTTTAATTAAAATAAAATTACATCACTTAACACATTCCCTTCACTGGGGAATGGGATCACTTAACACATCACTTAACACATTCCCTTCACTGGGGAATGGGATCACTTAACACATCACTTAACACATTCCCTTCACTGGGGAATGGTTGGGCAGGTCTTCCTTGCCCAACCCTTTCCACGACCCTCCCAAAAGGACAGTCTTTTTCTCTCTGATTATTATTGTTTACGTGTGTATGTATATGTATGGTGTGCATGTATGTGTATGCACAGATACATACATATAACCTGCTGAGAGCATTATTGTTGCTTCTGTATACGTGGTTCCAGGGCTGACTGCTTTGTATTGGCTACCCAATCAGTGGGCCCATCCCTAGGGGGAGGCTAATTATCCCTTTCTTAGCAGTCAGTAGCTGCCTGCAGTTTTTTTCCCCCCCCAGAGGTAGGATGCCCTTCAGTTCTCCCTTTCCACATTAGCATGTCTATTGATATTACTATTTCTCCTGTATGCAGCCATTTCTAGGAAAACTGTTTCACAGCAGAATTTCTGATATTCTGGCTCTTATAGTATTCCCAACCTGTCTTCTGAGAGATGTTCGCTGAGCTATAGCTGTGAGGTAGATTATGGGTTGGGGCTCAGCTCCTCATGATTCATTGATCTCTGCATTGGGTCTACTTATGGTTTTCTGTGATAGTCTCCATTTGCTATAAATAGAGGTAGTAGCTACACTTATCTTTGGGTATGAGGATAAGACTTGGAATGTAGTAAGAAATTATGGGGGTCTAGCCAAGTGCAAGTAGTAGATTCTTTAACAAGGTCCATGACCTCACTAGCTCTGGTTAGGTTGGTTAAGTTCCCGGTACCAAGTGTGATCCCCCCATTGAGGAGGCCTTGTAGCTCCTATTGGACTCAAGGGAGTTCAGTTACCATTGTGAGTGCCACTTACTGAACCTTGACAGACATCTTGCCATGCTGGTCATTGTTGTTCATAGGTGTTGCAGCTGGGTAAGGATGTTCATTGCTTCTCTCCCCTGACAGCTTGCATAGTATTTTTGGTACCGTGGAAGTTAAACCTCAGGAAGGAGGCTTTCATGTTATATCCAGTTCAAATCATCTGAGATTGAATCGTGCCCAACGAGTGTGATGTCTTGAGCCTGAGGGCTTACCTTCAACTTCTGAGACAGCCAAGGGCAACACAACAGCCTGTGTTGTTTTGAAGGGATTTACTATCCTGTGCAACCCTTTAAAGGGAGCTTTCCTGTGCTTCATACTGAAGTTTCATTAGTTCTTGAGTTGAAAACTGTCAGCCCAAGTGGTATAGCTTTCATTAAGATATATTATGAATAAGTTTAGGTAAATGCAAGGTAATGTGACAACCTTGGTATTATTGATTTCTGGTCTCTCCTCCCTCTGTATTGCCTTCCTTTCTCCTTCCCCTTCCTGAGTTGGAACCCCCTCCCTTCTTTTCTGTTTCTTTTCTGTTTCCCACTTTCCCTGCACACTGCTATCCCCCTCTCAAGCACTCTCCTGACGACTGAGTTCCATTAGATTTTCCTCTTTTCTGTTTTTACTCCCTGTTGTATACTCACATCTGAAGATTTGGAACCAGGAATCATGAATGAAAAAGAAACATAGCATTTTCTTTCTGGGCCTGGGTTACTTCACTCAACATAATCTTTACTAGGCCCACCCGTTCACCTGTAAATGTCATGATTTCATCTTTACAGCTGAAGAGTCTTCCATATATATACATATATATATATACATATAATATATGTACATATATATACATAGTATATATGTATACATACATATTTATATACACATAAGATACATATATATGTATATATATAACGTTTTCATTATCCACTCTGTTGATCTGTTGAAGGGCATTTAGGTTGTTTATTTTTCCTGGCTATTGTGAATAGGTTGGCAATGAACACTGCTGAGCAAGTATCTGTGGAGCAAGTCCTTTGGCCGTGTGGCAAGGAGTGGTATAGCTGGGTTATACCAAATATTTAATTTCAGGTTTTGAAGATTCTGCATATTGATTTCCAGAGTGGAAATTTCAACAGTGAACTAGTGTTCCTCTTTCCCCACAAACTTGCTAACATTTTTTGCCAGTTATTTTGTTGATCTCAGCCATTCTGGCTAAAATAAGTGAAATCTCAATGTTTTAATTTATATTTTCCTAATTGCTAAGATAATGAACTTTTTCTAAGGTATTTCTTAGCTATTTTTTTATTTCTTTTATTGAGAACTCTCTGTTTAGATCCTTAGCCCATTTTTAAATGGGTTGTTTGTTGCTTATTTCCTTGACTTTTTTTTAGTTCTTTATATAGTCTAAATATTATCTTCTAGATATATAGCTGAAAAAAATTCTCTCCCATTCTGTGGGTTTCTCTTTCACTTAAATGATTGTTTCTTTAGATGTACAGAAACTTTTTATTTTTATGAGACCCATTTGTCTATTGTCAGCCTTCAATCCCAAGCAAATGGACTCCTATTCAGAAAGTCCAGTTTTATATCCCTATCTTTAGGGTACGGCCTGTTTTATTCTAGCAGTTCTAGAGTTTCAGGTTTCAAATTGATGTCATTGACTCATTTAGATTTACTTTTGTTCAGGGTGATAGGTATAGGTCTAATTTTATTCTTTATATACAAAGGATATTCGTTTATCCCAGTACCATTTGTTAAACAGCTGTCTGTTCTCCAGTTTATGGTTTTTGTCTCTTGGTCAAATATCAGATGCCCATAGCTATGACCACTCATTTTTGGTCTTCTGTGTTATTCATTTGGTCTATGTGTCTGTTTTTGTGTCAGTTCAATGGTAGTTTTATCACTATAGCTCTACAACGTATCTTGAAGTCCAAATGACAATCCCTCCAGTATTCTTTTTGCACAGGATTGCTTTGGATGTCTGGGGTTTTTCCTGGTTCCATATAAATTTTAGGATGTTTTTCTACTTCTGTGAAAAAAGAATTGTAGATCGTTTTGTGGGGTTTGCCTTGAATTTGTAAATTGTTTTTGGTAGAACTGTCTTTTCCACAATATTAACTCTAACAAGCTAAGAACACAGTTGTCTTTTCATTTTCTAGGGTCTTTCCCAATATCTTTTTTCAGATATTTGAAGTTTTCATTTAGTGTCACCTCATTGGTTTATTGTCTTTAATGCTATCATAAATGGGAATGTGACCATGTTCTCTTTCTCATTGTATTTGGTTTTTGTATAAAAAGAGTCTACTGACTTTTTGTAACTTGATTTTGAATCCTGACACTTGGCTGAAATTGTTGGATTTTTTCTAGAAGTTTCTTGGTGGAATTTTTTGTGTCTCTCATATGTAATATAAAATCTTCAAATGGGGATAATCTGATTTCTTTTCTTATTTGCAATTCCTTAATTCTTGATTCTGCTTATTCTCCTCTTGCCGTACTGTTCCAGCTGGTGTTTCCAGCACTATACTGGAAAGGAGTGAGAATTTTGGGTAGCCCTGTCTCATTCCTGATTTTGGTGGGATTTTTAAAAATTTTTCTTCATTTGGGATAATGTTGGCGGTCGGTTTGTCACATGTAGTCTTTATTGTGCTTATGTATGTCCCCTGCAGTCCTGCTCCCTCCAGTACTTTTGTCATGAAAACATGCTGGATTTGTGTCAAAGGCTTTTCTGCATCTCTAGAGATAATCATGTGATTTTTATCTCAAGTCCATTTATATGATTTGCTATATTTATTGACTTAATGTATGTTGCATCAACCCTGAAATTCTGGGGTAAAGGCAACTTGATTGCATTAGGCGATCTTCTTGATATGTGCTTCTTTTCAGTTTGCTCACATCTTTCTTAAGATCTATATTCATGTTGTCTTTACCTGGTTTGGGCATCAGAATAATCCTGGATTCATAGAACAAGTTTCAAAAATTATCCTTTTGTTTCTGCACTTTTTTCTGGAAGAGTTTACGAAGGTTTGATTATAGTTCTTTGAAAGTCTGGTAGAATTCTGTGAATATATCTGGGTCTGGACATTCTTTAGTGGGAAGGCCATTATTACTGTTTCATTCTCTCTCATTATTGGTCTGTTTAAGCTGATGGTTTCTTGGTTTAACTTTGGGAATTTGGATGAACAAAGAATTCATCTATTTATTTTTATTTTCCAACTTAATGGAATACAGGCTAATTCTGTATTTTTTATTTATTTTATTATTATTTTTTTTTGGTCTGTTGTAATGTTTCGCTGGCCATTTCTGATTTCATTAACCTGGATTATCTCTTTCTTTTGGTGAGTTGGACCAAGGATCTATCAACCTTGATTTTCTTCTGAACAAACCAGCTTTTAGATTCATTGATTCTTTTAATTGTTTTCTCTGTTTCTGATTCATTGATTTCTGCTTTGATATTTACTATTTCTTGCCATCTGCTGGCTAATTGTTCTGTTTGTCCTTGGTTTTCTAAATTCTTGAGTTTCATCATTAAGTCATTTTTTTTGTGTTCTTCCTGATGTTTTTTAATGTAGGCACTTAGTACTATAAACTGTATTTTTAGGACTGCTTTTAATGTGCACCAGGAGTTTTTTTGTGATGTGTTTTTATTTTCATTTGATTCCAGGAATATTTTGGGTTTTTACTGGTTTCTTCCTTGACCTATGCATTGTTCAGTAATGAGTTGTTTAATCTCTGAGTTTATACCCTTACTGAAATTTTTTGGTCTTGTTTTTTGTTGTTGTTGTTGTTGTTGTTTGTTTGTTTGTTTATTTTTGGGTTTGGTTTTTTTTTCTGTTTTTACTTTGCAGAGTTTTAAAGCTGTTGATTTTAAGTTCTACCTCACAATGGTTAGACAGAATACATAAAATTATCTCAAGCTTTCTATATCTGTTTGTCTTCTGTCCCAGCACATAGCCTATTTTAGAGAAAGCTTCAGTGTGCTGCTGAGGAAAAAGTATATTCCTTGGCATTTAGATGGAATCCTGTAGATATCTGTTAGGTCCATTTGACTTAATGTTATTTCAGCGGAAAGGTCCTCTGTGTACTTTTAGTCCAGATGACCTATATTGAAGAAAATACAGTGTTGAAATCACCTACAATTATTGGGTTTATGTCTATCTGTGCATTTAATTTCATTAGAATGCTTTTATGAAATTTGGTACACCATAGTTTGGTACATATATGTTAAGTATTTTAATATTTTCCTGAAGAACTGATCTCTTGATTACAATGGAGTGTCCTTCCGTGTCTCCTCTTGTAGACATATTACTGTGTCCTATGTAAAGATTCAAATGATGATTTCTGTCCCCCCAGTATCTGGTTGTAATCCCTGTTCTGAGAATTTCCTGTCTCAATGTTGTATAAACATTGTTCCCCAATTGTTTCTTGATATGTCAAAAAAAGAAGCTTAACAGACAGTGACTGAGCAGGGGAGAGAACAGAGCTGGACTTCCTGTTAGCCAGGGGAAAGAAAAAGGAAGAAGAATTCTGCCACAAGGAGAGGTCTGGGACACATTATGAGAGAGTAGCTCTGTAGCACAGAAAGCCATAAAATGCAAGTATCTGAGGGATTTACACTGGGAGAACACCATATTATTTTAGAGAATGAAAATAGATTAAAACTGCTCAGTTCTTGTGCCATAAAGCTTGTTAAATAAATATAATAGTCAGTCTTTGGATGCTAGCCAGAGTAAGAGAAAAACTGTAACACTTTTTTTATTTTTTATTTTTTTGCTTTGATATTTATTTATTTATTTTTTATTTTTTTTATCAGTTACATTTTATTAACTCTGTATCCCAGCCGTGTCCCGATCCCTCATTCCCTCCCAGTCCCTCCCTTCCTCCCTCATCTCCACTGTGCCCCTTTCCAAGTCCACTGATAGGGGGGACCTCCTCCCCATTCATCTGATCCTGTTTTATCAGGTATCTTCAGGACTGGCTGCAAAGCCCTCCTCTGTGGCCTAACAGGACTGCTCCTCCCTTCGGGGGTGGGGAGACCAAAGAGCCAGTCATTGAGTTCCTGTTAGAAATAGTCCTTGTTCCCCTCACTTTGGGAAACCAATTGGTTACTGAGCTACCACAGGCTACATCTGAGCGGAGGTTCTAGGTTATATCCATACATGGTCCTTGGTTGAATGTCAGTCTCAGAAAAGACCCTGTGCCCAGATATATTTGGTCCTTGTGGAGCTCCTATCCTTTCCCCATCAGACTAACTCCCCTTCTTTCTTATGATTCCCTGTACTCTGCCAAAGGTTTGGTCATGAGTCTTTGCTTTGAAAACACTGCTAGTTAGAGTCTTTCAGATGCGCAACACTTTTTTTTTAAAAAAATAATCATTAACACCTTCTTTAAGTTTTAGTTTGAAGATCTTAAATAGCAATTCCTTCTCACTTCCTTGAACGCATTTGCTTGGGATAGCTATTTCCATCCTTTCACTTTAAAGTGGTGCATATCTTCAAAGTTAAAATGAGTTTCTTATAGACAAAAGATAGATAGATTTTGTTTCTTAATCTATTCGGCTAACTTGTGTCTTTCAGTTGGAGAGCTGGGTCCATTAGTTCTTTGAGTTATGTTGTTGTTTTCTGCTGGTATGTGTTCTCCGTTGTGCCATGTACATCACTGAAGGGTAGCTTTGCGTGTTTTTATTTTAGAATCCCTGGGCTGTGCTTATTCTTCTCTTCAGTTCGAAGCATTGCTTCAAGTATTCTGTTTAACTTGTTGTTGTATATGAATTATTCTAGTATGTTTGGATCATGGAAAGTTTTTCTTTCTCCTTCAAACTATGTTAGATAGTTTTACTGGGCATAGTAAGTAGTCTAGGTTAGTAGCCATGGTCTTTTGAGCTTGGAATACATTGTTCCAGCCTCTGGTTTTCAGAATTTCCATTAAGAAATCAGGTGTTAATTCTGATGGGCTTTCTTTTACAGATGATTGTGGGGCTTTCTTTCACTTGATGGTTGGTTGGTTAGTTATCTGTTTGTTTTTTTTAATATATTTTTGTTCTCTTTATTTAATGTTTTACCAGAATATGCTGTGAGGTGTTTCCTTTTAGTCTTGTCTAGTTGAGGACCTGTGTGTTTCCTCTATATGTATGGCTATGTCTTGCCTGAGTAGGGAAATGTTGGAGGTGCCCTGCTGGTTGAAGTTGCAGTTCTTGCCTGGACAGGATAGCCATTAAGAGCTCAGTGCTAAAGACAGAACTCCTTCCCCTTGCAGGGGTCACCTGCTCTCTGCCTGACTCCGCCTGGAGAATGCCTACAGATATAGATTCCCCTAGCCATACTTGATATATGGCCTCTGACACAGCTCCCTGCCTGCTCTCTCCTCCCTGTGCCTGTATGTTAATTAAGCACTGACCCTCTACTCTTATGATAGGATCGTGCTGTATAATGCAAATCAAGCATCCTTGAAGTGCCTAGTTCCAACCAATTATGCACACTTATTCTTGCAGCCTCCCCACCTACTTCCCTAGGGGTATATATTATTGTTCTCTGGAATTAAACACAATTAAACAGGCCATCAGCTGTTCCTGGGGTGTGTGATCCCTGTATAATTCTCTCCAGCCATTCCAGGCACACTTCTCATCTCCTGCCTCTCCTGACTTTGTGGCTGCTGGAAGGCAACCCCCAGTCAGAAGGAGAACCACAGGGAAATTTTCTTCTTTGCTATTGTTAAATATCAGGTCTATTCCATTGACCTGGAATTCTTTTTGCTCATCTATGCCTATTTGGTCTTTTGATTATGTCCCATTCTTCGTGTTCCTTTTCTGTGCTTTTTAAATTTTTTATATTTTTTTGCTTATTTCATCTAGAAACTCTATCTTTGAATCCTATATTCTATCTTCTCTTTGGGTTTTATAACTGGGATAGTGAGTTTTTCAGTGTTGTTATGGCTATCTGAATATAGCCAGAGATCAACTAAGTATAAGGTGCCTCCCCAAAATTAACATATGGGAAGACAACCCCTACACTTTGAGGTACAGGGAACATCATGTGATGGGGACAGAAAGATTGAAAAATTGGAGGACAAAGACAGTTATTGAAAAAAGAAAGCCTCTTCTTAGAAAGAAAGAAAGGAAAGAAAGAATGAAACACAGAAACAAAGAAAGAAACAAAGAACATGAAGAGAAGGATCTGGGAAAAGTTGCAGGGAGTGATCAAGATATATTTCATTAAATTCTCTAGGATTACTTTAGTAACTAAATGTATTTTCCTGAAAGCAAATCTAATTTTAGCTTTCTTTTCTCTTTAAGGTGGTCCCACAATGGCTATCCTATCTTCTTTTAATGGAACCCATGCTGATTCTCTCACAGCATTGAGATTACTATATGTGATCCCAAGCAGCAGCAGGGATTGATAGAAAACACTTCGTAGAATCACTCAACAGTTTAATAGAGATGTTCCTACTGTAAAATTTGCTGAAATGATGATGTATGGAGGAGAAAAGAAATAAATCAACAACAAGGAAGGAAACTCACATGCACTGGCGAGTCTGTCTGTATACACGCGCACACATACACACACACCATGTGGGTATACATTCACTCACACATGCATGCATGCACACACTGAGAAGCAACAGCAAACAAAAACACAACCAGCATTTTCGCAGTCCATTCTGGTCTCCCCTGCTCTGTCCAGGTAGACCATCCCAGGCCTCAGCTCTTGCTTTCCTCCATGATCTCCATTCCTGGCTTTGATGACTTTATTCAGCTTTTTTCTTTCAATTTTATCACCCACGTCATGTCCATATTCTTCTTCCAAACCCTAAACCTGTACACACATGTATAATAGACATCTCGAATTTAGAATGCCCCAACCAAGCTCACCTTCTCCTCTAAAAACAGTATCTCCATTTGCTGTCCTTTTGGTCCTTCTTGATGGGAACACTACCTTTTTACTTTGAACTAATTTCAGAATCACAGAAAGGTTACAAAAATAATGCAACCTCTTCATCCACTTCTTCCAAAATAAGCTTTTACACTGCCATACTGTAACAACAATGAATGCTGAAACTGGTATAGTAAAACTGACTAAAGTGCAGACTGTGTTTGGATTTCACCAGTTTTTTCATACACTCCCCTCACTCTGGGGCTCACTTCTGTGAATGTGAATCAAATGCTGAGATTTCTGTAGCTGTAGCCTCGGTGTGTTGAACTGTTCCATTATGCCAAAGAAAGGCCCACACGCCCTCTCCCTTACAACTCTCTCCCTTGGAGATCATTGTCTGTTCCCGAGCTCTATAATTGTGTCATATCAAAACCATAATGTGAATAAAATCATTCCAAAGGCTTTGTTCCGGGGTGACAGGCATCTCAGCTGTGTGCATCCTTCCTTTGTGTCTGAACGATCCTCACCTATATAGATGCACACAGATTTGTTTATCCATTCACATGTTGAAGAGCACGGGGGTTGTTTCCAGTTTCTCACTATTACAAACAAAGCTGCTGTGAATAGTTGTACACTTGTTTTTGTTGAACACAACTTTTCATTTCTGCAGGATAAATGTCTTGGAGTCTGGCTGCTGGATTATATGTAAGTGTGTCTTACTGTGTAAGAAAACGTTGCAGGCTGCTCTCCAGCCTCAGTGGTTAACAATACATACTGCTCCTGCAAAGCACCAGGGTTCTATCTACTCCGGGCACTCATGTCAGACAGTTAACAGCGGCTATCACTCCAACTGCAGAGGATCATGCTTATGGCCTTCACAGATACCTGCACTCTTGCGTTCATACCCTACACTCACACACACACCTAAAAATGATGAAAGTAAATCTTTAAAAAAAGAAGAAGAAGAAAAGAAAAAAGAAGGCAAGGGGTCTTTGAAATCAAAATCTCTGAGTAGACACGACAGAAAGCAATTGGTCTAAGCATTGTTTGGAACGCCCTACTCGGCACAGCCCTGGTGGGCGTTCCTGCATCACCATCTCCAGCTGCCACCAATACAGCCTGGCCAACCCACCACCTGACACCATCCCTGCTTCTGTCCATTCTGCTCGACCTCTGCCTTACCAGTGCCTACACTGATTTACCCGAGGACTTTTCATAGCGTTTCCTTCATCTGCAAATAAGCTACTTTCGTTTGTCTCTGGGCATGTTTCAAAGAACCCCTTTTTAAGTGATATTCTGAAGGGACTGTTCTTGCCTTTTCTGTACTCTGAACAACCCAGGCAATGTACCCTATGTCCAGGAGTCATCTTCTGACTGACATGTATGTGTTTGTGAGATACATACACATTGTGTAGGTGGGTGCATATGTCTGTACAGGTATACACACACATCTCCATGTGCGTGGAAGCCAGAGGTCAGCACTGGGTGTCTTCCTCAATGTCTAGCCATCTTATTTTCTGAGGGTCTCTCACTGAGACTTACTAGTTCTGCTAGGCTGGTTGACCTACATTACATGCACCAAAGATTTCCTGTCTCTCCGTCACCAGCCCTGGAATTATAGACACGTGCTGTTGTGCCCAACCCTTGTGTGGGTGCTGGGGTCTGAACTCAGGATCTAATCTTGCACAGCAAGTACTTTAGCATGAGCCATCTTTAATCTATCTGGCTAAATTTAAAAAATTACTGAGAGGTAAAACATAGAGAAAAGGGCCAGGAAATATGTGCACCCGGCTCCAGCATGAGAGCATTTAGCTTCAGTACCACCAGCCTTCTGCCAAAAGAAAAGTGTAAAGCAATGGGGAAATGAGGGTTACGAAGGAATAACCAAGGTCATGTGTCTCTTTTGCTCAAACCCCCATCTACCTGAGTTGAAATGCAAAGGCAAACGTAGATGTGGTGGGAAGAACAAAACTAGGAAGGAAGAGGAGGCAAACACACCATTTACTAAGTGGCCCCTGCTTTGTGGCTTCATTTTGAATTCTCCTCCTTTGTGTCTATGCAGTTGAAAAATCTCAAGGACTGAAGAATCCATCAATCATATACTACATGTTCTGCTCAAGTTAGCAAACAGTTGAGCAAAACCACTTGAAACATGCTACTCCATTGATGAAAAGAAACAAGGACAGCCCTTCAAGGCTGAAGGTCTGGGACTTCAGAGAGCTTTTGCTATCCGCTGTCCCCAGCCCCAGAGTCATAAACACTTCTCATATCGTAAGTCATGTTGTGATCTAGGATATTTTTGCCTGTGTGTCTTCTCTCTATGTATGGCAGGGGGTGTGTATGCACATATGTGTGTTTGCAAGAGTGTGAGTATCTTAGTTAAGGTTGCTATTGCTGCGATGAAGTACCATGACCAAAAGCAACTTGGGAAGGATAGGGTTTATTTGGCTTACATATTCTGAATTACAGTCCATTGAGAGAAGCCAAGGCAGGAACTCAAACTGGGCAGGAACCTGAGGCAGGAGCTGATTCAGAGACCATGGAAGAGTGCTGCTCAGTGGCTTGCTATTCATGGTTTGCTCAGCCTGCTTTCTTACAGAACCCAGGACCACCAGTCCAGGCATGACCCCACCCACAATGGGTTGGGCCCTCCCATATCAATCACTAAGAAAAAGCCCTACAGGCTAGCCTATAGCCTGACCTTGTAGGGGTATTTTCTCAATCAAGACTCTAGCTTACACCAAGTTGACATAAAACTAGCGAGCATCGTGGGTGAACATGTGCTTGGGTGGACATGTACATGTATGTACTGCAGGACGAGGCCCAACGCTTTCTGGGTGTCTTCTTCCATCTTTTTTCACCTTATTTAATATGGCAGGAACTGTCCCTACACACCAATTACAGTAAGTGTAGATAGGCTGTTTGTCCCTGGACACCCATCTCTGCCTCCTCAGCACTGAGGTTACAAGCATCCACCATGACCACCTAGCTCATACATGAGTTCTAGGTATCCAAAGTCTAGGGGTCCTCACACTTGCCTGCCAGTGCTTTACCAGCTGAACCACTTCCCCAGACCCTCACTTCCTAACTAAATATTTTAAATGCAAGTGATAAAACACATGTGCTTTGCCTACAATAATATTTATTTAAGCGATGTCTGGTGAGTGCTATGCTAAATGAACAATTCAGAAACAGAAGGTATTTTACTTACAATTGCCCACAGATATTTAGCATAAATATACATATGCAAGCAAAAGCCTATAAATATTGTACTCCTGTCACAAATAATCACAAACTTTAAATATATATATCAATTTACCTTAAGAGCCCAAGCAGTTCATGAAAATTCATTGCCAGGGAAGAACTAAAAGCCAGGGGAACAATGTGTTCTTTCTCTTCTACTTCAATTATCTTTACATAATTTCTAATTTTGTGGTGAGACATTTTGGAATATTGATTGCTTTTTTAAAATCTACTGATTGCCTCAACGAATGCCAGAGGCTCTGTCAGGTACTTAAGAATTATGTGGAAAGAAAAGTTCCAATAAATTGGTTACAAATCTTAATTTGCAAATTGAACTGTTTACTGCCAAGTATGTAATTTTCCTTTTGGGAGGAACTGACAGTCTTTAAAGCAATGGTACCTATTGTGCTACTGTTTCCTCCAAATTGAAACATTCCCTCCTAATGAAAGAGAAGCTCCTACCTGACACAGGAAGCTGAGGACGCTAAAGGAGTTAACAGATTTCTCAGCCCCCTCCCCAAAATTATAAAATCAGAAACTGATTTTGTGGGAAAGAAGAAACTCTTATGGAGCTGACAGTTGGAGGTTCCAAAGATGAGTCACCACAGTGGGAGATTGGCACTGCTGTGACGTAGCAGCCTTCGTGTTACCCACACTCCTACGAGTAACCCTGGAGAATCTCTAGTTCACTAAAATAGACTTCAGAGGATTGTTTTATTGGTCCTGTCATTGGTGTCCCATCTGGGGCAAATAGACATTTGTTCACTTCTCTCCAGAACACAAAAATAGCTACACAACAACAGCTCAGAGGTGCTCTACACTTACAAAAGAGGATATTTTATCCAGGTGTCTAGAGCTAGAACTCCAGGGATCCAGGGAGGAGAAAGACTGTACTCCTCTTTGGACCATCTTTATGAGTAATGATTTAGACGTTATACACCACAACCAAAAACCAACTTCCCTAAAGTAACTCTTAAGTTTGGACTGTTATTGCCCAAAACAGCAAGAATCGGTAGTCCACAAGAATGCACAGATCACCAAAGCAGAGAGTACAAGGTAGGGCTACTCCTTCTGATACTCCAGAGAATAGAGAATTGAGGACCATTATTCATTCTCATGCCTTTCTCCCTACAGCAGATGCTTCCATCTCAGCAGCCATTCTTGTTCATTTTACCATTGTTTATAGTATCAAGAAACTGTTCCTCCAATGGCTCCAATGGAAGCAAAGAGTCAACGGGTTAGTATCCCCTTGGCTTCTCAGCCTCTGTTTATCCACAAGAATAGATACAACTTTATATATTTATTCAATGGACTACAACTCAATAAAAAATATGCATAATAACAGGCAGTGTGGTGGACAAAAGTAGGTAGGCATAGAAAGAGTACATACTATATCGTTCTCTGAAATGAGGTGCTGAAATAGTTAAAATCAGTTATAGTGACTTTACAGACCAGTGTTTTGTTGGGATGGGAGCTGGGGATAGTGATTGCAAAGCAGTACAAGAAATTTAGTTAATCTTGAAGTTCTGTGCTGTTGTTGTTCTTTGGTTACTGGGTTGACTGGTTGTTTGGTTGGTTTTGAGAAAAACTCTTAGTATATAGCCCAGCCTGGTCTCAGACTCCTGATTCTCCCGCCTCTACCTCTCAAGTACCAGGATTATAGGTACGCACTACCATGCCCAGCCTCCCTACACTTTAATGGAATAAACGGCTCAGGCTAAGTTATACTAGCTACCCTCACCTAATCTACTGAATGCATTGTACAAAACCCACCGAGCCAGGCTAACTGGGCCCACCTCAAGTTTACAACCATAAGCCTCCGGTAAATACTAAGGATACCAACATTGTCCTACTTGGCCTCTGGCCTTCCTCTCAACAATTACTACACATCTTCCATTCAAATATCTTCTTCCTCATTTTCAACTGATGATTTTGCTGCCTGACATTCAAAAGGAGAAGAAATTAAAGAAATTCTATATTCACACTTGCAACCAACAAGCCACCTTCATTCCTAGCAATTCACACACCTTCACTGACTCGCTAAAGCATGTGCCATCTCAGCTATTAAAGACACTGCTCTAGCAATCATTCCTATTCTTCAATATCAGCCTTTTTCTGCCTTTTGTGAACATCTTCAACTTTATATAAATACACTACAACATCTTACATTGTTAAGAAAAATAATTTTCCCTGACCTGGAATCCCACTCCATTTCCTTGCTTCCCTCATAGATACATTCCTCCAAAATAATTTTCTGTAATTGCTCTTCTCTTTCCTTTCAACCTTTTCTCCCATGATACTCCAATCAGCATTTTTGTTTTCTGTCATTGCACTAACATTGATTTTGGCCTGGTCAAGGAGCTCTGAATACATCAACCCATGACTCCCTCCCTTAGCTTCTAGCTTATTTTTAAATCTCCTAGTTCTTCTTAGAGGGACACCAATTCCCAGTTTCCTTTGTTCCTTTTTCTTCACTTCTCAAACTCCAAGTTTATTACTGGCTCAACTTAGCAGCTCTTTTCTTCTCTTTCTTTAATAATTCACTGGAGATTTCCAGCCCTGTAAACTTATAGTTGGTCTGTACCTCATTGTCCCTCATATACCTCTCTAGAGCATAAATACCATAATCCATAGACAGCCGCATAAGGAACCCCACCTCCTTGACTGTCTTATAGGCACACTAACATGTTTAAAAGGATATCCCAAAGTCCTCTCACAAACTCTGTTCTCTACTGTTGTCCCCAGTTAAAAAGGGAATCTCATCCATGGTATGAGATTCTCAGTCCAAAGGCTGATGTTAGTTGTAACTAGGTTGTGAACTGAGAGTTCAGTTGAAGTCAGAAAACCAAAATTGCTTGAACAATTGCATTGTTTCCTCCCTCCCCCTGAAACAAGAGGTCCAGAACTGAACAGTTCCTGGAGTCTTTGTTGGTAGTTCAAGAGCATTAGGAATAGCAACTCCAGCTCACTTAGCCTTTCCCTCACAGCTTCAGGGCAGAAGATGACAAAGAGGAGTACAGAGGGAGAGCAGAGGAGAAAGTGTTAGTCCTCATGATCCTCCTTCAAGGAGCTGCATCTCATGAAGGACTGTAATAGCAACTCCTTCCTTTACAGGAACTCAGAAATGTAATGCTAACTTGCCACCACAGCAACATAAGGTTCAAACAGAAAAGATCTGCCATAACCGTGATTCCTTTTTTTTTTTTTTCTGGTTCTACTTCTGAATTTGTCTCAAAATCAAACTGAACAAACAGCAAAACATTCCTTTTTTTTTCATAAGAGCAAAGGAAACCTCTCCATAAGTGCTCAGACAGTTCCCTACTCTACCTTCCTCTGGAGTGAAGGCCACAATCTCAAAGTGTCAGCAATGCCCTGCTCTTGGAGAAATATAGCTCTTTCTCCAAATTCTCTGCACCTAGCCAAGGACCAAGTAGCCACAGTCTTGGAGAGTGCTTGTGCAGAGCAGAAATGTGCTCAGCACTATTGACAGTAGGTCCTAGAGGTATGGTTTGCTAGAGAGAATGGATCCAGAGGTAACTGTCTTAGTTAATGTCCTATTGCTATGAAGAGACACCATGGCCACAGCAGCTCTTATAAAGGAAAACATTTCATTGAGGCTGGCTTACATTTCGAGGTTTAATCTATCATCATCATGGTGGGGAACACGGTGCCACACAGGCAGATGTGGTGCTGCAGAAAGAGCTGAGAGTTTTACATCTGGATGCACAGGCAGCTGGAAGAGAGAGATGCTGAGCCTCGCTTGGGCTTCTGAAACCTCAAAACCCACCTCCAATGACATTCTGTTTGCCTTTCTGAATGAGGATTTATCATCTTACCCAAGGTCCTCCTTCTGGCTTAGCTTCTTTAGGTGTACAGATTTTAGTATGATTATCCTATATTATATGTCTAATATCAGCTTATAAGTGAGAATATAACATGTGTGCCTTTCTGCTTCTGGGATACCTCATTCAGGATGATCTTTTCTAGATCCCACCATTTGCCTGCAAATTTCATGATTTCCTTTTTTTTTTAATTGCTGAGTAGTATTCCATTGTGTAAATTTCTCTATCCATTCCTCCATTGAGGGACATCTGGGTTATTTCCAGATTCTGGCTATTATGAATAAAGATGCTATAAACATGATTGAGCAAATGTCCTTGTTGTGTACTTGAGCATCTTTTGGATATATGCCTAGGAGTGGTATAGCTGGATCTTGAGATAGTACTATTCCTAATTGTCTGAGAAAGTGCCAGATTGATTTCTAAAGTGGTTGTACAAGTTTATATTCCCACCAGCAATGGAGGAGGGTTCCCTTCTCTCCACATCCTCTCCAGTATGTGTTGTCACTTGAGTTTTTTATCTTAACCATTCTGATGGGTATAAGGTGAAATCTCAGGGTCGTTTTGATTTTTATTTCCCTGATGTTGAGCATTTCCTTAAGTGCTTCTCTGCCATTCGATATTCTTCTATTGAGAATTCTCTGTTCATGCTTTTAATACTTTTCAGTTTTTTAATACTGCACATTTATTACTTTGAAATTCAAATAAAATATGTGTAAGGGTTTGTTTGTTTGTTTGTTTGTTTTCTCCCCTTTTCTGGGTGACTCCAGGTCTTGTAAGGAGCTAAGCATCTAGGAATTCCTAGAAGTGCCCCATCCTGCTAAGAATCTTAGTCCAGCAGTGACCTTCAATTGTCCCTGGAGATTCCACATACATCCCATAGGATAATGAAGTACCATAATATTCTTCTTGTGATAGGACCATTAAGTATCCACGACCCCTGACTCCAGTGAATCAAACACATTCACCCTTGAAATTCTTCCCTCTGCCCATGGTTTATAGCGCCTTGATTTCACATGAATAAACATAAACACACACTTTAAGACCTTCCAAGGTTCCTCATTTATCTTCTACCAGGCCACATCTCACTGGGCCTGCTCTCTGGCCTGCTGGGCCTGGGCCTCACCCGGCCTGTGTCTTGGCTGCAAGCTGACCAGGCAGGGGCACTGGCCTGCACCTCTGCCATGCTCAGCACAGCAGCTTGACCAAGAGCTGTAACACTTTGGTATCACCATAGGCTTTAGTTTCCATCACAACTGGCAATCTCAGACTAAAAGAGCTAAACTATAACAATGTGGAAAACCTTTTCTACACCCAGCGCCCTGGGGCCTCACCCTAACACTCTCTAGCTGCGCCTGAGAGAAACGGAACCCCCTGTTCTCTTTCTGGAAGCTGAGATCCTGGACCCACTCAACAGAGACCGACCCAGCTGGATCACAGGCTCAACCACTCTCAGAGCCTCTAGCTCTCATCCCACCCATTCTCTCTGAGTGTCTCCTCCATTCTTACCATAAACAACTTCCTCCACAGGGCTGGACTGTGCAGTTTACAGTTTGCTATCCCAGCACACTCTCACTCCCAGAGTTCACATGTCAAGTCTCAGAAGGCCAACTTCTCCTGCTAAGGTCACAGCCCACATCTGAACAGAAGAGATGGGGAGCATCCTTATCAGCAGAGATAGGCCACCTGCTTTCCCTGGACAGCGGAGAAAGAGGCAGAGTGAAGCAGCCCGGGGCTAGCCCCATCTAAGGGCTCCCCACTGTAAAGGACTCTAGAACTAGCAGGGAGACAGGGAACCAGACAAATTGAACAATGGCCTATTCTTCTTTTCAAAAATATTTTTAATTAAAAAATGATATTTCATTGTGTAGATTTACCATAATTTCTGTATCCATTCTTCAGTTGAGGGGCATCTGGATTGTTTCCAGCTTCTGGCTATTACAAATAAAGCTGCTGCAAACATGGTTGAGCAAATGTCCTTATTGTGTACTTGAGCCTCTTTTGGATATATGCCTAGGAGTGGTATAGCTGGATCTCAAGGAAGCGCTATTCCTAGTTGTCTGAGAAAGGGCCAGATTAATTTCCAGAGTGGTTGTACAAGTTTACATTCCCACCAGCAGTGGAAGAGAGATCCCATCTCCACATCCTCTCCAGCATGTGTTGTCACTTGAATTTTTGATCTTGGCCATTCTGATGGGTGTAAGGTGATATCTCAGGGTCGTTTTGATTTGCATTTCTCTGATGGCTAATGACGTTGAGCATTTCTTTAAGTGTTTCTCTGCCATTCAATATTTTTCTATCGAGAATTCTCTGTTTAGCTCTGTTCCCCATTTTTTAATTGTATTACTTGATTTTTTGCTTTTCAGATTCTTTAGTTCTTTATATATACTGGATATTAGCCCTCTGTCAGATAGAGGGTTGGTGAAGATCCTTTCCCAATCTGTAGACAGTCGTTTTGTTTTGATGACAGTGTCCTTTGCTTTACAGAAGCTTTTCAGTTTCATGAGGTCCCATTTATTGATTGTTGATCTTAGAGCCTGTGCTGTTGGTGTTCTGTTCAGGAAGTTGTCTCCTATACCAATGAGTTCTAGGGTCTTCCCCACTTTTTCTTCTAACCAATTTAATATGTCTGGTTTTATGTTGAGGTCTTTGATCCACTTGGACTTTAGTTTTGTGCAGGGTGATAAGTATGGATCTATGTGCATTTTTCTACATGTATACATCCAGTTAGACCAGCACCATTTGTTGAAGATGCTATCTTTTTTCCATTGTATGGTTTTGGCATCTTTGTCAAAGATTAATTGTCCAGAAGTATGTGGGTTTATTTCTGGGTCTTCCGTTCTGTTCCATTGATCCACCATTCTGTTTCTATGCCAGTACCATGCAGTTTTTATTACCGTTGCTCTATAGTACAGCTTAAGATCAGGAATGGAGATACCTCCAGAAGATCTTTTATTGTAGAGGACTGTTTTAGCAATTCTGGGTTTCTTGTTATTTCATATGAAGTTGAGAAGTTTTCTTTCAAGGTCTGTAAAGAACTGTGTTGGTAAACTGATGAGAATTGTATTGAATCTGTAGATTGCTGTTGGTACGATGGCCATTTTTACTATGTTAATCCTGCCAAGCCATGAGCATGGGAGAGCTTTCCATCTTCTGGTACATCTACACAATGGAATATTACTCAGCAATGAAAAATAAGGAAATCATAAAATTTGCAGGTAAATGGTGGGAACTAGAAACGCTCATCCTGAGTGAGCTATCCCAGAAGTAGAAAGACACACACAGTATATACTCACTCATATAGACATATAATATAGGATAAACCTACTAAAATCTGTACACCTAAAGAAACTAATCAAGAAGGAGGACTCCGGCTAAAATGCTCAATCCCCATCCCAAAAGGCAAAGAGGATGGACATCAGAAGAAAAAGAAAACAGGAAACAAGTTAGGAGCCTCCCACAGAAGGCCTCTGAAAGGCTCTGCCCTGCAGACTATCAAAGGAGATGCTGAGACTTATGGCCAACTGTTAGGCAGAATGCATGGAATCTTATGGACGAAGTAGGAAATAGTAAGATCTGGAGAGGACAGGAGCTCCACAAGGAGAGTAACAGAACCAAAAAATTTGAACACAGGGGTCTTTCCAGAGACTCATACTCTAACCAAGTACCATGCATGGAGATAACCTAGAACCTCTGCCCAGATGTAGCCCAGGGCAGTTCAGAGTCCAATTGGGTTACATAGTAATGGGAATAGGGGCTGCCTCTGAAATAATCTGATTGGCCTGCTCTTTGATCACCTCCCCCTGAGGGGGGAGCAGCCTTACCAGGCCACAGAGGATGACAATGCAGCCACTCCTGATGTGATCTGATAGACTAAGATTAGAAGGAAGGAGAGGAGGACCTCCCCTATCAGTGGACTTGGGGAGGGGCATGCATGGAGAAGAGGGGGGAAAGGTGGGATTAGGAGGGAGGAGGAAGGGGCTTATGGGGGGATACAAAGTGAATAAAGTATAATTAATGAAAAAATTTTAAAAAGTGATATTTCACTAGAAAGCTATTCTTCGATATTAGCTGTTTCCGAGAACAGCTCTGGTTTTGAAATTGTTGAAAACACCCTACTTACAAGCATAGATCATAAAAAGGACTTTATTTTCAATTGTGACTGGTTTAACTCGCTTCTTATATCTTCGATCAACAAAAAATTACAATTATCATATTTTCTTCCTTTCCTGTTTTCATATGAAAATTTCCCTAGATTTATAACACAATTATGACTTGACAAGTTGTACAAGTCTGTGTTTCCTACCTGTTCCCTATTCTCATATGGGCAGCTGCTCTGTAGAATCTTCTCTGAAGAGTAGAATGTTCTCTGAAGATCAGATCTGTGCACTCCAGCACTGAGGGTCTTTCGTCCACTAGAACTGTAATTTCTGAGCCTTAGAAGCCAACTCGAGGAGGAGAAACTAGATGACAGGATAAAAGGTACATGCATTTATTCCTGGTTCGGTCAGGACTTCTAGTGGCAAACACCAAAATCTACTTTGGCTAGCTTGAACAAGAAAAGGTCTGAAGTCTAGCAGGCAGTCACAGAATCCCTGAAAAGACCTGAGAACCAGACATGGATTTGAGCAGTTAGGACCAAGCTCTAATCCCGCTGCAGTTAAAGGACCCTGCTGACACACTCATGTCTAAACCAGGACACACACAAACGCTACAGCTCACACAGATGCCAAAGGCTCTGGCTCTGATGCGCCTACAGAGCACAACACGCCAGATAACAAACTCTCTGTCCTCTTGTCTCCCATTGCCCACTTCTGAATCAAAGACACATACAAGTATTCTGTGGCCCTGCTACAAGGGAAGCTAGAGAAACAAGTGTCCTCCTGCAAGCTGGGGGATGCACGAATGGAGATTTTTCTAAGCATTTTTCAAGGATCCTGAGCATCAGAAATGTCCACAATAAAAATGCCCACCATAAGCCCTACAGGAGAGATTTTTCTCTACTGATGCTTTCTCTCTCTTTCACTTCCAACAGCCAAGCAGAAGACTAGCTGCAGCGCAAGCTACTTCATGGAGAAATGTGTCAGTAACCAAACACTGAAATTCACAAATTGCTCTCATTTCTTTCCATCTCAAACTTAGTAGTACCTGAGCTAGCACTCCAATTTTAGACAATAAGAGTATCTACATAAAAAAAAAAGAAAACCCATATTACACAAAGCATTCTCCCAGATGTAAATCCAGCATTTTAAAATTCCAAAAACAGATCTGTCTATAAGAATTACTATTAAGCCAGAAATGCTGGTGGGGGCACACGCCTTTAATCCCAGCACTCAGGGAGACAAAGGCAGGTGGATCTCTGAGTTTAAGACCAGCCTGGTCTACAAAGTGAGTCCAGGACAGCCAAGGCTACACAGAAAACCTGTCTCAAAAATCAAAACCAAAAACAAACAAAAAATCCAAAAGGATTCTATCTTGAATAACAGATTAATCTCTTGATTTTTCTTTAGCAGCTGAGATAATCCAGTTATTTTTATTTCAAAGAACAATTGTGTCTTTTACAACTATTCTTGTATGTGCAAACAATAAAATCATAAGAACTTTCAGTATGGTCGCATCTACTCCTTTGCATGATAGCAGGGTTTTACTGTTGTCTCCCAGGGTGTGTACATGTTTCTGTGTACCTGCTAACAGCATGGATAACAAAACCTCTTTATTCACTCTGCTCTGTCAGCAGCAGCGGCGTAAACCATAAACACCTCTGACCCCTGATTGAAGTTCACAAAACCGTATTCATATGACCCATTTAGGTTAAGGTATTTTCAAATGTTTTCTTTCTAGAATTGCTGCCTTGTTTTTCCTCACTTACCTGTTTGGTGTCCTCACAGGCTCGAGTCACACTGCCACCTGGTGTGGTTGAGGCAAAGTTCCTAGACCCCAAAGCTACCAGGGCAGTGACAACACCCTGACCCCATGTCCCTCGGGCCTCCTAGAGGAATTCACAGGGCTCTTTAAGAAGAAAGGGGTTTGGTCCCGCCTCTGAGAAAAAGGTATCAGACGGGTCTCATGCTCTTTGGGTGGATGACACCTAAATGAACATCAGTACAAAGTCCCAATTTATTTTTAATATCAGAGATCAGACCTCTACTCTTGCCTGATGCGTCTAAAACAAAAAGGGGGAACTGTAGAGAGCTGCGGAATGCTATACCTTAAAGATGGAGCTGGTTTCCGCCTTCCACCTTCCCGATGGTGAGTGCTCTCTGTGTCGAACAATTCCACATTTGGCTAAGGCTGAGGATCTGGCTTGCTTCCATGTATGTGGACCTATCTGCATTGCCCACGTGGCACGCTGGGGTTGGCTACCCAGAGGCTATTTAAGCTGTGGGCTGGCTTTCCCCAGGGTCTGAGGATTGTTCAAGGTTCCTGAATAAACTGCATTGAAAAAAAAAAAGAAGAAAGGGGTTTTGATCCCCTGCAAACACAAATCATTTTGTAAGGAAGGGAAAACCTTAAGCATGTGGCTTTTCTAATTGAGCAAATGTTCAGGGTTCACCCACAGGTGATGCCACAGGTAACAAAAATAAGGGTTGAGAGAATCGAGTCATAAAAGAATATAAACTAAGCTAAGCTCACAAGTGCTCTAGTAGGGAAAAGAAATCATCACAACTAATGATAAAACAAACAAAAATAGAGCTCTTAGAAGAAGCATTATTTGAAAGAGGCCTGAAAAAAAAGGATTTTGGAAATTATAGGTACTAAGAGAAGAATTAAGGAGGAAGAGGGAAAATACATATTGGCTAAGGAAAATTTTATTTTGTGATAAGTGCTCATGTTAGTAACTGTTTGTCTCTGGCCTAAGTTACTGAAATGATTAACGAGGCAACCCTGACTCCCTGCACCTTCCTCAGAACTGTGTGACTGCTGTGAGATGATTAACTGCCTGCTCTGGCTTCTTTAAACTTGCTTATCACAATGTACAGGGGAGGTGAGGCAGTTCCTCACATAGCTGGGAATTCCATAGAAATGACTCATGAATTTTGCCTTTTAAAGCCCCCTACCTCCCCGATTTAAGCTAGGCCTCAGTTCCAAATCCGACCACGGGAACTAAGGACAAATACAGCTTAAATTAAAATGTGGGTAATTACAACTCAACAGAGTTCTGCTGGTCTCTCATTATATTCCATAGCAATATCAAAAATAATAAACAAAAACTAAAAACATCATTTGTTTTTTATGTCTTTTATAATTTTATAATTTTCACAGTTACTTTTGTTAAGTTTTTTCTTTTTTGCCAGGGAAGGGTAAAACATTTAATTAACATGAATAAATTTTGCTTTCCTTACAAAATAACTCCTAACAGTGTTGGGTAAAAACTGCTGCTAAGTTTTCTTCAAATCACTTTTGCCAAGAAAGAAATGGAAGGAAGGTAATGGAGGAAGAACTGATTTACTATAACTTTATTAAGGTAGGATATGTATTTAAATAGTTTGTATATTCTTATTAACTTAAGAATTATATAATTATTATATCATAAAGCATAAATAATATTGCTTACTTTTCAAAGGTTTTGAAATGCTCACAGAACTTCTGCCTCCTGAAATTGAGGAAATCAAACTTGTCTTCCTCTCTATTTTCATGTTAGGAGGAATGCTTTCACCTGTTTGTTTTTCTGTCAACATCAACTGCAATGCCAGTCACCCCTGAGCACTTGGTTTGTAAACCTGGTCCCCAACTGGTGATGCTGCTGGGGAAGAATGTAGAACCTTTAACGAGTGGAACCTTTGTTAAGGGAAGTGAGTCATTGGGGCAGGACTTGACTTTTTATAGCCTGGCCCCACTTCCTGTTTGCTGCTTCCTGAATACAGGCCCAATGTGACCGAGATCAGTGTCACCATGCCTTCCCTGACTGCTTCCATGTTTTCTCCACCACAGTGGACTATATTCCTTTGAAACTCTGAGCCAATATAAGCCCTTTGTCCCTTAAGTTGTTTTTGTCAGTGTATGCTATCATAGCAACAGAAAGTAACTAAGACAGCAATTTTAACTACTTCTCTATCTTTGCATTATCGTTAAGATAGCCTAGGCATAGAGACTTGCTAAAGACAAAGAACCAATGGAAAAAGAACAAGACGATTGGTTTTGAGTGTTCTGTCATTGTCTGTGTATGACTTTGTATCAAGGCTCTGGGAGGTGACACCCTAAGTAACAACACATTTAGAAAGCTGAGGAGCCAGCAATTCAGGTAACGATGTAGTCCTGCCATCAGTGGTGACTTTGGCAGCCATTTAAGAGAGCAAAGGTATATTGAGGTTTGTGAACAGTGACAGCACTTTGAATAGGCAACAGCTTTGTCTCTGAGGGTATCTGTGTATGGGAGGAGACTGAATGAGAGGGGAAAATGTCAGGCTTTCCACTGTACCTGAGAAGATATGCTTTATGGTCATATATGAGTTAGCCATTATGAGTTTCAGGAACAAATGAAGACTAGGGTGTGAGGATTGATTTTATGTTGTCAATTTGACTGGAACACAAGGTGCCCAGATATTTGGTTACATGGTCTCAGAGTGTTTGTAAGTGTATTTCTGGATGAAGTTGTCCAAAAAAACATATTTGTCCAAATAAAACATATTCCCTTTCCCAGTGTGAACTGCCTTCCACTGATGGCTCTCCTAAAAAGAACAAAAGGCAAAGTTAGGATCTCATTCTGTCAGCCTATGCAAGCTGAGATATCCATCTTCTCTGGCATTTACACCAGAACCACATTGGCTTTCTGTTGACTACAACTTATAGATAAATGACTGTGAGACTTCTCAATCTTCATAATCAAGTAAGCCAGTTCTCTGTAATAACAACACACACACACTCGTGCACATATACCTGTTCTGTTTCTCTGGAATAACACTGGCCTTATTCTCAGACTGTTGGGAACAAAACAAAAGAAACAGAAACTGAAGGGAGACATTGACATTAGTACAGGGCTACCATAAGCTTGAAACTGCAATCTACAACAACAGTTTACTAAAGAAAGTTCAAAATTTTAATGATGAGATAGCATAGGGAAGGTACGTTAAGTTCCAGGTCTGAGAGGCAAAGTTGTGATACTTGGGCCCTCGAGGTCACCTCCCTATTTCGGTTATGACTCTGAGGCAGGCAACAGACATCTGCTAGAGATGCTTAAAAGGAAAACACATTATAAATAGGTTCTCCAGCTGGAGAGATGGCTCAGAGGTTAAGAACACTGGGTGCTCTTCCAAAGGTCCTGAATTGGGTTCCCAGCAACCACATGATGGCTCACAGCCATCTGTAATGAGATCTGGTGCCCTCTTCTGGCATGTAGGCACACATGCAGACAGAATACTGTATAAATAAATAAATAAATAAATAATAAATAAATAAATAACAGGTCTAAGCTTAAGTACCAGCTACATGAATAGTTTCTGCAGTGCGGATTCAGGAGAAAATGAGGCTCCAGCCAATGGAAAATAGAAGACTTTAAAGGCCAGAACCCCAGAAATTTCCAAGGTGGCCAGAAATCAACTCTTTAGTTTGAAGTCTGGAAAAGTACACTTGTAACTTAGCTAAGACATTGGCTTCAACCACTGGGGAATCAGCTATGAAGCTTGAACGTCTAGAGGAAGATTTCGTTGTGATAGGGTGGACAAGGCGAAGCTAGGATTGGAACTGATCCAAAGTAAATGTTGAACCCACAAACAACAGTATAATCTGAAAATTTGTTTGAAATGCAGATCTTCCTGAACTAAATCTACCATAAGAAAGTCTGACAGTAGCACTCAGAAACTTGAGTTTCAGTGAGCTATCCAGGTGATGTTCATGAGTTCCAGGGGTCTGAGAGGCTAGTGGACATGAGGGGCAGTGAAGAGTGCTATGGGAGCAGCATGAGCCATACGAAGGTCATGAAAACTCATGTGTGGACAGCAGCTCCAGAAGCATTCCCAAACTATCACTAAGACCCATATGTCAGTTCCAGGCCATGCTCAGACTGGTCTGTCACCTGTTTTAGCCTACCTTCCATCGCTGTATTAGAGCCCCTGAGAATGCAGAGTTTCTTTAAAGAAAAGAGGTTGAGGGCTGGAGAGGTGGCTCTATGGTTAAACACGCTTGATCTTGTAGAGGACCCAGGTTCAGTTCCCAGGATCTACATGGTGGCTCACAACTATCTGTAACTCCAGTTCCAAGGAATCTGACTCCCTCTTCTGATCCCTGAGGACACAAGGTATATATACAGACAGGCAAAGCATTCATAGACATAAAAGTAAATAAAATATATTTAAGAAAATAAGTTTAATCATTTCACACTAAAGCATGGTACTGCTTCTACTTAATGCGCTCCTACATTATGATGGTTGGAGCACATGCAGAGGAGATCACATGGTGAGAAAGAAAGCCAAAGGACCTCTGCCTTAGAATTTCTCTGATAAAAACCATGCCCAAAAGCAACTAAAGAAGAAAGGATTTATTTCACTTACAATTTATAGTCTACCATGGAAGAAATTCAAAGCAGGAACTCAAGCCAGAAAGTGAAGCAGAAGCCGTGGAGGAAAGCTGCTTGTTGGCTTGCTCCTCATGGCTTGCTCATTATTGCTGCTTAATCAAGATTATACAACTAAAGAGCACCACACACACCCATGAGCTGCGCCCACCCACAGCTGTCATTAATTGGGAGAATGCCCTACAGACTTGCCTACAGGCAATCTAGATGGAGGTGTGCTTTTAGTTGAGGCTCCTCCTCCCAGATATGTCTAGATTTGTCTTGACAAAACCCAACCCGCACTACCTCAAAGATCAAGTGCAGTCATTTATAATCACTTGCTCTCTGGAGAACCAAGACCAGCATTAATCCCTTTTCAGGGGAGGACTTCCATGACAGAATCACCGTGTGCCCAGCACAACCGTCCAACATGTTCAACTCAAACCCAAGCCATCGCAGCACCTAACCCAGACAAGACAAAACAGGCTAACCCTGAAAAGGGAGTGAGTGTACTTGCTGTCTCAGAGAGTTCAGGAAGTTTGAGTACAGCAATTACTACCAGCTTTTTAAGCATTTAAGAAGTTTTTGTTCACCAACCCTATATCTGACAGAGGGCTGATATCTAGAACATATAAAGAACCCAAAAAGTTAAACAGCAACAAATCAGGTAATTGCAATATGCTGTGCGTGAGCTGGTTAGTTTTTGTGCTTCAATCTATTTATAATTTTTAAATCTCAAAATGAAAAGACCTATTGTTGGTGATGGGGGAGGGAGCGAGAGGGAGAATTATCCTAGCATACCATAGACTTCACAGAAAGGGTCTTCCTCCTAAGCCCAGAGGTCTGAGGCCCTAGAATGAAGCATCATGTGTCTTTGTTGGAGCTGAACTTGGGAACTTATTTAATAAAAAAGATGGTACTTACATTTGACCCTACTAAGTTTTTAATTTCTGAATGACTGAAAATCAATGATAATTCTTAATCAAAAATCTCATATCAGAAAACACTTTGCCTAAACTTTAAATGTCTTAGAAAGAAAGTTCTTTATAACCTCTTATGAATTTCAGCCACAGTGTCACTGATATCACTGTCTAATTGAGGAAACTGGGGGGATTAAGATGATGCTCTGATTGGACAAGATGGCTTGTACTAAAGTGTTTTCCAGCCAGGGACAGATCAAAAATATGGTCAGATATTTGTTACAGAGCCAGCATTTCTTACCTACTTTGACATATACTGTGAAATTTTACTATCACTTCTTATAAATACATCAGTAAAAGTTATACTACAATATTTTTAATCTGAAAGTTTTGGTAACTAAGCAGAGGAGGTTTTTATAGTTTTATAAGTAACCATGTTTCAATTTTAAGATCCAAGTATTATAGACCTCTTCTACTTGTTGTAGTTTTATGCTCTGTGTGGTTAGTTGAAGATTACAATGAGTTCATCAGCCCTCCAAATGTTTGTAAAAATAAAATGACTTGGATTATTTTAGCAGAAAAAAAACTAGATTGGTGAATTTGGACACTAGTTTGCCTTCCTATGCACCTAATATGTTGAATGTTCTGGTATAGATACAGGCTTATCTAAGTGGAGTTTTTCCTTTTTATGCTATTGGTAATAGAACCTGGGGATTCACACATGCTAGGAACACTGAGCTATATTGCCAGCTCTCTTGACTTTTTATTTTGGATATAGGGTCTCACTAAATTAGCAAACTGGCCTTGAATTCACTCTGTAGCTCACACTTAGATTACTTCTGTTTTTTTTTTTTTTTTTTTTTATACAGGTTTTCTTCTAAGGAAGGTCACTTGAAAATCTTGCTAATGAAGATTCATATTTTCATTGTTCAAAATTAAGGCAGCACAAAAGAACAAGCAACACGATGAAGCTGATGAGCTTGAAACCCCAGACAACATTTCTCTCTCTTCCCACAGACTGTGAAACAGGAAACACAGAAAGACACATCTGCAGAGTGCTTATAGTGAGATTCTATTTCAATTCACATGCCTTGTGTGGAACTGATGAGTGCAGAAGCTCACATGGACTGAAGGAACGGTACACTCCTTAGAACATTTCTCAGTCCGGCAGTCATGTTTCACCCTCCTCCTGCCATATTCACTTCTCTTCTGCCATTTTCCCTCTGGTCCTAGTATTCAATACATTTTTCATGCCATTTCCTATACAATGGGATCCTCCCTCCACATCATGCTTTTTTTCTTTTTTGTTGGAAGAAGGAATCAAACTGAGGCCATTTTGAATATAACTTCCATTAGAATAGATGTCAAATAAAGTTTAAGTTCCCAAGATCTCCCTGGGTAACTGACATCCTGCTTGGCAAAAAGAGCCATGTATGTGGGTAAGTGACATTCTGGTTGAGAGATGAATGCTACCTGCCATTGGTAATAACCCAACCAATGGGAACAGAATTAAGTATACCACAAAGACATGTTCCTAAGGAAACCCTTTGTCCCTACATTCTGATTGGTGGGATAACTTGGCACAGATGTTTGTTGCTTAAAAACTCTGTAACATTCAGGCTCAGGGTCACAGTTCGGATCCTGAGTCTGTTTTGTGGCTTTGATTGATCAGTAGCCTCAGTACAATAAATTTTTGTCATCTGCTTAAATACTTACTAAGATGAACATTTGAAGAGGCAGTCAGCTCTCGAGTTTGTGCTGTTGTCCCTGACTGGTCAGTTTTTGATGCCTAATTCAAATAAAGATTTTACTTTGCTGGATTCTGTGCCTGCTTGGGTTGTTTTGGATTTTTCAGACCCCAATATCATCAGTATGCAAGATAAATAACAATAGAAATTCTTTTACTCAATGTGTGTCCCTGTTAAATCTACTAGCCTTGTGGCAGTATTGTTTTCTCCATTTCTTGTGTCAGCTGTGACATGGACTTATAACTGAACTGACCTTGGAATTACATTTTCATTCTTCTATAGGAAAATGCATTTCAAGCTACAAAGAACAGATCCACCATTGAACTGGATAGTGTGCCCCTGGGGGCGGGGCTGTGGATTGGTTGTCGGGATCCTGCACACACATGGGTGGGGATAGAAAAATGTATTCACATGTATGATCAAGGAGATGAAACAAGTTCTGCAACACTTCAAGTCTTGTTTTGAGTGAAAGTGGCTCAAATAGGCTTGGATACCTGTATGCTAGTCAGCAGGGAGAGGAACTATTTGAGAAATCTTAGGTGTGGCCTTGGGAGAGGAGCTGTGTTGCTGGAGGTGGGCCTGAGGCTTCCAAAGCCCACAGCAGCTCTCTGCCTGCTGCCTGTGGATCAGGGTGTAAAGCTCACAGCTACTGCTCCAGCGCCATGCCTGTGTGCTTCCTACCATGACGATCGTTAACTAACCCTCTCAAACTGTAAGCCCCCAAGTAAATGTTTTCTTATTAAAGAGTTTCTTTGATCATAGTGTCTCTTCATAGTGATAGAACAGTGACTAACAATCTGGGTATAGCCTCTCTTGCTATTGAAAGAAAGAAGAAAGAGGAGATAAAAAAGAAGATGAAAGAGGAAGAAGGAAGAAAGCAAGTTACATCATTTAGAATTGGAGAGATTCTTACTATGTAGTCAAATAAATCTGATCTGCAAATCCATTCTCAGGAACTCTAAAGATTCCACACCCAGCAGCTATATAGCACTCAAAACCTCAGTGGGAGTCAGCAATAATGTTCCCTGAGAACTAATTAATCCTGATTCTCATAGGGAGTCCTCCATTATCTTTCAGGAGAAAGAAAGGCAGTTTTTATAGTCCCTTCATATATCCTCAGAGCAGCCCATGAAAGAGAGCAGAATGTTGATGTGGGCCAAGAAATGAACTCCCCTCTGCAATAAAATGCCTGGGTGTGCTTTGCTTTCTCTTCACCATAGTCTTTGCACACTTTCTTGCCTGAAGTTGGTTTTCACGATTTTCTGATGTAGAAAGAGGACAAAGCAGTGTTTTCAAAAGCTTTGTCATCTTGTTTTGTTTTCAAAGAAGCTTTGCCTCGCTCTTCTCTAGAGATTAAGTACTGTGTCTGCCACCGATAACCTGGATAACAAAGTCAAGGATGAGGGTCTGTGGAAAAGGTAAATAATCTTGAGCTGATAAAGAAGTCAGATTAAAAGCCTGATGGTGGCACATGCCTTCAGACCCAGCATTAGGGAGGCAGAGGCAGGTGGATCACTGTGTTTTCATGGGCCCCCTAGTCTACAAAGCCAGTCCAGCACAGCCATGGCTACACAGAGAAACCCTGTCTCAAAAAACAAAAAAAAGCAAAAATAAACAAACAACAACAACAAAACTACAATAAAAAAGAAGTGAGATTTGAAAAGAAGAGGAAAAATATGTGCTTCTATATCTATAGTCAAGTATAAAAAAATCCAAGTTTGTGCAGAATCATCATGGCAGCTGCTGTCCCTAAAATGCCCATTCTCCCTGATTCTTTCTGACATAAATTGCTCTTTCCTGTCTCTCTTCTTTCCCCATCTCTCCTCTCTGCCTCCCCAACCACCACATCTGCAATGTCAGGAAAATAAACATAGTTCTCTTTCAATCTAATTTCCTTTGCCTTAAAATTGAAATGATATACAAGGTGACAGCTGCTACCCTGGTCAGAAGTATTCATTGTTGAAAATCCCCAGAGTGAGGAATGTTCCCAAAGAGTCTTAGCCCAAATGACAGAGTGAAGTGATAGAGGCCTTTGCAGATGGGTCAGGGATGATTTGAAAACAGTTGTGGGCTTCAAGTCAGACACCTAATCTATATCTAGAAAAAAAATAGCTGGGTTTGCTCTCCTTACAAATAACTACATGTTGACCAAAGATGCTCCTTATCAGGTACATCATGCTGTAGGCCTGCACCTTGGAGGAATTTAGAAACTAGATATTATGGTTCAAAATTAAACGTCTTCCCATCTGTTGGCTGCTTTACATTTTTAGACATGGAAATGATATGATTCCTTTGTACATATTACTTTCTAACAACTTTATATGCTGATCTTTGTAGTTGTGACACTAAAGTCTCAAACAACTGGCTCCAAAATATCGACTGAAGGAAACAAAGAGATTTGTTTTCTGATTAAAGACCTGATGTGGGAGTCCAGTTCCACACAGCCGGGCAGCCAAACACGGTGAGAAAGGAGTCTGTACCAAGCATGACCTGGGTGCTGAGTCTCGTGCGGGAGCTGGAGAATGTCACTTCACCCAGCACCAGGCCCCATTCAGATGAAGTGTCGGGTGGAGAATGAAGTATCGCCAGACAAACATATGCTCCCCTTCAGTTATCTCACTAGGATCAGACATTGATAGGGGTAGATAGGCAGACAAATAGGCAAAGGATGCATAAGTAGACTGACTTAGTTTCCATTTCAGATTTTTGTATGTTCTACTATTTTTTTCTAACCATCAAAGATTTTATAAAGATTATGCACCTTTCCCAAAGTTTCACATTTAGTGTCAAGTTGGGAGACCTTAGCAGAGACTTTTTGGTGGCGCTGGGTTTGGGAAAATGTTTAGTACCATGAGATATATAAAAGATATTAGAGGAGGGAGTGGTACAGTCCAATGGCATCACAAGAAAATAATTTACAAATGTGACAGTCAGTGTCATCAACTTGACAAAATCTGGAATTTCCTGACAGACACGTCTGCAGGGATTGTCTGACTGTACTAACTGAGGTGAAAAGCCACTCACTGTGACTGAGCCTCTGCACTGCATCAGTGGGGAAGGGGAACTGGGTGGCCTGTATGCATTCATTGCTCTCTTCTGACACATGAAATAACCAGCTGCTCTAAGTTCCCACTGCCATGGCTTTATGCCATGATAGGACAGTCACGTTATGAGCTAAAATAAGCCTCTTCTCCTTAAGTTACTTTTGTCAGAGTTATTATTTAATCACAGCAACAAGAAAATGGGAGAATGTAAAGGGTGGAGCCCGGGAAGAAAAGAAATGAAAACAGCCAATCAAAAAACAGACCAAGTGGAATTCAGCAATGGATTAACCAGGAACAGAAGAGATAAAGAGAAGGAAGATACTAGGGCAGGTGTGTAACAGTCAGTTTTCCTCCATCTTCTCAAGTACTCCCAAGTACTCTCAAGTGTACTTCTTCATCTCTTTTACAGGGTTCTCTACTGCCACACAATGTCTAAGCATTAAAGAGCACCAGGGTTCTGTTCTAAGTCCTCCTTGCTACTCTCTTTACAATGTCCTACCATGTCATCTGATCAAATTCTTTCACTTAAATTGTATTCACCAGTCTTCTTTCACCACAGAAGTCTATGTAACAAACCACACCAAAGCACAATGGCTTTACGCAGTTGGCATTTATTTGTCCTGTGACTTTGTAGATTACCTGAGTCACCTCCGGGCACTGCTGCTAGAGTAGGTCTGGTTTTGTTACCCAAGCTGACTTCCTCGTGGGGCTCTTTAGTATCTGGGATCACAGGTATGCACCACCATACTCAAGTGACCTGTAATTATCTGCGTGGGCATCGAGTGGCTTAGGCTGACTGAGGACAGAACTGACTGGAATGACTGCCATGTGTCTTTTTTCTTCAGCTAGACCCAGGCATACCTTCATGAATAAAACAGGAGTCAAGAGCAAGCCATACCAAATGCTTAAGCATTTAAAAGCTTCTGGTTGCATGTTGTAGCATGAAGAAATGTAGGCAAACACATTAGTATTCTTCAATATTAGCCTGTGTTGAGTGTCAATAAATTTAAAGGTATGATGGCTGTGTTGCCCCCATTTTCCAAAGCAGTCCTAATTTCCTTGGCAGCCAAACTAGCTAGGTAAAAGTTTCATTTTCTTCAATCTTAATGATTAAAATTAACACTCTGGTCACACAGTGAATATATCCTTTTTTATATACAGATAAATGAATATATACATACATTACAGAATGGATGCAAAGGGTTAAAGAGGCCATACCAGAGTTCAAGGAGTTTCAAAGAAGCCTAATAGAGGCAGAAGGGGAATATGATAGAGGTATAGAAAGAGTCTTGTTGTAGGAAGGGTCAGATAATTAATCCCACTGGAAGTCTGCTAGAGGTGCTGCTATAGAGTCAAGGGTTAAGCCACACTTCTGGGAGTAGACCTACAGAAGTGGGGTGCAGACTGTAGAGGTGAAGGGCAGGATAGGATCTACACAGATGAACTGACAGATAGATAAACAACTAACTGAAGCCCTTGGGAAAACAGGGAGTTCTCTGTTGGTTCCTTCACTCACACACACACACACACACATACACACACACACACACTGGGTAGTCAGATGACAGGTTGGTGGGCCTCTCATCATCAGTGTTAAGTGTTTTCCTTTTTAAAGAGTTCAAATGAGGAAGTTACACCTTTTATCAGTTTAGTATATCTAATAAGTTCTCAGGCCTGGTATACTGGAGTGTTTTAATGTGCTCATGTGTCATACAGTATCGATTTACTTTGATAAACATAGAGAGTAGCATCCTTTCTATTTACAGGTAGAAGTTATCATTCTGTGGATCCTGGGTAGTGCGGGGCAGTAGTTTCTGTGCCCACAAGGGTGCACTGTCATCCTGCTTCTGCTTCAAAATAGAATATCTCAAAGCAAGGTGGAGTCTGAAAAGCCACTGTCTTACACAAGACCAAATAACCCAGGGTAGGGCTCAGCCCGATCAACACTACATGGTCTTTTAGTATCCATGGGTCACGGGGGGAAAGCACTCTGGTGTTACAAGGCCAATGTCATAGATACAGGAAAAGACAAAAAGCTGAAACCATTTTCAAAGCAATCCACACTATATGCAAAAGCTCCCAATTTAGATACATAGATCCGAGCTCCTTTGTCTACTCTCGACATGTGTCTTCAATGCTCTAGGGAACAGCCCACTTTTGAACTCCAAGCGTTTTATGTAAAGCATATTTAACTTTGAATTTTGATATTTTCTCAAAATCTGCTCTTCAAATGTTCTCTCTCTATACAGTGTGACAATACCATCCACTGCTACTGTAGCCAGACACCTGAAGGTAATCTTTGCCATTTTTCTCTCCATCAAGATCCATCAATTCTATCTCCAACTATCTCACTTCTATTTTCTCTTCATCCTCCTCCCAAGTTGTTTTTAATCTCTCTTCTGAAAACCTAAAAATATCACTTATCTTTGACACAAAATCTCAGCCCCTCCAAGATCTTCAATCAGGCCTCCACCACCATGCTCTTCCCATGCAACTGTCTCCTCACTTTTGAAAGTCCTGCATCCCTGGCCTTTGTTCATTATCCAGGTACAGGAGCTTTTGCACCTCAAGGCCCTTGCCATGCATTCAATAGCACATACTGAGTGATGGGAACACAGACTCCACAGCTGTCCTATAGCTATGTGATCATAAGTGAAACATGCTATCTGTAAGATGGGGACAGCCTGGCACCTAGGCCTAGACATCCTGAATATCATCCTACACTATACTACCCAAAACACAATAAACATCATTTGAGGTTCTTACATCAGTTATTCAATGGCTAGCTTCTACTCAGACAGTTATTTTTTTATTTCTCCTCACTTCAAGACAATGTTTAATTATTAATTCCCTTTTGGCTTTGCTAGTGTCGTTTGATGTTTTTCACCCATAAGACACTAAAATACATGATTTCCTAGTATCTGTGGCTCACATGCCACCCTATTCCTACAATCTACAAAACTATTTACATGTAGTAGATGTTAAATATTTGTTGAATAAATAGTTGTAAAGGGCTCAAGCTTCCAGTTAATTATAATGGGCTAATTGGAATTGAACTCTCTTGGCCTAGAAACCTTAACAACACAGTAACTTTTAAGTTTGTACCATGCAGTTCAGGTTGATCTCCTTCCACAGTTTCACCAAAGAATACCTATGGTTTGCCTAATTTCTTCTGTGAAAGTCTTCCCTTCCCCAAAAAAGAAAAAGAAGAAATGGCTCAGTCAGTAAAGCACTTGAGGGCCCCCAACACTCACACAGGGGCAGCATGTGGTGGCCCCTGTGTGGGAGGGCACAGACAGAAGGATCCTGGGGGTTAGCCAGCTAGTTGAGCCAAATCAATGAGCTCCATTGAGTATTCAACTGAACAGCAATTATTAGAACAAAGCATAAATTTGTTTGTAGTGATAGTAATTTAAAATGAGCATGGGGAATGGAAATCAACACAGCTTACGCCAAAGAAATTTCTGGCACCTTTCTAACTTCACTTGGTGGGTAAAAACACCACCAAGCCTGAGGACCTGCGCTCAAGCCCCAGGTCACAGGTGGTGGAAACGGAGAATAAACTCCCCCTTTTCCTCTATTCCCAAATATGCACCATGCTCCCCACCGCATACACACAGCTTTTAAATTAAAAAATAATAAAAGTCTAGCTCTTGACAATATGGAAGTAGGCAAGGCTCGAGTCTTGCCACTTCCGTACCCAGGAAAAAAAAAGTGACATCATCTAGATAATAATAAGGGGGGAATTTGAATAGATTAATGTAAAAAAATTTTTACATAGGGATCTCAAATGCCTGAATCTGTTTCACCTGGAACCTTATGACCCTCTAGTCATATTTATCACCAATTGTAATAAAAGAATTGGAAAACTGCTATCTATATGTCTGTGTGATGTCTGTTTTAATATATTAATTCATTTAATTTCGCTAGACCGTTTAACGTGTGTAGCATTGCCCGAAGTGATGAGTACTTGGTAAAACTGAATTATAAATTGTAATTATAATCTGACTGTTAAGGTCCTGACTTGCAGCTTATAGCATTTAGGTCATTAGCAAAACCTAGGCTGGAAGTTCTTTTAAACCCTTGTCCTCAGAATGACTTACATTATTTGTTAAAACTCCGACTCCCTAGCCCCAGACTGACGCAATCAACAGACGGTGGATGTCGGGCATTTGCACTTTTAAGAGAGCAGCCGCCTGGCCAGCGATTCTGCGGCCGGCTAACCGTGCACGGAAACTCAACCTCGAAGCCTCCCGCCTAGGTTGCGCGCCCCGTGGAAAACCAGCAGCGCGCAGCTTCCGCCGACTTCCGGGCATCAATGTCTGCAGCGCCGCCCCGTAGCCTCAGCACAGGGCGGCACTGAGCACGCGCCGTACCGGGAATCCTGGGCGGGAGACCTCGCCCCGCGTCCGCTGGTAAATCTCCCACTTCCGGCTTCTCCTCCGAGCCGCTAGGCCCCGCCCACTCCCCGGCCAATCAAATGCAGGATTGCTGCGGTTGTGGACCAATGGCCAGGGCTGTCTTTAATTAGGGCCCTCCGTTTGAAACTGTCAAGTGGCTGCTAGGGCCGCCGCTGTGCTTGCTGTGGTTGCGGCGGCGACGCGGGGGTCGCCGCGTGTGAGGAGCTGCGGTTTGGCGGAAACGGTGGGTACGGGCCGCGACGACCGGCCGATTCCCCCTGTCAGAACTGGGGGCGTCGTCTCTGGGATGCCCAGGAAGGGGGGCACAAAGAGATGCAAACAAGCACCGCTGTGAGCCGCCCCTTAGGTCCCGTTCTATGGGATGTGGGGAGATAGTCTAACGTAAGGTTGTGTTTTAGTAAGAAAGATTTAGATTTAAACGGGCCTAGATTGGAGGGTGGTGGAAGAAAAGTTGGAATGGCGCTGGCTCGCCTGTCTTTGCTTGTGCAGTTGGGCCGGAGGACGACACCTTGCTGCCGGTTACACTTTGGCTGCGTTTGAATTCCTGGAGCCCACTTTTCAGCCAGGTTCTAACTATGGCAAAGAGGAGCATTCATACTGTCTCGTGCTTTCTGCTTAGGTTAGAGAATACTGGGAATAATGTATGTCACCCACTAAAGCAAGCATCATTCTTCTGAACCCAGAAACTGAGGAAATGCTACCTTGTCGCGTCTCCAGATAATTGTCTTTTGCAAAGAGCAGGGTGAAAGGCACAATTGTTTTGTGACCGCAGTACATATTTAAAAAACAGGTTTTAACGTCTGATCATACTAGCTTGCTTGTTACTAAAATAATCCACAGCTCCCAACTCTGGTTGGTACCAGGTCTGCAAACAAGTCGAAAGGGAAGATGTGATGAAAATTAAAACGGACCAAATTTACCACAATGGTTGATTTGGAATCAGTGAAGTATTCATTCTTTGATGCAGATCTGAGCTTATTTTATTTTCCCTACGTGGCTTACTGGAAGACAGTCTCAGTTGAGATTTAGTCTGCTTATCCTCTATATACTGAGTAAAACAGAAATCCCTTTTTCACAATCTGGCTGCAACCTGGCTTTCTGTTCTGTGGTTTTCCCTGAATCTTTCCCTTCTACATCAGTGTCTTTATCTCATTTATTTTCTTAGCAAGCCGAAGCTGAGGCCTGTTTCAGTAGCAACCGAAATTGTCACAAATGTCACAGCAACTTCCTGATTTGCAAGTTAAGGGCCTTGATTGCCCCTTTTGGGGGCGTGACCCTCACTGTGCTGCCCACACAGTTTCAGTGTTCTGGCTCCCTCTCCAGGCTTTTGGCTGACTCTTCTGTTCATTAAAAGTTAGCAGTTAAGGGTCCCCTCTTCTCAGATTAGCAGTCCTTATCGTTATCAGGATCATGATCTCTGAAGTCATATTGGAAGCTAAAAATCTAGAAAATGAATGCATTTATATTCTAAAAATGCCTGCTGTGTGTGTGCAGGGTAAGAATTCTTTACCATTCATTCCTTTTTCTTTAATAGACCCCAATAGGCCAGTGCCTCCTCAATCTAAATCTCCAGTCGGTACTTGTAATACAGGTCTCCTGCCCAGCTTGACTCTAGGAACCATTATTACATTCTAGTCTATGAATTGCAGTGCTTGGAGCTGTGCACCGAGCGGCCAGTGTAACGACATGTCAACTGTTCTGTAACCACAGGCAGCGATTGATTCCTGGACTTCTGCAGATCCCTAAATCTGCAGATGCTCAAGAAACATGTATTAAATGGCGTTTTGTTTTGTTTTGTTTTTGTTTCATGTAGCCTATTATGCATACTATCCTTCACACGTTAAAACATCTCTAGTTTACTTATAACCTAATACAATATAAATGCAAGATAAGTAGTTGTTGCACTGTGTTGTCTGGGGATGGTGATAAGAAAAGTCCGTGCATTTTCAGTACCCAGGCGATTTTAAGAAGTGTTTTTGACCCACAGTTGGCTGCTTCCATGGACTTGGAACCCAGGGATACTGAGGACTGATGTTGTGCATGCACACGGCTTTAGCCAGGGCTTCAGAGGCAACCTCATGCCAATACGCCTGGTTCTGCGCTCTGTCCTCCCAGTCTTACTGTCCTACATTCCTTGCTTTGGTGAGTAGTGTTATGATCCATCTAGTTACTCAAGACAGGAATCTGAACACCTTCAGTCATCCTCACTTGGACTTTTTAAATGGGTACCGATGGGGACCCCTCATTGCCATCACCATAGCACAACTGCCTCAGAGCAGGCCTCCCTTTCCTTGCAGGTACTGCATTCTGGTTTAAGGACCTCATTGGTCTCCTGGGTTAAATCTGAAAAGAACAGTCACTACTTGGATTACTACAGCTGGCTCTCGATTGAACTCTATATTTTTAGAATCCCAATCTGCCCTAAGGCTGTCAGAGTAATACTTCAATTAAAAAACAAAACTGTATTTGGAGATGTAGCTGTGCAGTAGAGCTCTTGCCCTGACTTGCATAGTTGCATGTGGGCTCAATCCTCAGCACTACAAAAATAAATAAAAAACAAGGTTGTTTACACCAGTTGTTTAAAACATGGAGTATCTTCTGTAAAGATTCAGCCTTTTCATATGAAGGGTCATTATCTTAACTATTCCTTTTTATTTCATCCAAGTCTTACTTTGCTTCCGCCTAACCAGACATCCTAGTTCTTCCTGGCATATATACCATGCCTCTGTATCCCAGCCTACACTGATGTTTTTATTTTTAGTCTGTCTCTCAGAATGGACCTGCACACCTTTCAGGTCTCAATACCTGGGCTGTCTTGTCTATTTACTGGTATTTGGATAGATTATATAGTTATGGTCTTTTAAATCTCTTTTTTATATAGTAGTTTTTGTTTGTATGTTTGTTTGTTTTAGTTAAGTGTCTCAGGAAGGAAATTTAAACAAATTCTTAGGCTACCTTAGTTTAGTATGTCACAGGAGCGTATATAGTGCCAGGGACGTCACGCAGGCTGAAGAATGGTGACCACACATGCTTACTGGAGACAGACTCTGCAGGACAGTGTTCTGAAGCATTTTTCTTCAATCTTTCATTTATTTCACTCATCTCTCAGTATATTGTAGATACACTGATGTTTGGACTGAGTCCTTTTTTTTTTTTTTTTTTTGACCCCTTGGTTTTTGCTTTTAAGTCCTCAGTATGTTGAATGGGTGATTCCTTTTAAATGACATGAAAAATGTTTGCAAGTTAAAGCATTGTTACACTTCCATGTCTTTAAACGCTTTTGCTGTATCACAGGAAACAACTGAAGTTAACTTGTGCTGTTTTATAGTATTTGCAGAATGTCATCTGATGAGGACAAGTATGTGCTTCATGTTGTCCACAATGACTCTGAGCATGGCAGTTCTGTCTCCACAGACCTTCAGGTGGGAAGACACCTAAATTTATTGTGACTGTTTAAAAAAGCGTAAAGCCCTTGTGTAATGGTTTAGGCCTTTATACTACCAGCCCTCAGGAGGCAGAGGCAGGGGGATCCCTGTGAGTTTAAGGCCGGCCTGGTCTACACAGAGCGTTCCAGAAGAGTCAGTGCTAGATGACCACCCACCACCACCACTACCACCACGAAAAAAAAAATTAAACATAAGTGTTTGCGGCAAAAACCAGAAATACATTTTTTATTTATGCATTCCATTATAATGAAATATTTGCATTTATGATATTATCAAACTTAGAGAACTCCCCATGAATCTGGGGAGCATATTGTTTTAAGTTTTCAGAAAATAGCCATGAACAGTTTGAAAGCTTTTTCTACAAAGGCTTTAACACAGTGACAAATGAAACTAAAATTTTCAGAATGTTTTGTAAAGTGTTCTCATTTAGCTGTCTGCTGAATACTTTCATCTTTAACAAAAAGTAACAGAACATCAAACCGTCTGAGGTTCTAGAGCCCAGGGCACTCTGCTGTTCTGTGCAGTGAGGCTCTGGTTCCTGTTGCCACAACATTTGGCATAATCTGCCCCCTTGAACCTGGACACTGACAGGTGAGGTAGGCCAGCTGACTGGGTAAGGGTGTGTTGTTTACATGAGAGATTCAAATCCCAAAGACTGTTTCCTGATTGCCTGAGCTGCAAGTAGGTGGAAAGGTAGATGAGCATTTGCCCAGGTCAGACCCTGGGGCTTATCAGTTTACAGGAAGAAAAGAGAAATGAGTGCTCAGGTCCATTAACAAGGCTGCTGCAGGAGACCTGCAACCCTCTACCTTATTTCATAGGGTAAGCTCATGGTGATGCTGACAGAGACCAGTGAATTATGCTGTAGCTTATCCCAGTTTATCAAGTTAGGGTTGCCCTCTTTCTTAATGACTGAATATTTTGAATTTCCTTTAATTTTAACAACCAGGTATAATTTAGAATTTCTTAAAATAATTTTTGTATTTATTATAATTTATTCACTTTGTATCCCAGCTGTAGCCCCACCCTCATCCCCTCCCAACTCTACCCTTCATCCCTCATCTCCTTCCATGCCCTTTCCCCAGTCCACTGATAGGGGAGGTCCTCCTCCCCTTCCATCTGACCCTAGGTCTCATCAGGACTGTCTTTCTGTGGCCTGGTAAGGCTGCCCACCCCCCTTAGGGGGCGGTGATCACTCCTAGGCATATATCCAAAATATGCTAAAGTATACAAGGACATTTGCTCAACCATGTTCGTAGCAGCTTTATTTGTAATAACCAGATGTCCCTCAATTGAGGAATGGATTCACAAATTGTGCTACATTTACACAATGGAATACAATTAATAACAGCAATTAATTACATGGAAATCATGAAATTTGCAGGCAAACGGTAAGATATAGAATTTTTTTAATTTAAGAGTATTTTAATCTTATAATTACTTTTGTCAATATGAAATTAGATAGTATGATATGCTAAATAATTTTTTGATACAGAGTTTCACTTTGTAGTTTCTGGCTAGCCTGGAACTCTCTTTGTAGCCCAGGCTAGCTTCAAACTCCTGATCCTCTTATCTCCATTTTTTAGTGCTACAATTACAGGTGTTTACATCCACACCTGCTACACTTTCTACTTAAATACTGGGAAACAGTTTAAAATTCAGGTTTATATTGCCTTGAAGGGAAATCACTAAGAAAGAGGAGTTGACCTAGGTGTGGAAAGGGTTCTAGTGTAAGTTTGCAGCTCCAAAGGGAAAGGCTTTCCCTACGGAAGTGTTACCGTGTACTCCGCGGCTGCAGGGAAAGATTCCCCAGTGCAAGCATTGGAGTTCTGCTGGGGGCGTAGGGGGTGGGAAGCAGCAGGGAACTGAGCAGAAGGCAGGATTTATATATGGCTTATTGGGGTGGGCTGGAGATTTTCAGGGTGAGAATTGCTGGGATTTCAGTTCTGATCTTTGGCGACCTCAGGCATTGGTGGGTAGGATTCTGGTTTTTGACCCTAGTCTTGGGTTTGGGGTCAAGTCAGGGTCAGGGTGTTTTTCCTTTGCCCTTTTATCCTACATCTGGTGTTAAGGTTTTCTGTTGGCCAACTTTCTTCTATTACTACATGGTTGTTTACTTCTCTTCTTCCATGTCAGTAATTACTGCATAAAAATATTTGTATTGCTTTCACCTAATGCTTAATGCATATATGCATCTGTGTTAAATAGAATCCAGATTGAAACTGAAACCAACCCACTTTCATATTGAAATTTCACAGTTCTCAAACAGAATAGTACAAACCCCTTTTACAGTTTTACTTAAAATTTCAATGCTAAAACAGAGCTACAATCATACAGATTTATTTTATAAACTCAAATCCGTCACATTTTCTTCTACTGGCAATAAAAGTAAGCAAGCTGCCTTAATGAGTGCAGGCTTGAAACTAGGGGAATAGAATGCCTGTCTCTCAGAAGCTTGAGTATCCAGTTTGCTTCTTTTGAGTTACAGAATATCAGCAAAGTCCTGTACCTTGTGTGGCAGTGCATCAGGAGGCTTAGGCAGGAAGACTGAGGAGTAACAGCAAGTCCCAGCCTGGGGAATATAGGGAAACCCTGTCTCAAGAAAGAAAGAGAGGGGTCAGGGGAAGTAGGGGAGGAAGAGTGAAAGGGAAGAAGGAGAGAGAGAAAATACAAACTGAGCCTCAATTTAAGTACTTGGAAAAAATGGTAGCTTTTTCATAATATGTCTTGTCTCACCTTCAGTTAAATTGATCTGAAATGTAAGGAGAGATAGAAAAAAAGTGTTGTATTGAATCACCAACATCTGTCACCTCTTTAAACTTTCAATTATAAATGTAAAAGTCATACTAGAAGCATTCAAAGAACTCATGCTTCGCATAAGAGCTAAACTTTTCTGTATTGTGGTAAGTATGTGACTATGACATGGTTAAGTAGATTTCTTACACAACAAAAACCCGAGTGGTTGGGTGCAACACTTTAGCTGTTTTAACACATCACCATTACTGGCTTCTCCTAGGAAGAGTATGAAGAACTGCTCCGCTATGCCGTTGTGAATCCAAATGTAGAACCCGGTGCTGCACAGCCATCTCAGCCCAAGGGAGAGGTGGTACCAGATAGATTTCCTACTCTTACCGGTATGCTTCAACCAGATCACATACAGTTGTGAAAGCACCACTAAAGAATCCTGAGTTTGTTGGTGATGCTGATATGACTGTGGAAATGTCCCTTACTATCAGCGATTTCTGTCCAGTTCATGGTGTAAAGCAATATAATATGGGTCCTGCCTTACATTTTACTATGTTGTTCATGACTCTTGATAGCTGGATTTTTATTTGAACCTCAGTTAACTTCTAACGTTATGAAAAATAGCAAAATCAAAGCAACATATTAGCACTTGTCTCCTAGGGAATATGTCCCAGGTCTTGATCCAGAAGTTTTATGCTAGAGTTTTGCAAACTAAATGCTCAAGCCCATTTTAAATGTGCTCCCTACCTGCCTTCAGAATCCCTTAAGTTGCTCTATGAAGCATATACTGGCCCTCTGTCACAATATCCACATGAGCATGGAGAGTAGTGAGTTATCAGGACAAAGTGGACCTGCTTGTGGACTGTTAAGAGATTTAGTATCTGGTATAAGCCATGTTGTTCTTCAACAGAGGGGTTAAAGGAGGAGACAGATCACAAGCTCCTGTTACCTTTTTATTCTTAGTAAGTCCAAGTTCAAACAACCCAGAGTGGGCACGCCCTTGTTTTCTCTGTATTCATTGTGTCTGTGCATGCACATGACATCAGGAGTCTGGTCTTTCCTTCCACTGTGTGTTCCAGGGACTGGCTTAGATTGTCAGGCTTGACACAGAGGCAAAGAGCTCCTGGCTTCCACTAAGTCACAGCAGTAGTCTCACACGATGTTCCTGTCTTCAGGCTGCTGCTCTGCTGAACAGTAGCTAGCACCATAGAACCATGACTTCAGATAAACGGTTTACTGTGGCATAGTGTTTTTACCTAAATTTCATTTCCTTTTAGAGATAGGAACCTTGGGTCTACTCATTATAACACCAGGGGTGTCAGTTATATTTTGGTTACACTGAGTACCTTAACATCCAATTCCTACTGACCAGACTTAAGTGCTGCAGACTGATAAATATAAGCAGGCAAGGGCTGGAAAGAGAATTCAGTGGCCAAGTGCTTGCATGTAAGCTTGAGGATTTGAGTTTGAAATCCCAGAGCCCATGTAAAGCCAGTACAAAATTGTGAGTCTGTATTCATAGTGTTCCTGCAGGCGAGATGGAAGAACCCGCAGAAGGTCGGAGGCTAGGCTGCTGGCATGCACAGCGGTGAACGACAAAGAGAGCTGTCACAACAGGATAGGAGTGCAACTCTGCACACATGCCGTGCATATGCACACTCCTCACGCACACAGTCTCCCTCTCAGACTCGCCCGCCCTCTCCTCTATAGTGTATTACAGATGTGTGTGCATATATTATCGATGCATTTATATTGTAGATACATATTTTAATATATGCAGATAGACAGACAGACAGACAGATAGATAGATACTGAGCAAATAAAGAAGTACAATTGGGCAATAAATATGTGAAAAATACTTGACCTCTTTATCAGTCAGTGATATAAAAGTCAAAACCATGTTGAGATCCCCATCTCACCCCAGCAGAAAAGCTGTCATCTAGAACACAAAAATATGGTGAAATTAAGAGTATAAGAGATAGACTTCTACACACTGCTGGTGAGAATGTGGACTTAGGCGGGTGCTGAGAGAGTCAGTGTGGAGAGTCCTCTCAAACTGATAGACCTGAGCTTTCTTACCCTGTTAGGAATTTGGGGGGATCCCTAGTAAATAAGTGCATGAAGTGTATTTGACGCAAAAAGCATCAGATTTAACGCGTGCTGCTCAGCTTTCACTCTGAGGGCCGGTTCTAACTATATTGTGTTGTGTAGACTTTGGGTCCAGTTATTTTTGGTGTGTGATTTTATTTGCAAGGTTTTTTAATGAAGTTTATAAAATCTTAAAAAATAACTTAAAGTAGAGCTATCATATGGCACAACTCTATGTCCTTGGATATACAAGGCAACCAGAGCTAGCATCCAATATCTGCACACCCGTGTTTATTGCAGCACTGTTCACAGTGGCCATGGCATCAAGTCAGTCTAGTGCTCTTTACCAGTAAATGGTTAAAGAACAGTGGAATGTTATTCAGCCACAAAAAACAAAATCATGTTGTTCGCAGAAAAGTTAATAGAATCTGGGAATTATCAAGTTAACCAAAACAAGCCAGCCTTAGACATGTGAAAAACATGTATGGAATATTTAAGACATAAAAGTAGAAAGGCACTATTTAAAAAGAAGGCCAGAGGAGCATACGTAACAAAAGGTTATATATGTTACCTGTGTACATGAAAATGTCACAGTGAAGCTATTGTCTTGAACAGTGCTTGCACACATTTTCTTTTAAGTAGTTAAGTTTAATTCTAAAAACTTTTTTGGCAGGAAATAACCCTGTAAGAGAAGCTGCAATGGAAATTGGAAAAGGATACGATTTAAATTCAAAATCAGGTGGGATGACTTTCCCTTCGTTTCATTAGTTATAAGTGTACTAACAGGAATAATGTCAGCATATTACTTGATAACCAGACTTTTTAAATGCTATTGTTGCTAGTTTAAGTGATAATATTTAAACTAATTTCACAAGATTCCAAAATTGTACAGCTAAGATCACTTAATAACTACATTGCGTGGCGTTCTTTACAACAATGCCTTTAAAAGGCAGCTATTTTTAAAGATTAAGTGAGACATTAGGTAGTTTGGTCAATTCATAAGTTCTTCCTAAACATAAACCAATGTACTGCTCCCCAACTTGCAGACATACATATCTACCAATGTAATGATTTGTGTTATATATTTATACCACTTGATAAAATGTTCACTTTTAGCTTGAGTTTATCTTAAAATGAATCAGTTACTGAATACAACATAAAAGTAATGTATACTTGCTGCAGTTAGAAAGCAACAGCAAAAGCAACTAATGAAAACAAAATTACCAGCTTATCTAATGTTGTTGCAGTCATGTGTGAAGTGAGAAATGTGCAAAGAGAGGTTAATGGCGAAGAAGGGATTTTGAAGCATGCTAGAACCTGCTTCAGACTTTTTCCTCGACTTGGTATAGATGTAGGAAATAGACATGGGATACTTTCCTTTCTCTGGAACGTAGCATTATCTAATGGGGAAGCATTTAAGATATTTTGTAAGAAATGCATTCCTTTAGATTTCTTTTCCTGTAAGAGTCTTGAGCAATATCGTTGCAGATGATCTTTCAAGCTCTTAAGTTTTATGATTCTATTTTATAAACAGTGAATATATATTTTTCTCAACAACAACAACAAAAAAACTACAGAGCCTATTAGATATGGTGGAATATACTTGTAATCCTCCTACTTAGGACACTGAGACAAGAAGCTTTTTGCCTCTTTACTTGGTAGAACCCAGTAAAAGAATTTGTGTGCACTTTTTTTTTTTTTTTTTTTGCCTCGTTCCTTGACTTCTTTGGGCATCCTCAGAAGAATGTGTACGTAATATCTCAAATATAGCCATCCCAAACCCTATATGTTGCTTAGCAGATTTTCAATTTAGGGGATAATTTTCCTTCTTGCAAGGAGTTCTGGAAAGATTTGCTTTTAAAAAAATAAATTCTCTAGTAATGCTGTCCTTGATTATTCTGCAAGAAAGAGATGAGAGTCCTTCAGTCTTAGTTATTAGAATTCCCATAGTTAATGTGGCATACATGAGAAATAGTGGTGAGTGGTGTCCAATTCCAGCAAATCTGTGGTAGAATATTAACTTCTATTTTAGGGTTTTTAGCCAGGCTTTCTGGCTCTGGCTCTCCCCCACCTCACTGGGTAAGGACAAGTGATGAGAGTTGTGTTTATATGTACATACATATAGATTGGTATACAAATTTCTCATCAACATGTTGGAGGCTAACAGTATGCGATGAACTAAGTAAGCTAGCCCCTTTGTATTGTGAAATCTTAGAATGTTAAGGCCAGTACCAGCATTGAATGTAAAGCGTTAGTGATTATATACAACTGCAATGTTAAAGCTAGCTCCTGAGTTGAATTTAAATAGTAGTCTATATACAACAGTAGTAGTCTATATACAATATACTATATATATACTATATATACCTATATATATACATATATATATGCTATTGTAACATATATATATTACAATAGCAGCCTATATGCAACACCCTCACTGTGATCAGTTAACCCTCTTCGCCTCAGTTTTCTCTTAAGGTCAAGAAAATACCTACCTCTTAGGCATGTATTGAGAGCCAACCCTTAAACATTTTTTTTCTCACAGAAGCATAAAAGTCATTTTGTTAATGTTAATGTGATGGTGTGGTTGATCACACTCAGTTCAGGCTGGACCAGGACATATGACACATCCTTGTTTGCCATGACAATTGTTTGTGAGAGATGGAAGGGGTGTAGGAGGCATCCCGTACCTGTCAACCCCCAGGCGGTGACAGTACTAATATCAGAAGTACCCACATGAAATGTACATACTTCAAGAGTAATTGCTCTGTTTTTCTTGGCCTCCAGAGTTGACATCTTGTAGCCTATTGCTATTCCTTTGCCAGTTAGAGAAGTTCACATTTGACCTGGCCGCTGTTTGATTGTTTTGCTTTGTTTCTAGGGTTCTCACCAGTCTTGTCACCCAGGAAGCCTTCTCAACAAGTCATGGATTTTTTTGATTCACACCTTTTAGGTGACTCTCCCTCACTGGCCTCTAGTTCTTCTTACCTTGATTCTGAGGAAAATCTTCAGAAAATGGAGAATGTACTTGACCTCTGGAGTTCAGGTCTGAAGGTACTACAGTTGCTCCATTGCAGTGTTCTTTAAATCTGACACCTGAGCCTACTCTCCCTGTGTTTTCCTTTTGTTTGTTTGTTTATTGTTTTTTCATTTTTCAAGAAAACAAGCAAAAACCTAAATCTCTGGGTTCTAGGGATGACCCACCCAGTGTTTTAGACTTAAGCTTCTCAGTCTTCAGTGCATGTATGAGCTGCCTCTGTCTTGTTAAACTGTGAGTTGGTAATATGTTTTAGGGCCAAAGATGGAATATTTCTATGGTGTACTTAGGTAGTATTGCTGGTTTCTAAACCATACGTTGAGTTGCAAGGTTTAAAGGAGTTGCTAGGATACTGTGTCATCCACCACATTTCTGGTGTGTTCTAAAGAGCTTCCTGATGGCCTACAGTGATGATTGACACAATTTTAGCCTCTTCAGATCTAATGATGACAGATAGGGCCTTAGGAGGGCCACATTCCTAGGGTCCCAGCTATCTAGGAAGCTGGGATGGGAGGACTAAACATTATGAATGTTAACTAATTTTATAGCAGCCACAATGTATGTTTGATTAATCTATAAAAATATTTTTATTTGTCAATGTTAATAGCCTATCAATAAAACAGTATTATAGAAATGTCATGATTTGCTATTGTTTTTAATTGGAGGGGACTGGAGAGATGGCTCAGTGGTTAAGAGCAAGAATGCTTTTGCAGAGAAAGGACTGGAGTTCAGTTCCCAGCACCATGTCAGTCCATCACAACCTACTGGAGCTCTAGCTCCAGAACATCGCAAACCGCGGGTCCCATGGGCACTTGCGCTCGTAGTCACATACCCATACGGAGATTTACACATAATTAAAAACAAATATGTTTTAAAATAATATGATCTATTCTAAAAATGGAAAAAATTAATTCTGAAGCATATAGTTATTTATTAATATACTTGGAAAATTATGTTCATGTGAATCTTATGATGTTTACATTTTCCTGTTATTTGAAACTTTGAACTTTAGAAATTCGCTCTGGCAGCAGTTTCTGGAACAGGTTTCATTGCTAATAATAGAATTCTGTTGCAGTATTGTATAGCCAGCTATTCAACCTATTATGTGCTCAGTTAGCCGTATTTGTTATTGGAGTTTTTTGCTGTTTCTAGGTCATCAGTGATTGCTTAGTTTTTTATTCACGCCAGTCAGTAGTGTGAAAGGACTAAGCACTTTGTTAGAAGGTAACCATTGTGATAAGTGGTTTTGGGGAAAACTTCAGTTCCATAGTTTGAACTGCCACAAGCACCACCTCCAATCAGCCATCCATTATGCCTCAGCCTAGCTCCACACTCCTACATTTCTTCACCGGATTCCTTTTTCATTTTTGAGATTTTATTTCTTTAATCTTAGGTGTAGGGATGTTTTGCCTGCATCTGTGTAAGTGCAGCACCTGCTGGCAGTGCCCTTGGAAGACAGAAGAGGGTATCAGATTGTATAGGACTATAGTTTGAGATAGCTAGCCACCATATGGGTGCTGGGAATTGAACCTGCCTCCTCTAGAAAAGCAGCCAGTGCTCTCAACTGCTGAGCCATCTCTCCAGCTCCATCTAATCTATTTTAGTATGAGCATTTACGTCTGTGACAACACAAAGGAATTTTGTGAATGAAATCTGATTTTTTTTTTTTTTATGTCATAAGAGTTCATACAAAATAACATAAATGGGAAAAAACTAATTCCCTTGGTATGGTTGATGATCTGTGAAGAGCCATAGCTGTTGAACTTGCATCATTTGTTAGTGTCTTGTGATTTTTTTTAACAGCCCATGTGTTGACCTGATCTTTTTGATGTTTCTTATTTTCAGTTTAATTTTAAAAGTGATTTGAGAGAACAAATGATGTATAGTCAGTATGTTTCCTTTTCAGTCAAACATTTTATCTGAACTGAGTAAGTGGAGACTTAATATGATCGATTGGCACCGAATGGAGATGAAAAAAGAAAAGGAAAAACATGAGGCGATTGTAAAGCAGCTGTCGAACGAGATTGCTGACTTGAGGGAGCTGCAGAAAGCCTTTGAAATTTCCATCGGAAGAAAGGATGAGGTCCTCTTTTCTATGTCTTCCTTAAAGTGAGACTCAGCAGATGTCTCAGCGGAAATATAGTTCTGAGAACTAATGGTTATTCTGCTTCTGTAAGACAAAGAAAATGCTCGGAAAAACTAAGCACACAGCTGTAGGGCTTATTCCTCTTAGACATGGGTGTAGTAGGTGTTTCCCTTGAGCTCTGGCTTTAGTGCTTCCTGATGATCTTAGAGCCTGCTCAGTGTAGACATACTAGGTTTTTCTTCCCGATCATTTTTATAATTCATTTACATCAAGGAGCCAGCATTACCTATGTTCTTAACCAGCCTTTTGGCTGACAATAAGCATCTCAAACCCTATCAGTGAGATGCATTTGTTCATTGATGGAGAAAAACACAGAGAGTACCTTTCATGGCCTCTTTGCTTCTTAAAAAGCTGAGGATACAGTTCAAATCCATATGAGGGTTTTTTTGTTTTGTTTTGTTTTGTTTTTTTCCTCCTCATCACACATTAAGCAAAATAGTGGGTAGTGAGTGTATCACATCTATTTATGGATAAGAATGTGCTAGAGTTCACAGAAGGCTCAAGAAGCAGCACTTAAGTGTTTATTGAGTCAAAGGAAAAGCGTTTGTTATTGCCTTACCTTTTGAGACAGAGTCTGGTCTCACTGTGTAGACTAGGCTGGCCTCCAACTCAATGTGTATCCCAGGCTGGACTCTCGACTGAAAGTCCTCCTGACTGTCTCCCAACTTCTGGAATTGTAAACATAGGCCACACAGCAGGCAAGATGATGTTTTTCAGATGTACATTGCTCTTGCTCTTTACTGGTATAGCATAAAATCAAACATTTTATGTAGTTTGCTTTGCTTTGCTTGAAACGTCATTTTTTTTTCTATTATCTTCAGAACTGTTCTGATTTTTCTGATCGTGCAAAGTGAATATGCTTGTGTTCTACTTATAAATACGAATAAAATGGATGGCTATATGTAATCATCCAGCTTAAGATACAGAATGTAGCAGATAACTTAGAATGCAAGGCTGCGCATGGTACACCTGTAATCTCTATTTAAGAGGTGGAGGCAAGGAAACTCAGCAAACTCTTGTCTCAAAGGGGAAAAAACATAAAATAGGAACCATCCTAAGCTACATAGTAAGACAATGTTTCAAAAAGCAAAAGAAAAGAAAAAAAGAAAGACAAACCAATGACACCTGAATAAACAGTCATCACAGTTATTCTCTGTAGGATCTTTGCATGCGGAGACCACTTTCTAAAAATGAACAGACTAAGCAGCCAGGCACCATCTAGGTTAAGACAGAATGAAACGTTTGTACCCTTTGCACAATCAGTTGCCGCTGTCATAGCAGCACAGTAACTGGGCTAATTACCGTTTACAGGTGATTTCCAGCTTGTCTCATGCCATTGGCAAGCACAAGGAAAGGACAGAGTTAATGAAAACCTTCTTCCACTGGAGAATTGGACATGTCAAATCAAGACAGGATGTAAGTATAAAAAAGACGACCATTGTCAGATACTACACTTCCAATTAGAAAGACTTCAGGGTGACTGGTAGAACTCTTGTTAAACTCAAAGATTTGTTTTCTAATGAGTCAATATATGTTGAGTTGTAATGCTGCTCTGATTTCAAAGGAAATTGATTTTGATGCAGTTTAGAAAAATACCTCTCAGATTGTATTAACATAGGATGGATATATTATGACAGAAAAGCCATTTGCTGCTTCATAGTAGTTTAATAAGGATTGTCCCTAACTCATAAAAACCGTGGCAATGAAACTCCTTAAGAGACTTGGCCTTGGAAGCAGTTATTTGGAAAAAGAGTTTATAGCCTAAGCAGGTCATTTGCCTTCTGTGTTGTTTCTTCCTCTCACACATATGAGCAACATGTGTGTGTATTCTTACTACTCAGGAAGCTGCAGCAGGAGCCAGTGTATACGCCCATCCTGAGCTACATAGCAAAACACTGGCTCCAAAAGAAATGCAATACCAAGTACAATCTCTTCATAAACATTATTATTTATGCATAAAATATGCAGGTGGTGTTTGTTGTAGACTTAATATGGGAATTAAAGATGGTTATATTACATAGGTTTTTACAAATTTATACCTGAGTGTCCTTACTTTCATTGAGTAAATGCTGGGCCAGTGTATCAAAAACAGTGAACTGATAAACTACATTACTGAGGCCATGTTGTTATAGAGAAAGAAAATCCCAGTCATTCAGTTTCACCAATAAAAACTTGGGAGCCAGCGTCTGGGGTGAAACCCTAAGCCTCCTAGCTCAGAGAGGCAGAGAAAGCACCCAGCTGACTTTCCTACTCAGCTCACATCCCAGAAGGAAAAAAGTTGCTCTTCCTTCTCCACACTAAGACAAATACCCCTCAACTCAGTGCTCTTCCTTTCTGTTTAATTCCTCTCAGATATTTGCTCACTCTACCTCTTGACCTGGGTTGACTTTATTTAATCCTGTTTATAGAAAGCTCTTGGATTAAAGTGTTCTAGGGCTGAGCCTCATCATAAGTATTTGTTTACAGTAAACAGAAAGCTCTAGGATCAAAGACTAAGCCACACCACAATTAGAAATGGGTTTTTACAGTTCACAGTCTCAGGGTCAAATATCCTGCAATAAGGCCAGGCATGTTTGTATGCCCTGTAATCAGCAATTGCAAGGCTGAGGCAAGAGGAGTGAATTGAGTGTCCTCCTTAGCATGCATAGCAAGCCTTTGTCTTTTGTCTGTAACACATACAAAATACTGTTACAAGGAGAAAAGTGGGGCTGGAAAGAAGGCCTAGCAGTTAAGAGTGTATGCTGCTCTTGCAAAGTACCTAAGTTCCCAGTTCCCACACCAAGTGGATCATGACCTGTAATTCCAACTTCAGGGGAATCCACCACGCCTGCACTCATGCACACAGACACATCTATACACATAATTTAAAATAACCTTATTTAAAATGTAGGAATGTATGAGTGTTTATATGTCATTAAAAAGACAGGATGAAGCCAGGGATGATGGTACATGCCTGTAATTCCAGAACTCTGGGAGGCAGAGGAAGGCAGATCTTTGTGAGTTTGAGGCCAGCCTGGTCTACAAAGTGAGTCCAGGACAGCCAAGGCTACACAGAGAAACCCTGTCTCAAAAACCAAAAATAATTAAAGAAAAAGAAAAAAAAAAAAAGACAGGATGTAAAATCATCTGATTAAAGGAAATGATTATAGAGATGTGTATTCCATATATGTTCACATTGCCCGGAGTCGTCTTAAGAGATAATGCTTCCAGGTTCTGGCTATTACAAATAAAGCTGCTATAAACATGGTTGAACAAGTATCCCTTTTGTGTACTTGAGCAAACTTTGGGTATATACCTAGCAGTGGTATAGCTGGGTCTTGAGGAAGCACTATTCCTAATTGTCTTAGAAAGCACCAGATCGCTTTCCAGAGTGGTTGTACCAGTTTACATTCCCACCAGCAGTGGAGAAGGGTTCCCCTTTCTCCACAACCTCTCCAGCATGTGTTGTCGCTTGAGTTTTTCATCTTGGCCATTCTGATGGGTGTAAGGTGATATCTCAGGGTCGTTTTGATTTGCATTTCCCTGATGGCTAATGAGGATGAGCATTTCTTTAAGTGTTTCTCTGCCATTCGATATTCCTCTGTCGAGCATTCTCTGTTTAGCTCTGTTCCCCATTTTTTAATTGGATTACTTGGTTTGCTGCTTTTCAGCTTCTTTAGTTCTTTGTATATACTGGATATTAGTCCTCTGTCAGATAAAGGGTTAGTGAAGATTCTTTCCCAATCTGTAGGCAGTCGTTTTGTTTTGATGACAGTGTAAAGCTTTGCTTTACAGAAGCTTTTCAGTTTCATGAGGTCCCATTTATTGATTGTTGCTCTTAGAGCCTGTGCTGTTGGTGTTCTGTTCAGGAAGTTGTCTCCTGTGCCAATGAGTTCTAGGCTGTTCCCTACTTTTTTTTCCAATTGATTTAGAGTATCTGGTTTTATGTTGAGGTCCTTGATCCACTTTGAATTTAGTTTTGTGCAGGGTGATAAATATGGCTTCTAATAGCCAAAACCTGGAAACAACCCAGATGTCCATCAACGGAAGAATGGGTACAGAAATTGTGGTATTTCTACACAATGGAATACTACTCAGCAATCAAAAAGGAGGAAATCATGAAATTTGCAGGCAAATGGTGGGATCTAGAAAAGATCATTCTGAGTGAAATATCCCAGAAGGAGAAAGACAAACATGGTATATACTCACTTATATAGACCTATAAGATATGATAAACATAATGAAATCTATACACCTAAAAAAGATAATCAATTGAGCGGACATGGGGTAAGATGATCAATCCTCATTTAGAAAGACAGATGAGATGTGCATTGAACGTATGACAGGAGTCTACTGAGCGCATCTGAAAGACTCTAACTAGCAGTGTTTTCAAAGCAAAGACTCATGACCAAACCTTTGGCAGAGTACAGGGAATCATAAGAAAGAAGGGGAGTTAGTCTGATGGGGAAAGGATAGGAGCTCCACAAGGACCAAATATATCTGGGCACAGGGTCTTTTCTGAGACTGACATTCAACCAAGGACCATGTATGGATATAACCTAGAACCTCCACTCAGATGTAGCCTGTGGTAGCTCAGTAACCAATTGGTTTCCCAAAGTGAGGGGAACAAGGACTATTTCTAACAGGAACTCAATGACTGGCTCTTTGGCCTCCCCACCCCCCAAGGGAGGAGCAGTCCTGTTAGGCCACAGAGGAGGGCTTTGCAGCCAGTCCTGAAGATACCTGATAAAACAGGATCAGATGAATGGGGAGGAGGTCCCCCCCCATCAGTGGACTTGGAAAGGGGCATGGTGGAGATGAGGGAGGGAGGGAGGGACTGGGAGGGAATGAGGGATAGGGACATGGCTGGGATACAGAGTTAATAAAATGTAACTGATAAGAAAAAAATAAAATTTAAAAAAAAAAAAGATCAGTGCTTGAGGAAAAAAATGTTATCATGCATCTTCTTTAAAATTACCTTGTATTAACCCAAGTAAATCAAATACACTTCACATCGAAACAAGCTATCTAGGGGTTGAGGACATGGCTCAGTCAGTGATGTGCCTGCTTCGTAAGCAAGAGGGCCCCAGCACTTGAACCAAAGCCAGGCACAGCCACCCTGAGGGGTTGTGGAGAGTGGAGGCCCCTACAACTCCCTGGCCAGCCCAGCTGAATCAGTGTCAAAACACAGTGGAGAAACAGGAAGATAGCCTGCGTGAGCCTCTGATCCACACACACATGTGTGCATGCCCCGTGAACATGCATGCACCATAGAGAGACAGACAGGTAGGTAGACACATAGAAAATAGATGAGACTATCTAAAATTAATGTCATAATTTAAAAATTATGTATTAAGTGACACATGAGAATGTGTATTTTCAAAAATGATAGCACCTTGTCAGGTGAAAAAGCATCTTAATTTTAAGAAATGAAGAAGTGTAACTACTTCAAAAGCATTCACTGACAAAATTAAAAAAAAAAGAAGTAGTGTATGTTCCCTATTTTGCTCAGCATGGCTCTTCGAGGGAAGGCAGTGTAAGTTCACACTAACTGTTTCCACCAATAGAGAAGGAGAGTAGTGCCACCTGAACCATGGCCGCCGCCTGTTTACCTTCCAGCCTTCTGTTACTCTCTTGTCCCTGCTTTCAGGTAAAAGGCCGTGCAGATCTGTAACTGAGGTGACAAGTTTCTTGTTTTGTTTTTCTCTCCTCCTTGGTAAGCCTGCTAAGCTGTGATTGATGGCTAGGATTGCAGGCTCTAGGACAGGCAAATCCGTCTTCTCCCTCCTACCTGTGTGGCCAAGCAGGTTACCAAACACCTCCAAGCCAGTTTTCCCACATGCAATAGGGCGATTGTACAGGATTAGTGACAACATTCATGCACTTACCACCGAGTTATTTTTTTTCCTCTACCATACACTCACCAGCCCTTGTGGTTCTGAGGTTGTTTTTCTGTACATTGCTTTTGTTCAGGTTTATGAAGGTAAACTGGCTGACCAGTACTTTCAGAGAACTTTGCTGAAGAAAGTGTGGAAAGGCTGGCGTTCTGTGGTGCAGCGGCAGTGGAAAGAGATGGTGGAACGGGCGTGCCAGGCAAGGGCTGAAGAAGTCTGTGTGCAGATCACCAACGATTATGAAACCAAACTTGCTATGGTAGGCTGCTTTCAATTTTACTTTGTACGTTAAAAGAAATGTATAGACTCACCGTTATCTTTGCTTGGTGTTAAGTGTTTATATGTAGCCAAAAAGAAAAGTTTAGAGGTATTTATCTTTATTAATTTAAGTAAACTATGCTCCTATGTAAGTTTCATATAAAGTAATAAATTATTTTTCTCTGATTTTCAATAGCAGAACTAGCATTTCGTTAGGGAATCATTTGGATCATTTGGAGGGAAAAATAGACATTTAGAATGCAAATGGCCTCTTGAAATCATATAAGGAAAAAAAATCATTCTTTAACAAACACTAGTTTTAAAAATAAGCTTTATAGAGCTAGAGAGATGTCTCAGTCAATAAACTACTTACCTTATGAGCATGAGAACCAAGTTCAATTCCAAGAGTCTACTTCTTTTTTAAAACTCTGGGCCCAGCGCTGTGTTCTTGTGATCCCAGCACTGGGGAGGCAGAGACAGGACACTCCCTGGGCCTACTGCAGCCAGCCTACCCAACTCAGTGAGCCCTACCACAGTGAGAGACCCTCCTTATGAAACAAGATGGGCAGCAGCTGAAGGAAGCATCAGGTTAACCTCTGGCCTCCACACGCACACACATAAACACATGTACCCATATACATGCGTCCACACAAACATGTAGAAACACAAAAAATAAGTACATTTTGTAATATATGTAATTTCTACAATTCAAAATGGCATACAGAAAAGATGTAGACTGTAGGCTTGGTCTACGGGAAAGTAGGCTTTATCAAAATTCACTATGTACTTTAAATTCTATAAATAGCATTTACATTTATTTATTTGGTTGTTTGTTTTTTGTTTGGTTGTTTGTTTTTAAGGCACAGTTTCTCTGTGTAGCCTTAGCTGTCTTGGACTCACTTTGTAGATCAGGCTGGACTCAAACTCACAGAGATCCGCCTGCCTCTGTCTCCAAAGTGCTGGAAGTAAAGGCATGTACCACCACGCCTATATGTAAAACATTTACTTTTTAAAATTCTGTTAATATTACAAAGATTAGGTTTTTCCTAATGTGAGGAAAGGAATGTGAGTTATGTGTGGCTTGTATAGATACGTTTTAATTTCCTATATAAAAGGCAGATAGTTTTAAACAGACAAAGTCACCTTTTTGCTGAGCATTGGAGCACATTTCTATACTCTGAGTACTTGAGAGCTAGAGAATGATTTCAAGATCATCCTTGTCTACATAGCAAGCTAGAGACCAGCGTAGGCTACATAGGGACCTGTCTCAAAAAATTAAATCAATAAATAGATAATTAGCAAAGCATAACCTCAACCTATTTTTTGACAATAATATTCTTTCTTGTGTTTCAATCCCACACACACAAACTTTTTGTAATTCTTTAGTTTTCTGGAGCTTTGGAAAATGCAAAAGCTGAAATTCAAAGACTGCAACAAGAAAAAGAACATTTCGAAGACACCATGAAGAAAGCATTCATGAGAGGGGTGTGTGCTTTAAACCTGGAAGCCATGACCATTTTTCAGAACAAAAATGACACAGGTGAGCAATTCATGGAAGAGTCTCTTCTTAGTCTGCTTATTCTGCTTGAGTCTCTGGAGCTAATCTTCTGCAATGGCTATGTCTTGTCTCTCCATCATTCATTTGTGGTACCCAGTTCTAATCCACTATAAGAGTTAGCTTGTTCATTGTTACCTGTACCTTAGAACTGATGGAGAGAACTCTCAGTTCTTATTTAAGCTAAGTATCTTAAAAAGGAACTTTTATTCACCTGTTTCATTTGTTGTCTTAGAGGCTCTGTCAGCCAATCTAGGCTTAGTCCTGGAAGTGTCTAGTCTCCATACGATCTAATCTAGGCCTAGAATATTTTCAGCCTCTGAGATTTACTGATGACTAAGCTCACCTTTTCTTGTTTTTACTGAGTTCTGCTCTGGCTCATTCAATTTAGCTGTTCTGGCTCTCCCAGGTGATTTATTTAATCTGGTTTCTCTCTCAGCCTCTGAATTGTTCTTCTTGGCCTCAAACTAACTCAAACAATCTTCTCTAATCTCCTGGCTCCTTTTCATTCTCTGGTTCATTCAGTCTTGATTCACCTGAGTTCTCTATTTCTGTCCTCATAAAACTCTCTCTCTCTCTCTCTCTCTCTCTCTCTCTCTCTCTCTCTTTCCCTCTCCTCTTAACCCTTAAGGAGCTTCCCTTTCATCTCTCTTCTCATGACAGTTGGGCATATCCTATTCTGTCAGATCTTTCTCTGATTTGTCACTTTTTCTACTACTCAATTAGACATCACTTTCAAACATGGCTGCTTGCTTTTACAAACTAACTTTACCTTCATTGGTTGGGATTAAAGGCATGCACCACCACGCCTGGACCTAAGCTTTTCCTTACCTGAAACTTGCTCTAGACCAGGCTGGCCTTGAACTCAGATCTGCTTACCCCTTTCTCCTGGATTAAAGGCATGTGTGTATTCCAGCCAGATCACATAGACCTAGGAGGTCTTTGGATGTGATCTCTTGCCAGAGCAGCCATGTTCTGAAATAAAATTGCTCTATAAGTGTCAAAATTATTCCTTCCCTCCTTTCTGTTCATTTATGTATTTATTTATTTGAGATAGCATCTTGTTCTATAACCCAGGCTGGCCTCAAATTCATGTCTTGTTTCAGCCTCCTGAGGACTGGGATTTTGGGCATGCATCACCATGTGCAGCCAAAGTAATGCTTAATTTTAACATTTAACATTTTGAGACCCTCTTAAACTAATAATTTTAATGCCTGAATTTAATGTCTAAAACATGAATTTTCTATTTTCATTTTTGCATAAAATTGCCAAATTTCATGGGCAGTTTTGCTGATTGCATATTTCTAAACTAGTCATAGTTTTCTAAAACCTATTTTTTTTAAGTTCATGTAATACATGGAGTCTCTGTGTAGTAGTTTATTCTACATGGCTAAGAAAGTATAACCATTTGCTATCAGCTTATAGTGGGTCCAGTTCCCTCACTGGTGCAAGCAAAGTCTGTAATATATCTGCTTCAGTGGGCTCTTATGGAGAGGCAGTGAAGAGAGAAAGGCACTCTATACGGCAGGACGGTCATGCAAGACCCTGCTTAAGAGAGATTGCCTTAAATCAGTCTCCCAAGCTCATGTAAGTGCCTAACCGTTTCTTCACACTGCATCCTCAACATTGTATTCTCCTGTAATGTTGCCTCATATTACATTCATTTGGAAACTATGCTGATATATCAAAGACAACTGATCTCTCCTGTGAAAAACTTGTCTGTGCTTGGCTTGCCTTTATTTTAAAGTGTCACCAAACGTGTTCTTTAAGTCATAAATATTACTGAATGATGGTGTTTGGGCATATTTTTCTTTTTTCAGTTTTATTTTTTACTTTGTTATTATTATTATTATTTACATTTTTTACTTTGTATTCCAGTTGTAGCCCCCTCCTTCATCTCCTCTGGGTCCCACCCTCCCTCCTTCTTCCTCTCCTATCCCTCTTTCACTGATAGTGAAAGTCCTCCTCTTGGGCCTATTTTTCTATCAGAATTAGCCATGGCCTGTGGACTGAATGCAGTTTAGACACCAGCAACTTAGAATATCTCAAGGATGACTAGTACATCTCACTAATACCAAATGATCTGGCTATCACATTAACTCGCAGTTATTTATTATGTCCTTTTATTTCTTTATTGCTTTTTATTATGTTTATGTATCTATTTGGGGGAAGGAGGGACATACACAGGCCATGGCACATATGTGGAGGTCAGCAAATAATCCGTAGGAGTCAGTTCTCTCCTTCTACCATGTTTTCTGCAATTGAACTCAGACTGTTGGGTTTCGTGACAAGCACCGTCACCAGATGAGCCGTCTCACCCACTCTGCTAAATCTTTTTTATGAAAAAGGCAGAACATGACAAATAACTCCTATTTGGGAGTTAGCTTATTTATGAGACTCTCATTTCATTGAAACAATTTCAGTCCCATGAAAACTTACTTGGTTTTCATGCCTTCATTTTAAAGCATCCTTAAAATAATGGAGGTTGAGGTTTCAAGCAGTCTTAGTAGAAAAGTGAGAAAGATATCTCCCAGTTAAAGAGAGAAGAGCCAGTAAACCCAAAAGTTACTGTGAACAGAAACTTCAAAAATGAGCCCACAGCAGCAAGAGTTGGTCACCTGCCTGTTCACACCTGACCTTTTTGCTGTTTTTAAGTCATGTGAATCTGCCATGCAGGGTTACTTTCTGCCAAAAACATGTCAAACCTCGGGGTCGGGTGGGAGGTGTGTGTCCAGGACGATATGTGTTTGGGAGGATAGGGGAGTGTGTGTGTGTGTGTGTGTGTGTGTGTGTGCAGTTTTCAAATTATAAGTGATGTTTTAAAAGGAATAGTTGCTTTCACCAGAGTTGGAAGAATCTTGGGACTATAACTGTTAAAACTTTAACAAGGTAACAAGTACTGTGTATAATGTGGAAATAGCTGACAGCCAGGCATCTGGATGGAAAGACAGGTAAAAAGTCTTTAAACACAATGTCTTCCTCAGTATCTGCAACATCTCACTACATTTTCAAACACAGAGATACTCCAAGTGAAAACTAGCTAACTCTAATTCTGAGAGGGGAAATCACAGACTGGGTGCAGCCCCTTGTCTTTCCTTCTGAAACTTGACTCCATCCACTTTGCAGATCGGGATGAGGTCCTCTGTGAGGAGCCACCCCAGCACTTAGTTCAGCAGGGGATGCTTGTCTGCTTGGAAGAACTTGTTTCTTTGACTTAGGACTTGTTAAAATGTCAAGAGTGAAAACATTGTGTTTTGTCAAAACAGGAACAATAAATGGAAATGAGGAGGATGTTGATATGGGAAAATAAATGCAAAGCCCTAAACCAGACCATTTGTCAAGATGGCTTTGTGGAGCAGGAAAGGCTGTATAAACCCTCTCACCCTGTGTGCCCAACAGATGTTCCCACGGTATCTGTGTTTCCATGGCAGCACACCTAGCCAAACTCCAGCAGAGCACATTCTTTTACGTTTAAGCAGATCATTTGTTAGTGTTTCCATGTTGGAGCTTTCATCCCATCTGAATTTAATAGTGGTTAGTACTGACATCAGCCAGTTAACATTGATGCTATTAAATGAACAGTAAACCCCCAAGATGACATTTATCTGCATTTTCATTAAGACTATTTTTTAGCCATTAGTCCTTTCCTTGTTTGGAGGGTATTAGTCTTCATTTGGGCTACTGTTAATAGAATGGGTTTGTGATTTGTAGGGACAGACTTCACGAGTAATAAAAAGGAGGAGAGTGGTGGTCCGGGAAGAGAACCTTCTGCTCATGTGGACACTTCTTCGTCCACCATGCCTTCAGCAGTTCCATTGCAGCTGCTGCCATCTGTAACGGTAGCGGGCAGCGCCACTGCCGTTCCCTCCGCTGCGTCCATGACCTCTGCTGGAGCTACATCTGCCTCTTCTGTTCATGTTCCTGTCTCTGTTCTTGGTGGTGGATCCTCAGCTAGTGCTGCCCCAGAAGAAATGGTTAGTACAATTTGTGCAAGTGCTACAAGTATAAAAGACTTCAACAGCATGTGTGTCTTGTGATGTGTGTCATGTGCGTATGGGGATTGGGCTTTGTATTTCTTCATTTGTTGGTTTTGTATGTGTGATTCCAAGCCCCAGACCCAGGCAGGCTCTCACCCCACAGAGCTCTAAATGGAGTATGGAGAAAAACAGTTAACGTGATACTTGGCCAACCCACAGGAAGTACTCAAGACAAAGTGGCTAAAGCATTAATTTGGGGTAAAAAATAATCCAAAAATACTATTACAGATATAGTTGTATTTAGTCTCACCTTAATTTATTTTACATTTTTAAAACTATTCAGAAAAAAATACTTTGAGAAAGAGTTAAGAATGGACTTTCCTTGAAGCAAACTAGTAGGTGCTTTCAAGAACCTAGGAGGCTCATAGATATTTTTCTATCCATTTTCTTCCCTAGGTGACCTATCACTTACAAGTGATTGCATCCCTGTTAGATGTTAATTCTAATCTATCGTTAAAATGAGGAGAAAGACAGTCTTTCCTGAGTCATTACACTTTTCCATGAGGGAAGTGCTTAGAAGTGTTGAACAGGAGCAGAGAGTTTGTGTGAAGTGTATATTTGTGGTTACTAATGAGCTGTTGACAGAGCCCATCATGGCGGTGACTCAGGGGAAGAGAGTACCCACAGACAGCCACAGACTTGTCAGACTCAGCTCTGCAGCCCTCCTTCCTGTCCAGTGTTGCCCGCACACAAAGGCATGTGAATAGCTTAAAGTTTCCTCTCTTTGGTTCTAGCCACTGACACAACAGAAAAGATGGCAAGAAGGACTGTAGGTCTTTTATCTCTCTCTTTTACTTTTTATCCTGTTGGAGAGAGGCAGAGACAGAGATATAGACAGACAGACAGACAGACTCACTCACCCCAGGATGGCTTCAACTTTGCAGCAAGTTTCTGTCTCGCCGCCTCTCTAGTATTGAGATAACAGTTATGAAAGCAGCATTCGGCTTGGTTTTAAGTCTTAAGTCCTTCCTGGCAGGCCATGGTCAGGCTAGAGAGCTCTCCTTAAGTGGAGAGAGACCAAGAGTTGGCCAGACAAATGGTTGTATTTAGTCTTCTAGCCCACCTTAATTTCATTCTTTTAGAGCTACTAATTTTGGAGGAAACTATGTTGAGGTCAGCTACTTGCCATGTTTGCTCTTGCCTGAAGTTAAAGTGCATAGCATACATGTGGACATAGTAAGAGAAATCTGAATGTGTGGAGTTTTGACTTCAAAACTAGACAAAATTTCAACCGTGACATATGTTCAGCTGTCTTTATTTCCCATGATTATCCATTCTGAAGTGCAATCCTAGATTATCTCATCAGAATAAACACAGGAGGAGTTTATTCAGATTTCTGATTTGCCATTCATGTTGCGTATGCAGATAACATATACAGAGCTAGACTCTTCAGAATCTCTATCAAAATAGGACTACGTCAGCGTCTGCATCTGCACCTGACCCTGCTTGCAGGTGGGCACATGAGTGAGCTTGCTGTCCCTGGCTGTCCTGGCTCACTCTGTAGACCAGACTGGCCTCAAACTCATTATGGGATTTCTGAGTGTGCATGAATGAATGGGACCCTGACTCCTGTGCCTTCTCTTGCTCTTGTTTTGTTGCTTGTTTTGTTTAATTCTGATGTGTTGATTTTTTAAAATCATACTGTATTATTGTCCCTTAGAGACCGGTTTGTTTTCTAATGGACACATAAAGGAAGAAGATTCAGATGGGAGGGAAGTAGGGAAGAACTGGAGGTAGAGAGGGGAAACTAATCAGGGTATGTGAGGGAAAAATCTATCTTCAGTAAAAGGAGGGGGAAGAGTACGGTGTATATAAAAAAACTAGTGTGATACTTGGGTCAACCACAGAAAATGTTCAAGACAGAATATGGCGAAAATGTTAGTTGGTAGTAAAAAGTAATCCAAAAGGTGTTAAACACAGATGCACAGCAAGAACCTGAAAAATTGGGAGAAAGGAGACTCACAGGAAATCCTTTCTGAAGTACAATGTAAGGGTTTCTCCTTTGTGTGATTCACAGACTCAGATTCGCTCTGAATATTGTTTTAAATCTTGTTTTAAAAAGAAGTATAAGACCAACCTGTCTCAACTGCACCCAACCCCACCACACACACACACCCCCAAAAGACTTTACACGGTTATCCCAGGAGATTATGTTTCAACTCACAGAGCTGGACAGTAGGTGGCGCTGTACGCTTCTGAGTCTAGCAGTGCAGTCAGAGCCACTGAGGGAAATGCTCTTGGTCATTTCCAAACTGTTTACTGACGTTTTTCCTCTAATTCTCCATCCATCAGAATGGAAAATGACACGTATTGTGAGGTATTTGACACTGTTTTCCCATTTTCCCAATGAAACTGAGGCTTATAGAGGGTAACCCTGTGGATGTGATTAGTAGCTGTTAATCCCTGACACAAGTAGGAACAGTAAGTAACATGCTCAAGAGCCAATTTCCAATAAACAGCCAGGCTAGGTGTGGTCACTGGCTGTAAATAATCCACCTTTCTAGTATAAGTCTTACTCAGGGTGTTCTTTTTTTTAATTTTTCAATGTCAGTTTCTGCAAAATATTATGAACTAGCAAAATGTTCACCACTGTCTACTAGGAGTTTTGTTTTCTCCCACACCCTGATTTAACAGCAGTATTTCCTAATAATTTTCATATAAGTCTTTTCTAAAACATCCTTATGCTTTTTAACACAGCTCTTTTTCTCACCAGTTTAAACTATTGTGTTACCTAAGTATTTTGTGAATTTATGTGCTGTGTGTGGTGGGAGATGCCCAAAAGAGGCCTCTGCTTTCCTGGAGCTGCAGTTGAAGGTGCTTAGCCACCCACTGTGTGCTGAGAACAAAACCCAGGTGCTCTGAAGAGCAGGAAGTGCTCTTAACTGCACTACCTCTCCAGCCTCTGCTTACTGTATAGACAACACAATTAGCAAGTGGCAAGCCCTTGGAAGCAGACAACTCTCACCGACATGCAGGCCATTGAAACTTGTGCGGCTGCAGATAGGATCTTTGTATGTGTCTTCAGCAGAGGAGCTCTTTTCATCCCATTGGACGAATCCAAAAGCAGGTCTTAGCTGAGTGGAAGGTAACTGATCCGTATTTCATGGCGACTCTGGGGTTTCTCATTCCAAGCTTTTCTTGCAGTCTCTTCCTCTCCTGGTGAGTGAGTCCTATGGAGGGCGTGTTTAACACCTTCAGGTGTCACTGGACGGCCATACAGTTAGAGGCTGAGTTGGGCCCAGTTTGATCATTAGTTGCTGAGGCTTTTTATTCCCAGTGCCAGTTCCCCTGGCTAAGAGTTACAGGCGGATGGGTTGTGTGGCAGCTGAGTTGGCCGCTGGGGTTCAGACTCAGTCTCTGTGAAAAGCAGTATATGCATTACCACTGAGCCAGTTTGCAGCTCTGTGAATGTCTTAAAACCCTAACATTCTTGAAGTTCACTAATTAAAAAAGCAGTCTCTACATTTTCAGCAGAGCCCTTCAGCCCCTCCGCAGGCCATTGGCTGTTTCTCCCCAGGACCTGTTCCTGAGCAGTGTGTTCAGTCGCTGTTACTTCACTAATCTGAAACATTCTCCGTTGACTTCCTCCTATGGACAGAGATTTGGCCTTCTGGCAGAGTCTTATCCTTCTGCTGTCCCCACCCTCCTCCTTCCTGTTTGTTAATGTTTAGATAGAGCTTTTCCAGCTTTAAATTAAACCAGTCCTTGAGATTCCTGTGTAAATATAGCTAAGCCGTGAATATATATATAATGACATTTCCATGTTTTTTTGTTCCTAGAATTAATTGCTTCACTTTTGCCTTTGCTTAGGTTTTTATAGAACTAGAATGAATTATTTCCAGACTCTTAAAGGAATTCTTTAAGTGTTGTTTTTGGAGGGTGGTTGATTTAATTTCCCCAAGTCCCTTTGATTATCCTCTCCCTGATTCAGTAGACACCTTTGATCATCTGCAGCTGAGTGAAGATAAAGCGAGACCCTTGAATGGGCCAGACCATGGGGGGACCAATACTCAATCAGTGCTTTTGGAAGAACCATTAAAAACATGCATTTAGATTAATATTTCACACTGCCTTTTTAGTTATTCCAAAATCAGTACATGTTAGAAGAGCATAATTATACCAGCTGTCCAAAGCTGATTATTTTCTCCTTCAAGAAAGAAGAGTGACTGATAAGATTAAAGAGCATGGACATTGGAAAATAAAACATGGGCCTGGGGAGGTGGCTCAGCTTGTAAAAGTACTTGAGGACATAATTTCAAATCCCAGCACTTATTTTCAATAAAGCCAGGCATGGTTGCTCATGAATATAGCCTTAGCCTAGGAGGCTAGGGATGGGCAGGGGACAAATAGGTGGCCTGGGAGCTCAGTGGCCAGCCAGCCAGCCTAAATGGAACAGGGAGCTTCTGCTTGAGTGAGAGACCCTGTCTCAAGGTGTTATGTCTGAGAGCAATAGAGAGGCGCCTGGCATCTTCCTCCGGCTTGTGCATATGCATGTGCAAGCATACATACGCAGAATGAACACCCAAAGAAGAAGGAAGAAAATGCATAGGGAGAATGTTTATAGTTAGATAAGTGTCTGCAGTCCCTCAGCGACATTAATATTCATCAGGAACTATTAAAACTTTTTTATCTGTTGAGCTTGGGGATCAAACCCATAGGTCCATTCATGGTAGACTAAAACCACTTGGTAGTATTCCCAGCCCAGCTGATTTGTGTGTGTGTGTGTGTGTGTGTGTGTGTGTGTGTGTGTGTGTATTTAATGTTTGAGACAGAATCTTACTGTGCATCTTAGTTAGGCTTGTGATCCTTCTGGTCCTCCTGAATTAGCCTCCCAGGTGCTGGACTCACAAGTTCGAGTCACCTGCCCAGATGTTTGAAGCTATTATATTGTTTGATTAGCAGCTGTCCTTCTGCTTCTGGCCAACAGTTAAAGAGCTGACAAGTTACAATGTAATATGAAACCTTAATGAAGAACTACAGGTTAATCAAAGACCACAACTTTACACTGTGGTGAGCACTTATGTAATTACTTAACAGTGAGAAAGAAAATTATACATCACTCTCGATATACATGTAATCTTTCTTCAGTATCATCCCAGGCTAACAAATAAAAGCTTTAAATGTTGAAGCCACTTTTTGTACTCCTACAAAAATAATTGCAATGTTTTTACAAAAAAAAAAAACTAAATGCAATAGGAAGAGAACAGACAAAAAGAAACTAGTCTGTTGTATGAAATCATTCTTTAAAAATTATTTCACTGACTGGAGAAATGGCTCAATGGTTAAGAGCACTGGCTGTTCTTCCAGAGATCCTGAGTTCAATTTCCAGCAACTACATGGTAGCTCGCGGCCATTTGTAATGGGATCTGGTGCCCTCTTCTGGTATGCGTAAAAACAGAGCACTCATATATAAAAATATAATGAATAAATCTTTAAAAAATAAATAAAAATTATTTTAGGTGCCTGTATTCATTGAAACATATTGATAAAGTTTTTTTAAAGAAGGACAAAAACATGTAATGACAATAGTTCCACTTAAGGACTAAAGTCATCACACAGAGAATGGTTGATATTACAGAGAGTGAGTAGGAGAGGTGGGTATGTGGTTTGCTTTGGTTGTAAAGAAGCTGCATGAAATAAAATGGCACAGATGTGTGCACAGACAGGCTGCCAACACCAGCATGCTGGTGTTGATGTGGTTTTACTTCAAGACTTGATCCTTGAAGGAAACTTAAGACGACGCACAGGAGACGTCCTAGGAATCTGTCATTTCAAATTAAGGGTTTAAATCTCAAAAACTTTATTAAAATAGTGGGCATGCCAAGGTTGGAGGAATATTTTGGAGTTAGGGAATTTTGGGTTTCTGTTTCACTTTCTTTCTCTCATTAGGTTTTAAGTACTGTGTGCTTTCTTTGAAAGTTACAGAACTGCTAATGGAAATTGTGCAGTGGCTCTTCCATCACTGAGTTTTTGTTTTTGTTTTGTAGTACATGCCAAGAGTTGTGACGTCAGCACAACAGAAAGCCGGGAGGACAATCACAGCTCGGATCACGGGCCGGTGTGATTTTGCTTCCAAAACTAGAGTCAACAGCAGTTTGGCTATAATGGGAGTCTCTCCACCCATGAGCTCAGTCGTCGTGGAGAAGCATCATCCAGTCACAGTGGTAAGTCCTGGAAGGAAGTCTTCGTGAGTGTGTCTCTTAGTCAGCTCTGACATTCATGGTTGGCCATTGTTTTGCCATTTACTCTTTTCTGTACAAACCACACCTAATAAATTTCCCGTTAAGAAATATGCTTATTTCAAATGGCATAACAAAATCTTCAGATAGAAAAAGTAAACTATGTAAAGACTCCATGCCAAACAGACAAACGAAAAACAGTTGTAAACCAACTATCGTGCCACAGATACTTGACTATAAGAAAAGGTCCTTGCCTGAGAGTCTTCTTGCCCTTGACTTCTTCAGTCTCTTGTAATAGCATACCCAGCATATCTATACATTAAAAGATAGTGAGTTGCAAGAACTTTCTGTGCTGTAAAGAGAGCTGTGTAGACTGGAAGCAGGGGTAAGGATGACCTTCCCTATCATCATCTCCATTTTGCTGCATCTGGACAGGACATCAAGTCCAGGAGTTCAGTAGTAGGTTTGGTGAGACTAATGAGCTTCAGGGACGTTGTCAGGATTCTGAGTTAAGTGAGATAATACAAAAAATAAAGTGACATACAGAGGCACTTGTCAACTACAAGACCACTAGGAACGCTGACTTACTAAAATGTTATAAGAAAAAGAACATGAGATTTTTTGTTTCTTTTCTTTTAATCTTTGAGTGTTTGTGTGCATGTATGTCTGTGCACCATGTGTATGCTGGTCCAGAAGAGGAACTGGGATTACAGGTGGTTGTGAGCCACTATGCGGGTGCTGGGCATCAAACCTCGGTCCTCTGGAAGAGCTGCCCATGCTCTTACCTGCTGAGCTGCCTCTCCAGCCCGAGCATTTTAGAGGGGTAAAAAATTGGGGAAGTAGAAAGTTTTTTATTGCATTAAAATATAATTATATCATTTCTCCAATAGCTCCTACATACCTCCAATGTCTGACTTCCCTTCTCCCTCCAAAATTCAGCTTGTTTTATATTCGCTTCTTGTTCTGATGGAGTAGAATTTACATACCTAGATCATTCATTCTCTCAATATTGTATTGTCCTTTCCTGCTTTCCTTATTCTCCTCAACTCAGTTGTGGTCCGCTATACTGTTTTGTTTACCGGGAATCAAGATCTAAAACTAGCAGAAACAATTATTGCCAGTAAAGCACAAATCTGTTTGTAGCACCTTCGCCCATCTGCTGGGTATTTACTTGCTTCTAGAGCTAATTTCATGCTCTGCCATATTTTGTAGATCATAATACCCATGGGAACTCTACTCTGTTTCTGAGGTTTCTCTTACCCATCCTCAAGGAGAAACAGTTTTGATAAATCGTGTTGTATTTAATGGATGCTTGGCAACTAAAATTTCATATCAGCTGCAAGAATCTCCCATTTGTAATGGTTATCCAGATGTTTATAGTTGAGACATCTGTATAGGATACCTTAAGATAGGAGACTACTCTTCTATTTCTCCATAGAGGAGTTCTCACTTTTAAGACAGAATTGCACATGAGAACCCTGTTTCTAAGAAGTTTATTTTTGCCAGGCATGGTGGCGCAAGCCTTTAATTCTAGCACTCAGGTAGGCAGATCTCTGTGAGTTCGAGGTCAGTCTGATCTACAAAGCAAGTCAAGGACAGCCAAGACTACACAGAAAAACCCTGTCTCGGGGGAGGGGGTCTGTTTTTTAAAGAAAATTATGCAGTCTTGGAAATACATGGTAAATATGTTGGCTTAATGCATTTCATAAATTTTATGTGTATGAGTGTTTTGCCCACACATGTCTGTGCACCACCATGTGTCTTCCTGGTGTCCACAGAGGCCATTCCTGCGAGTCACTGCATAAGTGCTGGGAACCAAACCCAGGTCCTCTTAACTGCCTCTAACGCATAAAATTGTACTTGAAATATCTTAAGGATAATTTTTCTTAGTGGAAGAGCCTATACTAGAAGTCTGTGTACATGGCTAAGAACTTAACTTGATAGAAATGCCACTAGCAGCTACTAAGACATTGTAGAAGGTACAATAAGGCCTTAACCCTTTTCATGTGCATGGGTGACATACTTATATGCACAGTGCGTATCCTTCCATGGAGCCTCTGTGGACTGAGCCAGCTCTTTAACACTCATGTCTTGATGTCCTCTGGGACTTTGAGCTGGTATGCAGGTCATCTTCTGCCCTCTGTCTATCTGTATTTGTTCTCCACATCCATTTCTTTTCTTGTTTAAGAAAGTGACCAACCAGGTATGGTGACATGTTTCTTATTCTCAGCATTCCACAAGCTGGGCAGATGGATCACAAGTTCAGCCTGGGCTACAAAGCAAGAGCCCATTAAGGAAAGAGATATTAAGGGAACCAGCCCCATGTCTTCTGGGAAGCCGTCTATTGTATGACTGTAAAATGTCCAGTCTGTTCCCAAGTGCAACCTGAGGTCTATGTTACCATGGTTTGACCTAGGCTGGATAGAATAAAGCGGGAACTATCTGGAGCTGACCCTCAGTCCAGACACCACAAAGTCACTTTCTGTACTTGACCTCTGTCGACCTTTTCCTCTTAGACCCCTTAAAACAGTGATTCCCGAGACACTGAAAAAAGGCCCTGGTTTAAATGTGGTTATTGAACCAGTGGGTTGCTTTTCAGGGAAGGGCTTTACGGTGTTTGTTTGAACGGCAGCTCCACCCAGGGCCCTGCATCTATGGGATGCCTATTGTCTGTCGGTTTGGGTTATAGGTGATGACATGATACTTCACATCTAGACTCTTAGAGTATTAAAGCAGCCTCTTATCTTCACAGCAAACCATTCCTCAAGCAGCTGCTGCAAAGTACCCACGGACCATCCATCCCGAAGCTGGCATCCCAACTTCCAGGTCTCTTGGAGCCAGGCCAGCCCACACCCAGTCTCTCTCCAGCGTTCAGTCCATAAAAGTGGTTGACTAGAGGGACTGTCCACACGCAGGTCTTTTCGTTTCTCTGCGAAGGACTTTCCTGGAAGCGGGACGCTTTTGGGTTATGACTTTTCTGTACTGCTAGAACATCATGGACACATCATGTTCATCTTTCCAGAATTACAAAAAACTTTCCCATCCTTTGTAACTGTATATAGAGATTATTTTAATGTTATTTTTATTTAAAGAATTAAGTAGAAGTTTTTAATTAAAAAAAAAACTTGGTTCTGAACATGTTCAGCCTGCTACTGATTGCATCATTGAAGAATATACATCTTTTTCTATACATTATTCCTAAAAGAATCATTTCCATATTACTTAGTTGTAATTTACACACTTTGAAAGGGAACTTTACTGTCATTACTAAAACTAGTAGAGCTATTTTAATGTTTAAATAAAGACCAGAGTAACTGATATTTCTAAACACAGAACTTTTTCTGTGTTCAGTGAATTAGTCTTTATCTTTAGGACTCTACAATTAAACACTGAGGAAAATAGACAACATCTGTGAATATTTTTAAGACCAAAAGGGAAGAAAGTTTTTAATTAGCACCAAAACAAAAAGGAATTCCCTACTGGGATGACCCTGCTTCCATTGTTTTTTCATCTTGTTGAGGGTTGCAGCATTGAGCCTGCCTACAGCCCTCTGCATATCTCCACGTGTGCTGCAGAGGGTCACCCTGCAAGACATCAGGTCTTTTAGCCTGGGCATAAACTTTCCAGTGGCTGGCCAGTGTGACCAGGCCATCTGAGCAAAGCATGGCAGTACATGCTTTTAATCCCACCACTGGGAAGGCAGAGGCAATGGGCTCTGTGAGGCCAGCCTGGTCTACATAGTGAGTTCCAGGCCAGCCAGGGCTGTGTAGAGAAATCCTGTCTCAAAAAAACAGAAAGAGGGGGGAGAGAGAGAGAGAGAGAAAGAAAGAGATAGGAGAAAAGGTCTCCATGGTTTTATTGCTGGCTCTGTTCTCTTAGCCAAACATTTAATTAAAGGATTTCAGGATCTTCATCTGTAATGTGAGTGGAATGTACTTCTCTTCCCTGTGTGACACTGTCCATCTGGGCCTCCATTTCCAGACATGGGTGGGTTTTGGTCTTTTGAAGCCTCTGCCAGTTTGAGCATGATCTACATCTGTGCTCTCTCATTTTATTATAA